>NC_048896.1:68926830-68987078 GCF_011077185.1 Oxyura jamaicensis | reverse complement strand
TTTTTTTTTTTTTTTTTTTTTTTTTTTTTTTCCCAACAATGCTGACTACTCCTGAAGAGTCACGGGTAAGTTACAGAGCTCCTGTTAGTGCTCTTTAATGAAAGCCACTGAAGCTGGATTTTTTTTTTACCAGGAAAAACACAAGAATCTGTAACACAGCTGCCCTGAAGTTGCTCTTAGGGTTAGAATGGGAGTTGAGAAAAGGACTAGAAAATAATACAGTGTCTGAACACAGTCTGTCATGGGATGCTTGCAGATATGGACACCATGGATAATAGAAAGCTGATGTCTGAGCACAGCTTCTTTGAGGAATGTATTCCTATTAATGAGTTTGAGGTTGTGGGGAGAAGGACTGCAAATATTTCTTAATTATATACTGTGGCAGGCTGTGGTGAACTACAGGGTGTCTTCACAGAGGGTTTGTTTCTGCGGCTTTGGAACACTAGAAGGGTTAGGATTATCTAGGGGAAGGAGCATCGACTTCATCTGGGTAAGCTGAGGGCTAAGATGCTGTGTGCCAGTCCAGCTCCTCCTACAAACTACTATGCTAACACAAAAAAGATCACTCTTTAAGAGTCTTTCATACAGTAAAGTTGCCACCTGTATCAGCCTTCATTGGAAGCATTAAGCTGTTAAATTGCCCATTGTAAATGGCACACACAAGTTAATTTATTTTACATTGTGCAATGGTCCCAGCCCTGATAACCCAGTGAAGCAGAATTATTAAAGAATTATAGCAACTCTGAGACCATGAATAAAGGGAGCTATGTGCAGTCCCATATTAAATCCTCCAGGCAAAGCCAACAAACCTCCTAGGGGGTAAAGAATCATTAGTGTGTAAAAATGTTTGGGCTTAGTCCAGCTGGTCCCATCAGGTAGGCACATACCTGGTAGGTGTTGTTTGACCTTGTATGCAAAAATGCTAATCTAAATCATTCTTGTGGATGGGTTCAAGCAATCTCCCCAAAGTAATGCACATTAGCTGGAAAGAAATTAAAAGGGTGTCTTTGAGGCTTGCCAAGGGCTGTTTAAATATTCAGTGCCATGTTAAATTGATAAGAAAGAAACACCTCACCAACAGAACTGCAGCAACAGGAAAAAAATCTGGTCTTTTCATTGATTGAAGAGAGTACAATGTCTAAAATAAATTAACAACAGCCTTTTGCAATTAGCTTTGCACTAACAAAACAAAGACAGTGATTTTCTGATATGGTTACCACCAACAAGGCTCTGCAAGAAACATTCAACATCTTTGATAGATGGAGTGTTACTATTTTATTTATTTTTTTACTAGCACGCATCCTACTTCTTCCCTTTATACGAGCCCAAGTGGAGAAAAGGAAGATACAAAAAGATTGCTCTCCTTGCTTGTACTCACACAAAGGCCAAGAATAAACGCAGCTCTTAAGATCACTCATGTTTGAGATTGCACAGAGCACAGGTAAAATGGCAAACAGAGCACTATGTGCATTATCAGTTGACTGACAGGTAAAAGAGAATTTTCCTGGGAGAAGTGGAGCTTTTATAAATTATGGTCATTAATAACTCTGCAACAGAAGGAAGTATTGCAGCCATTCCATTCTTTATCTGTAGTCTTGCAGATAGAGTGCAAAAAAGGCTGTGAAATGTGAGGTGTAAGTGCAATTCATCACATACATATTGCTATAGAAGGTGAGAGGACAGACACTTTATAAATACTGCATCCTTGTCATCCTTGCAGCGCTTACTCTCACTTTCTACAGCAATATCAACAAATGAATATGAACAAATTTGTGCTTCCCAAATTTACAGCCCAATTAGGACTACAAACATAGAAATGGATATTGGGTTGTAACCAGAGATGCTGCATCAAAAGCAGAAGGTTGCAAAAGCAAAAAGACAACAGCAAGGCGTTAAACTGATTGGAATTTCACAAGATTCACACTGATGCTTAAAGTGCTTAGGTAGGTTACATTTAAAAACTTAAAGTATGTAAAAATAAAACCAGAAAACTAATAATATTAACTACATAAGTTATTATACAAATACATTAATAGAGGAACAAAAGAGAAATAAATTAAAACAGACTTTCATAAAAGCTCTAACATGGAACAGGTACAAATCCAAACCTTCTTAAAATTACTAACACACATTTAACTATAAGATACTGCTCAAACTCGCCAGCCACACACAGTGAAAATGTAATAAATCAAGAAGGGGCTGCTGCTGAGAGACATCAAATCACTGGCAGCTGCAAGTTGTCAGCTCCGGTCCCAAGTAGGTGATGCTGTTACAGATGGGAGAATTAAATGTAATGTCTGAAGATAAAAGACAGGTGTGGTAGCATGTTAGGACCTACCACGTGACATGAATTTTAATTTCAGCTTAGGTCTTTAATACCTTTATTCAATGTAATGTGAAGGAAACACCTACTGCTTTATTTCCTTTACTACAACTGCTAAAGGAACAAGATCTTTAAGACGTTATCTGCTGCTCTGTGGTAACTGTAAATTATTAAAATTGAATTGACAGGAGCAATTTGGGGACTTAATTGCAACAAGGTGTTCTGCTTCACTGATATGGTTCCTCCATCACTCCCTCTGCTGTGTCCCAGAAATAGAAATTACATAAAATCCTGACAGCCCGTTCTGCAGAACATTGAAGTTGAGGTCTGAGCTCATCCTCTAAGATAACTGATTCATCAGCACTGCAGTGCTTCATTGGGTTTAGCTGAAAAACAGCACTGGACAAAAGTTTTCCTTTTCAAAGTAAGAACATGGTAGTAAGTTTTATAAACTTCTCGGTAACCGCACATGAAACAAGCAGAGAACTTCAGGTGTCATTAGGCCTAATGCACTCAGAACCATAAAAACAGTCATTTTAGGGAAGTACAGGACACTCATAGTCATCTGTGCTATATTTCTGTGTTCTAGCTACTGACTGAAAAACTTTGATTGTCCTAGATATTTTACCATTTTTTCTCATAAGAGACTGGAAATCTATATATAATCTTAAGAAAGAAAGATTACATTTTTTTAATCAACTAAAATACTTTACATCGTAATGCTGTTCCTGTGATCCTAATCCTGCAAAATGTGCTTAATTTGACATAGATCAGAATTTCTCCTGACTGCAATTTTTTTTGTTTGTTTTGTTTTGAATCAAAAAGCTGGCATTAGCATGAAGTGAATATTCCTTGATTTTCAGAGTTGATGTCAGACCACTGACTGGTGAGATACCAGTGATGTGATCTTGAAGTGCTGCTATAAGTACCTTTCCAATATTTTCTCATACATCTTGTGCATCTCTTCTCATTTATAACAGAAAAGTTGGGCAACTCATTTTTAACACAGTTTTCACACCTTATGAAAAGCAGTAACATACAACAGTTATCTGAATGCTTTACAACCTAGAGCTGTCTTGCAGCTGGAGAAAAGCAAAGATTAGTATCCTATACCATATCGTTTATATATTATTTCATCTTTATTAACATTAAAAAATCATTTTTCAGATAAGTTAATTCAAATGTGAAAAACCTTTCCTAAAATTGAACTGATCTAAAGTTATTTTTATGCAAAATTACTTTACACACAAACACGAGCCTCAAACATCCAAATGATACATTAAGAATGTATTTTTTGTTGCTTGTTTGAAAACTGAAGAATGCCCTGTGAACGGTCAGTAGTAAACTGTAAAGTACAGACTCTTGGACCGATACTGGTGAATGCTGAACCGGAGGGTCTTCATTCACAATCAGAATATACTCCTTTTTTAAAAGGCAAGTGATTATTATACTTCTAATGTGGCAATTCTGAATGCTCATAAATACATCCATTAAAGGATATGCAGCTTTAGCTTTTCAGTGGAAAAATCTCCTGGGCCTCAGTGAGAGCTGGTCTCTTGTATGATGTCTATCTTTTATGTTATAGACAGAACATTTCATTCCATCATCAATAAAAAGACAGCAACTGCATCCCAATCATGCTTGTCTTTAGCCTGCATAACAACCTTCATTCATGTGAATGATCTCTGCAGACCTCCACTGTTACTCACCTACCTCAGTACTCCAAGGTTACATTCTATGTCTGTTTTCATGTATTGGTACAACATGATAAACCACAAACAATGTTATATGAAAAGTCCACTTCTGTTTCTCCTTCAGTGTAAAGTGCTACATCTCCTTTGTTTACAAAACGGCCATTGATAAATCCAGCTGTTCAGCTGATGTTACAGTAGAAGTTAGTATTTCATGTTCAACATTATTCAGCAAAAAATATTCCACATTCACAGTAGATTACAATGAAAAATGTTTTTCTCTTTCCTACAGAAAACTAAAATATAATATTTAGCTGTGCTTCTAAAGCCATTTTCTGTAAGTGTCTGCCATAAAATGGTAGTCTAAAAGAAAAAGGTACCAAAAGCAATATTGTCTAATAAATACCAAACGAAAGTGAATAAAATTTAACAAGTAGAAATACATTTTGTGAGATGAGAAAATTTCCTCGTAAATACTGGAACCAACTTTCAGTCCCGTTGAAGACAGGAGTTTTGTTTTTTTTTTTTGCTGTTGACTTCATTGGAATAGGTATTTGGCTACTGAGGGTCAAGCGTTGCATAAAGGAGTGTCAAACCAAGCAAGTTGATTCCCAGCGTTACCACAGCTTCATCCTGCTTTCCATCACTTCTCTTACACTACTGATACTTTCTTCTACATTCTTTTTTTGTCAAATTCTAGTATGTGTATTCAGCAGTTTTATTTTTTATTAACCAGTGCATGACTATTGCCAGCCAAATTCACCCAGTAAAATCAGAAACAGTTGCACTAAGCCTTTTGATATTTTTAAAATTAGACCTTCAAGAGCCCTCTCTGTTTTTGTCGTGATCCAAATGCCATCAAATATGGCCAAAACACTACCAATGGCATATACAGCATGTGTAAACTAATGGTTGTTATATGCTGTTATGTTGCTAAGAAATGGACTCCTTGAGAAATGTACATGAGACCTACAGATATTCAGAAAATTGCAGGATCAAGCCCTGTCTTATGTATTGTACCAACAACACATATTTAGCAGGACTGTGCAATTTCAGTCCTTGTGGATATGTTGTACATGAGCAGTGTTGCTATCTCGGCAAACTAAATTAAGTAAGGACCTTATTATACTGTTTTAACAGAAAGCTAAGCCCAGTCTCTATAAATGTTACTTATGTCTGTGTCATGTGTCATCTTGCTGCCTTTATTCCAGTGCTCTCTAAGTTTTGAAATCTCACCTAGCTGTACTGTCACATGGTTAGCACGCTGACTGGACATACAGCATTACTTAGTTCCACTGTAATTTAAAACCCTCTGTGTGAATGTTAAGCCTGAAGTTATAAACTGAAAGTTTTTAAAAACCCAAAGCTTAAGTGATTTTGGAAGAACATCTTTGCAGGGGAGAGTAACATGTTAAAAAAATAAAATAAAATAAAAAATCCCCTATGCAACCACAATTCCAGTCATTATGAAGCAGATTCTTTTTCTTGCACTTAAATTGAGTAAGTATATGTCAGAATGTATTTAAAGGAATGATTTGTAAATCAACACACCCCAAAGTCATTTAGAAAGCTTTAAACAATGTTGTCCTAAATGCAATGAACACTTCGATATAAAATACTACTCTAGCTGGATTGGGTTTAACAGTTGACATCCAGATCTTTTTATCTGTAAATGTTAGTCCATATAAATTCCACGAAAATCTGACTGCAATTAAATTTTCAATCAGACTTAAAAACAACAAACTAACCCCCCTCACCAAAATAAAGTTCTGCATGTCAAAAGTGAACGGTTATAGTCAATACCGCATGGACCGTTTAATAGGAGACAGACTTATTGTTCAACCATACAAGATGTGGTCATTGTAAAGGTTGGCTCAGGGGGGCCATCACCTTCTTTGCGTGCAGCATTGTGGTGTGCAATTGTCACAGTTTGCCAAGTCACTCTCTTGATTGATAGAATAAAATATAACCAGACTCTGAATTTTTTGATATATCAGAGGTCAGTCCATAGAATTCTTCAATAGCTTGAGCATCTATTTTCTGCAAGATAAATAGAATTGTTTATGTACAGTTAGGTTAAAGAAATACCAAGCATGGATTAAACGGCTGTGTAAAAACAAAAGACAAATTCAGTTATATGTTTCATGGGAGCAATTAACAAATTCTGTTTGCAGTTCAGGCTCTGAAAGGGTAATGTTTAGGGGCTAAATCCTACTGATTGCACTCATGAAGTCAATAGAAATGTTTGTATCAGAGAACCTGACTGAATTAAGGCTTTTTGTATCAGAGAACCTAACTGAATTAAGGCTTTTTCTAATAACAGAGACTCGTTTGAATGCAGTAGTGAACACTGGCAAAAAGCATGAATGTGACCGTGCGACCTCATCTTTCTGAGAGGTGACAGAAACCCTCTTCAAGACATGCACCATTCCCAACGGTCCCCAAATCCCAGTGCTTATTCTACTCCAATGGATTTAAACCTGGGAGACGAGACTCAAGACCTCAGTTTTGCCAGGTGCCAGAGTGACATAAAGGGTTTGCTTGGGAATGAACTGTTCTATGCTTAGAATCTGTAATAGCTGTGAACCAGATCTTGCTCTAATTTACATCCAGACAATTTCAGACTGACTACAGACTTCAGACTTTCTCATTACTTACCAGTTGCTTAGGATTTAAAATCCTACAACAAATCTAACTTTAACCAGTACAGCTTTGCCTAGTGATATTGCCAAAGATTGCAAAATAGTTTCTGCAATGAATTAAATTGATTTTATTACATAGAGAAAACATTCCAAATTAAACTCTCAAAATCTGATATTAAAAATGTTTGATGTTGCTCTGAAATAAAGCAACCCCCTTTGACATTGACAGGGTACAAACTGCACAATTAATCATTCTGTTTGCAATCCTCCTTCCTAACTGAGCTGAGCTAAATGTCACATTACAACCAAGCTGTGACTTTGCAGAGTAGTAATCTATACCCAGATCTGGATCAGAATTTTAATTCCAAATTGAGAAGAGAACATAAACAAATGTTATGCTTATGGCCTTCAGCATACTGACCTCTACAATGTCATCATCAAACAAGAGCCAAAATCCATGACTTTTCACAATAGTAATATAATGCCCGCGATTTGGTCCACTAAAAAGCAAAACAACAAATAAAAATAAAAATCACAAAACCTGAAATAACTTTAGATGGTACTATTGGTTTCATTTTGATAAGTCACATGTCTATGTTAAAGCAGACTGAATTATAAATACACATTAAGAAGAACATAGTAAACCCACCTGTGGTGGTACAGTATAAATGTTCTCTTATCCCTTGTTGCAATGACTTATCCAGCTAAAAGTTAAATGTGTTGTTTTCATCTGTTCTATGACCATTTGCAAATTAACCTATAGAGTATTTAACAATTTGCTCACAGCAGGCATCAGCTAAGGCAAATATTTTAAGAGGTTCAGGCCAAGATACATGCAAGCTGGTGCAGCAGCTTGGTGTACGTCCCCCCTCCCACTCTCCCTCCACTTTGTCAGGCATGCCTCTGCCCTTGACAAACGCCTGGACTTGTCAATAGCTTGAGAAATGCAATCACTTGAGATAGACATGAAAGTGTCTTACCTTCCACAGTGAACAACAACAGCTACCAAGTCATACATCCGATCTAAGTTGACAGCATCACCAGACGTGTTGAAGAGACGTAACTCCAGAGGAAATACTACACGATATGACAGCTTAGTATACCTGTGCAATTGTTCCATATACTTGAATCTCTTGAGGTGTAAGGCAAGAATCATTGGCAGCTTTTTTACTCGCATCCTGTGAAACCATTACAGTGCACATGATAAAGACCTGCCCAGTCAAAGTCACTCTTTCCTTGATGAGTAAATGTTTGCATTAAAAAAGCACCTTGTAACTAGCAGTAGCATCTAGAGTAAAACTTGTAATAGTTTTGAATCTACCTGTAGGTCCTCTGGCCCCCAGAGTGTGCCTTTGGGGTACAAGCAATCTACACACAGTGAATTTCAAGGAGGAGGCTTGCCAAAGCCCAGGAAGGACATAGTGAAATAACCTACTCTTTGCTTACCTTTTCTGTGCCTCTTGTTTACTGCAGCAAGTTTCACAGTAGTATTTCTGTTCACTACATAATGTCTCTGTGTTGCTGAAGTCTCTGTAAATAAATACAGTTAACAGTTCTTAAAGGTTCTTAACACTTTTGCCCCAGTACCACACTTGGCCTGTGGAACTGGAACCCTGAAATCACACCCAAGAAGAAATCTTGTTTCCACTGAAATCTTAAAGTTTTCTAAAGCACCTAAATCAACACTAGTGGGATTTGCAAATGGACTTAGGGTATCTGACTGCTGTGACAGCCCTGTGTTATGTGCTAAGGCCCTACATACTATAAAGAGGAAAGGTCAGGTGTCTCTAACTGAGATCTACATCCTCATCTCTTGCATGTCAAGGAGCTGCCTAGAGTTCAATGTAGTTGCTCAATACATCCAGTGCCTTTTAAAATTATTTGCAGAATGGACTATCTTCAAGTACACTTTAGTCATTCACAGATATATCACATTTTATGGTGTTCTTCTGTAAGATAGGCTTGAATCCTCTTATGCAGAAGAAATAAATTGAATTCAGTCTTCTGTATCCTCTAACCTCTGAACCATTATCCAGAAGTTAGGTGATTATACTTTCTTGTTATTTAAAAAGGAAAGTGACAGCTACTATAGCAGTTTTTCTAAATACCCTTCACGTAAATATTCTTAGAAATGTTTCTGGACTGAGCTTCTGAATTGAGAGAAGCAAAGGAAGACCTGGCTTGATAATGTTGCTCAGTTCACAGAAAAGATTTGCTAGAGTCACTGTGCTGATATTCTTGGGAACACAATTTTAGGTATGTAAAATACCTGACTGGAAAAAAATGGCTGTGATTTTTTTTGTCACCTCAAGTGTTGTATTGCAGCTGAGCAGGTGTTTTGAGAACTGTAAAAACAGGCATAAACACCTATCTTCCACTTTAGACACACAGGTTTTCTTGTGACTGTGCTTTAAATAGATGTATCTGAATCAGAGGATGGTTTGGGTTGGAAGGGACCTTTAAAGGTCATCTAGTCCAACTACCCTGCCATGCCAGGGACATCTTTGACTAGGTCAGGTTTCCTAAAGACCAGTCCAACCAGGCCTTAAAGATTCAGACGTTTCTGAAGAACAGAACTGACCTGTTGATTGCACCTACATTGTTGTACCCGACAGAGTTCCGAGTTCCAGACAAATTCAGAGCCAGCAATAAGCTTCATTCTGCAATTGCAGCCCACGTGTACAAAGGCTGAAGCCATGCTGCCTGCAAGGTTAGCCTGCTCTCACAGCAGGCAGCCCCAGACTCCTCTTAGAAAGGCAAGGAGAGGATTCCTCATGATTATTTTTACCTGGCATCATCACCACAGGGGCAGATGGGAGAGAACTGAAGACTGTAAGGATTGCCAGGGCATGGGCATTAGCTTACTTCCACAACTTCATAAAAAGTGGGAATTTTCCATTTTCAAGTTTAAGTTCTTTATGATTGATAGTTATAGTAAGATCTCTCATGCTCTATTTCCTTTGGGAGAAGGGAGGTATGCAGGTGAAAATTAGATGTTTTCTTTGCCCTTTACAACTGCAGCTTTGATATTTGTTTCATCAATCAGGAATTTTCACCATTAGATGTTTCACAGTTAAAAAGAGCTGATCATTGGAGTTCAGGCAGTCTGCATGCACAAGAACTACAGGCTTGAGGAACCTTTCTCTACAACTGCAGAGCTAGTTTCAAGACATTTCCAGCTATCTCCTGTTCCAGGAATGGGCCAGTCTTCATTCTGTTTATATGGTATTTTAACAGGAAAAGGGAATTTTAATTACACCCACTCAAAACATACTAATTCAACACTGACCCTATACGCTCCCACACTTGTAGTCATTCTACAAGCTCAATGCTACAGTGCAGAAGATGCTTTCTGTTGTTTATATGCATAAATAGTATAAATTTTCTATTTTAAGAGATGACAGAATTCTTAGTGGAATTAAAAAAAAAAAAAAAAAAAAAGCACAGGCAGACCAGTTAACAGTTAGGATCAAATGGACTGGTAAACTTTGCAACTCCTGGTGGAAATAAAAATAATGGAAATGTACTATGTATGTTATCAAACTTTTGTTGCTTCAGGCCCAGTTGTCTACCCTGTGGAGTTACACTATGCCAGAGGCTTGTATTCTTCAGACCTTTTTGATCTGAATAGCTACAGAAATAACTGAAAAGAACGTTCATCCATAGTGGCAAAGAAATTTGTTTTACTGAAATGTTATATTGCACAGAGTTCTTTAAGTTGCCTTTTCAATGCAGCAGCATTTAAAGCTTTAAAGTCACAGCAGAGCAGTTATCTTAAAAGGGACATAGTGAATTTTACAAGAATGGTAACGTGGTCATTCCTATTAGCAGTAACCACAAGAGCACTTACACAGTTTAATAATGAATAATGCAGTAGAGCAGTGAGAGGAAATCCATAGTCTAACTGAATATATGTTTTCTAAACAGAGGTAGACCTGCTTCTAGTGTGAAAGACAATCAGAAGAGATGACAGGTGATAATTCACTTCCTGTTTAATCTGTAAAGAGCACCATTTTCCCCCCTACCTCCCCCCCCCAAAAAAAAAACAAAACTGAGATTTTACTTCCATTTATTTCTAGAAGAAACAATGGATATATTTCAAATAGCATGGCGTGTTGCTGGAGTAAGGCAGATGCTGTACTGCTGTGTATAAACAACTTTTGGGTATCCATACTTTTCAGGACTGTGTAGATCTCTGCTGGAATATTGTGCCTAGTTTTAGGCAACTGCACTTCAGGAAGGGGAATTCAAGAGAGAGGTTCAACTGGAGAGAATGCAGAAGAGTAATGAACATGAGCAGAGACCTAGAGAAGGTGACCTGTGAAAGAATGTTTGAATGACCTTAGGCTGTTTAACTTGAAGGAAAAAAAAATAAAAATAAAATAAAAAATAACCCCACAATTCTAGGAAGAGTGATGACATTCTGTATATAAACCACTGCTGCTAAGAGGAAGAGGAGCAAACCTTTTTTAATGCCCAGAATACACAGGAGGTATGCAATGGAGCTACTACTGATAAAAGATCTTTTGGAACAGGAGGGACAAGCATCCCTACTTGAGGGCTAAGGACTTCAACAGTATCCTACAGGAGACTGAACTGAAACTGAGAACTTACTGCATCTAGCACTTTAATATATAACAGTTGTTTCTTAGTACAGCTTTATCTACAGAGAAATCAGTGCTTTCTAACTCAGGAAGTGGTTAGTACCTCATATGCTTTCTCTCTCTGTAAATCTCAGTTTGGTGTGAAATGTCAGGCAACATCTCCTAGGTGTTCCAGAACAACTGCTAAAACTAAATGCAAGTTCAAAGTCATTAGCCACTGAAAGAGCTTGAAAGAGTAATTTGGCCAATAGATAATCCTTACTTCAGATCAGCAACATATTTTCTTAAACCTAAATTTAAGTTTGTTTGTTTATTTTTTGTATCAATGTCAAAACTCCATATATTTTAAATCTCTCAGGATAATCATCCATGCAAACCTGAAATTTCTTTTGATCTCTGAAGTATTTAATACTTAAGCATGTACTAAGAGCAGAACCGAGACTTAGAATAAAAGACTTCTCATTGTATTTTTAGGTTGAGACAAAAAACAAGAAACTTACATGGCAGAAAAGTAGGCTTTTGGAATCTTTTGCCCTCTAGGGACTCTAGCACTCATTCTACAAAGCATACACTTGACTTTTAATATGCACATAAGTCCTAATCAACAAAGCACTTGACTAAAAGCTTAAAGATAAGCACACACAAATCTCTTTGAAGCCAATTACTATTCTGCAGCAATTCTTCCAGATGACAAGGCAATAAATTATTTTCCCCAAGAAAGGAATATTTTTTCTCTTCCAAACACAGGCATTGAAAGTGAGAGTAAAACAAAATCCATTAATGTGTATTTTGTCATTAGCGGAAACATCCAGTTTGCAGTAGTTTTCTCCTGCTTAGGAAAATCTCAAAAACCAACATTATTCTACTTTTCTATTCTGTATTTACTAGACTTGGAAAATGTAACAAAGTCAGATAGACGTATCTTTCAAAGAGATGCATTCATTTACCTTAGACAGTGTGTAATTGATGTGTTCTGCTCCACATCAACAGAAAGGTCAAGAAAATCTTCATCTTTGCTACTAACCTGTGGCAAAGAATATACATGTAAAAGAGACTTAGTAAAAATCACACATCCAAATGCTGTTTATGCCTGTGTGCAAGTGCTGAAGATGGACCTATTTCTCAAAATAAATTATACAAAGGATTTTTTTGATGACTTAATTTTTTCCCTAGTTCAGCATGACTGTATTCACTCTGTCAGGTTAGCAACCTGACCAATCCAGCTTTCATACCATTTTACTTCCATCTGTTCCACTTATCCAAACCCACCGACCATGGATCAGTGGCTGCAGTTTTGTGTCTATTAAAGGGAGAGCATCATCCCTTATGTTTGCTGTAACTGCTCAATTACATATGTTCTCTGGTTATGCAACACAGCCCAGCTCCTTGTTACACCGGAGTTTTATTTATCTGTGTTTAACACACTGCATTACATAATCTCACTTTATGTCCTACATAATTATATCTGCTATTAAGGTTGCAGTGACGATACTTCCCATGTAGCATTCATTGAGAAGTGTCATTCAACCACGTTGTTTTCTCTCCGGTCAGCATTTAAAAGCCTGTCATTATGTTTCTTGTTGACAGACCTGCATTTCCCCATTGAATATTGCCCCTGATCAATAATTTTGACCAGGTTGAATAAGAGGTTACAGGTAAAAGCAGCAAAGTGTTAATACTTTGCAAAGTAGTTATCATTTTGCCAATGTTTTTTTAGATGGAACAAGAGGAGAAAAAAATCTGATAAAGGGTGTTTTCAAAAACATTAACTGGGACTATTTTGGGAAAGGCAGACATGAACAGATCTGGAAACATGTTTCAAGTAAAAGACCCCATTTTAGGTCATCTCAAATCTTAGAGAATACTAAAACTTCCTCATTAACTAAACATATATTTTTGCAGATTAAAGAATGAATTAGGACAGGTTATCAATTGAATTCCAAAATGCAGTGATTTTTCTCTTCATCCATTAAGAGGCTTTTAAGGCCTTGAAAATTCAGAAAAGCCATTGTGTCTACTGCACATGAATTTAGTCTTACTCAGAACAACCAATTCTGTTTATAAAATGCTGTATGAACACTCCATAGTTTGATTCCTGTATCTGCATTTCCTTAGAATAACCAAACCACACAGGATAGTGAAGTACAAATCACGAACTTCAGTGAGGGGTTGAGTCTGTTGCTCTGACCCAGGTCACTCATGCCCAGATCATCTCAAGCCTATGTATGTGGAAGGTACATACTGCTCTGAGCTCATCTTTGCATTATGTCAGGGATCCTATAAACATAGTGAGTGCAGTCCATATCAGTCCTGAATCCAGAGGAACACCTTTAGGGGATTAATTTTGATATTATCATGGATGTACAGAGGCATAAAGTGCATCCAAATAAAATGAACAGCAGTTCTTCAAACAAAAATCCTCTCTGAGACATGATTCTACCCAGAGAGCACAGGAAACCACAAAACTGGCAGCAATCAACTGCAGAATAAACACAGAGCTAGAACTCAAAAGACAGAGCAACAAAACTTCAGAGAACATTGTGTCTCTGCTGCTGGAACTGAAGTTCTGACAGCCACACTGCATATCAAGGAGGTTAAATACTTGGAAAAGTCTTTGGCAAATATAGTGTTTCATCTGAATACCACAAAGAAGTTAGGAATTTTGTTGCTGAATTCAGCACATAAAATGTTTACAGACTAATTACAGAATATTACAGACCATAAGTAAAGATATCTAGAAAATCAGATTCAAACTGCACTCTTAGTGAAAACAAAACTGCTGGAATCTGAATGATTCTTCATGCACAATATATTCGTATTTTAGCAGAGGGGCACTTTTTAACCCATTTAACTGTTTTCCAAGGGTTTCAAGATACAATAATAAAATATATATATAATGAACTAGAAAAGTCTTCTGAGTAGTAAACAGTATTTCTGCAATCACGGGAAGCTGTGGCCAAACCTTCCTACAGCAGCAGTACTTAGAGCTATTTTTTCCATAAAGCTTGGTCACTTGGAATTACAAATAGGGTACCGTGCAGTTTTGCTGTTACCCAAGGACACATCCTGACTTAGCACAATTTGTCTTGTGTAAACACTGGATATTAATTTAGAATTAGGCCACAACTGTTTAAAGAAGCTTGTCAATTAAAAAAATAGTTCTACCCTTCCACTTAACTTGCTATTATTACTTGAGCTTTCATAATTGAAATAGATTAAATAATTAATTTTTGATCTCTATCTCATGTTTTCACTTAAACAATCTTGTTCCAGACTTGGTCCAACAAGCCCTTTTCTCATGTTGACCACCACTTTATCCCTCTTCCCTGTCACTGAAACAAATCTCCTGAGAAGTCGTATTTTCTTGGAGATCAGTGCTATTCTTTATTATTAAAGAATATCTGAATATGTTCTTTTAGACATCTGTTATGACCTGGGTAGGATTTATGGCACCTAACGTGGGCTGTCTAAACTTAGACATTTAACCTCAGCCTGCTGTTGGAGGATGCCTTCTCGGGGCACCTCGTTCTATCTTCAGGCAGGTAATCACAACAAAAAAGCTATGTTTTCTTTAGACAAAGTCCATGGTAGCAATATTGGTCTGAGTTAAAAACACATCATTTGCAGGTGAGATCAGTTTCTTGATCAATTTAAAGCATTGCTGCAGAAACAATTGCAACAGCTCAGTGCAAGGATAGTGGCACCATGGAATGAGAACAAGCAAGCTCTACAACAGCTGTACAACAAGCAAGAGTAGATAGAATATCTGATACCGCTCAAACCTTTATCTCATGTAACAGATGGAGAGAACTTCCTGAAGGAGCTCTTTTGTAATCTCTCTCATCACAGAAGGAGCTGAGAAAAACAGTTCATCCTTGACAGCTACCTTTTACATAGCAAAGATTAGATGAGGATAATTCCATCCTTTCTGGAAAGCCAGTTTCACTACTCAACCCCAAAACAGGTTGCTACTCTCTGTGTAGCACATACTGTCTGTGTACTCTCACATACCAGCCTCACTGAGAAAAACCTTTTTTTTTCTTTTTTTTCTTTTCTTTTTTTTTTTCTTTTTTTTTTTCTTTTTTTTTCCCCGTTTAAGTAGGAATGTGTGATTGGAAACCACAGAAATTGACAGGTGATTTGCAAACAGATTTACTAACTAAAACTACTTTTTATGGTACTTCAAACACAAGAGAATTCAAACTGACAGCATCCTTTTAAAAATATTAGGAAGAAAACACACGGTTTGTTAATAACAAACCCTCTGTACGTCAGTCACATTCTTAGGAATGAATTAACACAAATCCATTTTACTTTTCACTGGTTCTTGGAATAATGATGAAAATATCTTCTCCTGAAATTACAGTAATAAAGAAGTGTACCGATTACCTAGCAAGGATTTTAGCTGTAGAGATAGGTATTATGACAGCAAGACTTGGCACAGGTTAGCCAAGTAACGCCTAGAAAAAAAAAATTTAGAAAAGAATATACTCACTTCAAGAAGTAAAGTCTACAGGAAAATCCACAATTCTCAGATGTCTGAAAAGATTCATATATTTATATATATAAATTGTATCTATCTATCAATGGGCAACAACCAAAACAAAAATCTATCCCAATGCTTACGGTTTCACAGTTCAAACATCTAGTTTCGTTAGTCAGTGTTCCCTGAAAAATCTCATGCACCCAGGTGAGTTCTTGTTTATTATTCTCTTCAGCTTCATTCATGTTGCCATTTTTCAGTTTCCCATTTTGCTTTTCCTGTTTCTTCTCCTCCTGCAAAATGTCGGCGATGGTATTCAGCAAGTAATTTAAAAACTCATGTGCATCCTGCTGCATATAGTTGTCAAAGAGATCTGTGAAACAGAGTCAAGATTTCCAAAGCTGAATATATCTGTTCCTTCAAAATAAGCAAACTAAATTCATTATTTCTTTCCAATACATGCATTGGTCCTTGCTAAGCAAAGTACTTAGAATCATGACAAAGAAAAGCAATTTTGCAGTCACATTGCATTCAGTGAGGCTACTTTGAGGGAATGCTTCCTTTCTAACCTAACTTCAGCTGTCTAAAAGGTTAGACTCATCGTTGGAGTTAGTTGTGCAGGCTCTCACTACAGTCAATGAAGAAAGCAAGGAGATGAATCAGCCCAGCCAACTCTCAGTGCCTGAGAAGGGTGTGAGAAATTGGATGACTACAGAGGGGGCCTACATTAATTCCTTAGACTAGATGCTTACTATTATGCAGCACTGACTGCCACCCATATATTCCACATCACTCAGACATGAAGGAACATCAAGACATTAAGGAACATCACTGAGTTTGGACAGTAAGACGCATGGCTGGGGAAAATTAAGACATCTGATGCTGACACAGAACAGTAACAATAACACCATCTAACAAAGCTTATTTTTCACACACAAGTCTGATGAGCACGGACTTATCCTCTTCCATACAAAGAGCTTGTAGGAAGAGGAGAGAATATCTCCGTGGTGATGTAGAACAGACTTCTCTAGCGAAGTCTTAATTTAATTTGCCTACCAAGTTGAAGAAAAAAGAATTTCTGTTCCCAAGAAATGTGTGTTTTTATCCCCCTGCTCCTGAAGAAGCTCATTTGGATTTCCCCCAAAAATATTGCACAGAGCCTTTGGCTTTGCAGTGTCTAGCCTGGACACATGAGCAGGTTAATGTACACCGAGGCTGGCCCTGATTCAGAAAAGCTGAAAACCCAAGATCCAGTCCCCAGAAGTGATCCCCAGCAGTGGGGCACTGATCACTAGCTGACTCAGAGCTAACTTTGTCACACTTCCAAATGCCTGCTTTGCAATGGACAGTTGGCCCATTTATAGCCTGTCACCGGCAAGCAATTTCTTCCAGGTGTTCGACTCATATTTTATCTGAGATTCAAAGCTCCCTTGTTTCTAAGTATGCCACCCACACTGATATGAATCCAGGCCAAAATGGAACTGCGTGGCAGGCTTCCTTATTCCAAGCTATTCCCCACATCCCTTAAGGAAGTAACACTACAACATTAGACATATGCTGCTGCCAACTTCACGCTCAGAAAGAGCCCGATGTGTCGCAAAGTGATGTGCCCACTGCTTTTAGGAACAAGAGCAGTGGTTGACATGCAACCCCCATACACATCTGTCACCTGTCCTCCACTGTGGTTCGGACTTGGTGTGCCTGTAGCCCTCCCAGGACACACTGCCAACTGCCCACAATGTTTCTCACTAAAATTAATAAAAAGACATGCTGCAGAGTGCCACCCTACTCCCAGCCCTAGCTCAGTGTTCAGTGTGGTCTGTCCCACCATGTTGTGAAAGCAGCATTAAACCACACGCCTCTGGGAACTCAGGAAAGCTGGTCCGGCTATTTCAAGCATATTAACATACACACAGGTACTAAAACAAAGCACTAAAAGCAATATACAAATCTAACCCGAACATCTGACTAATATGACCACATAGCCCATTAATTAAATTTTCCTGATCAACCTACGAATGTCTAAGAGGATTCCAGTTTCACACTTACCATTCTCTTTTCGTAACCTCGATATGAACTTCTTTGGTGGAATAACTCCAACTTTCTTCTTCTGAGTAGCAATACTGTGGAAAAGGTCTGCCAGGCAAGTCAAGAGATTTTCCTTCTTTTTCTGTTGGGCCTTGTATGATAACACATTTTCCCGAAACGGCCGGCAAAAGTACAATGCCTGCAGCACCGAGTTACAGTAGCAGGTGTTCCCGAACTGTAAAAGTAAAAACAATCTCATCTCTGCACGTCACAAAAAACTAGTTACTACATTCAATTTCAACTAGTTGCTGCTTCAAATTCTGCCTTCTGTGTCCCTGCCACATACCAGCCATTTTGCCAAGCAGCTGCGGTAGGAATGTATTTCCACGCCCTCATCTGACACTGGACAGAGAAAAACAAACAAAAAAAAACACACCATGGTGTTCTAAATTAACTAGGACATAAAATGTCTTCCACTTGCAAGAAATACATTTATTGTAGTAGATTCTCTTAAACTTGTTTCCAGATATTAATACATTCTGGCTGGGCTACATCATACTGCTTAGTAGCAAAATGACTAATATTTTCACTTGAAGGAATTACTATGTCTGTTTGATTTATATGGGAATAAACAAATGATTAAACGGCTTTCTCACACATTCTCTCTTTAGTCAGATAAAAAAAGCTCCTCCTAAGAGAGTTATTGATGCTGATCATTGTATCTAAGCCTGTACATACTTCCATCACTTCCTACCAAAAATTAAAGAGACTGTCCCACGTGTTTTATAACTGAAATAGACTTTCAGCTTTATTAAGTGTAAGTGCTAACCACTGAAAACACTCAGAGAACACTCAACTAGCTTCATAATCCCCCAGAGAAAATATCTTCAAAACATCTGAAACAATTTTGCAAACCCACTTTGCCTAAAATTGGAACATTAACAGCACTCTTTCAAAAGAAGGCAGTCCTGCCTTAGAGCAGGACTGGGGAAGGGAAAAAAAATAACAAATAAAAAGAAAGCAAAGTTCAAACAACATCAAAACCATCATTCTGTATATGGTTAGTGTACTGAGAATAGTACTTACATTGACCAAACCAAAGTAGTGTTCATTGATGGGAAACTGCTCTGGGCCAATGTCTTTTTCCAGAGCAGAGGCATTGGTGCCCTAAAGAAAGAGGGAAGAATTAATGTAGAATATTAAGATTCTAAAATACAGTCATGGACAGCATCAAGAAATGCATTTTTTTCCTTTCACTTACAATTAGCCAAGCTGACCCTGTCTTACTAATGGCCAAGCACGACAGTCACCAAAGCCAAAAAAAATATTTGCCGTTCTAGGTAGTGGAGCTGGCCTGACCTGGACACTCTAGAGATGGCTGATTTGGAGTGAACGGGTCACCACAAGAGTGGTTCCCCCCTCCTCCCTTATTTTTACTTTGTACTTGAGCAGCTGGATCCCATTACCCTCTTGTCTCATAAAGATACTTGTTGATCTTAAGTAAATCCCTGAAAGTTATCTTGGATAAACCAGTTTTTAGATGTAAAGCAGGTTTTCTAAGCATTGCTGAGACTCCTCTGAATCCCTTCTAATTTGTCAGCAACCTTTAACAAAACTTGGGCTCCAGGACAGCACCCAGTTCTAGTAACAGCACCACAAATGTTAAAAATAAGCACCATTTCTGTGCCATTTCGTTCCAGCTAACACCGAGGGATGCATAAGCATTGTTACACCTCTCGGTCACTGTCGTGGTGTACCAAATTATTTTCGGCTGTATTGCCATTCCAACAGCAAAGCTGCTTTCACAGCTACGGGTCTGTAAGTACCATCACTGATGTTGTGTCTGTTACCTGGAGCTCTGCTGTATTAAGATGCCCATTTTTAACAAGTTTAGGTTACCAAGCAGGCCAGATTGCGGCCAATGCCAGTGTCATCACTCCTGTCCATCCTATTAAACATACAGATCCCATAGGACCTCAGTAAAAATGCTGTATCTGGAGAAGCATTCCCTATGTACAGTCATTCAAGATCTATGTTAGCCAATTTTCAACCTGTGCTTTACTGACATCATATAGTTATTTCCTTACTGAACACGCTCTGCAGCGTGAAGCATTAATACATCATGCCTTTGTAATTTCTATTGCACAAGAACAGCACAGTTGGTTGGCTTTCATAAAACCATGTAAAGTGCCACTGCAAAGATGCCAACATGTAAAACATCGTTATCCTTTTGCTTTTTACCAGCTGCCTCCCACACCAACTTTTAATGGTTTTCTCTGAGGCTGAGATCAAATTATATTTACACAAGTCCCTTCTGACTCTTTTATGCACCAAAAATGCATACACAGCATTTTTCCCCAGTGCTCTGAAATTTCCAGTGTTCCTGAGGTTTGTTCAATGTAACATTGGATCAGAGAGCTAGCTCATAAATTAAAATTTTCAAAGTTACTGGTAAACAAATTCAGTAATTGAGGTCTTTCTTCCCCATCTTCTTCCCTATGTCTAATTTGTATTTCCTTACCATACCTACCATCAACACTGCTTAGCACTGCTTGCTATATTAGGTTATCATTTCACATCAACCCATCAAAAGAAGGCAAAGCTTAAGAAATATGCTGCGTGTCCTTACTGGGCTCCACTAAGCCTCAGTGAGAAACTCAGAAAAAGGAAGAATCCACACAAAGCAACTGTTGGCTACTTTCAACTGAGATGACAGCGTGGTAATTATGTAAGGTCTGTAGGAAGATTTTTTTTTTTGCTTGGAGAGACTGCCTTGCCAAAGATGCACAGATTCAGCAAAGCATCTGACTTCCTGAGAGGGAGGAAACTGATAGACATTTGCCTATCTGATACTAACAGTGAAGCAAACAGCTGATGATACCCTCAAAACCTTGTCTGATACAAGAAAAATCCGAATACAGAATATTAAAGCAACTTCTGAAGAAAACCATTGTCATATTAATACTCATTGTAGGGCATTCAAATCAAGAGAAAGGCTTTCTTCAATTACATGTTTAGCTTTCAAATTAACTGTCCTAAAATAAAAATAAAATGGATGTTTTTTTCAGTTTTGCGGGAAGATTTTTCCATGCTGAAATGAAAAAAATCTCCCTCTAGAACTTGTGGGAAATAATGCCTCTAAAAAGTAACCGCCTACTCTTTTATAAATTGCAGGTTAGTGTATGCTGTTAGACAAGCAGAATGCAACTGCTTTGCTAACTAGTTGCTCCTACATTACCCATTTGCTTTTCTCCAGGGCCAGGTTTCTTACTTCAGAGGATGCCAGATGGTTTGGACCAATCTTTTCTAGCACTTAAATCATCTTGAACATATTGTGAGAAACTGTAAGAATCAGGATTTACCAAACAAAATTACCACTGAAAACCAAACAGGTCCATGAGGTGCATTAACTGATCTTCATACAAAATCTATAGACTGCAAAGAAAGTTCCCAAGTGCATACTGTTGAAACATCATATGCTATCTAACAGCTTATATCATAGAACTTGCTCTACAAAACCAGGCCTTGGCTCTTGCAAATATACAATGGAGCACTGTTTTATTTCTCCCCGTGAAACAGGGAGGCTAAATGCAGTCTTTGGGTAAGCTGATGAAAATCCCACTGACTTCACTAGGAGTTGTGCCTTCTTATATCAAGGGCAATTTCAGCCTGGTTTACTCTAAGGTGTCCAAAAAGATAAAACTTACAGAAAAAGAAGATCAGGAAAAGAGTTACCAAGCACAGAGACCTAATACATCAAAGCTGGATATATTTCTTGTATGGATAAAAATAAAACTTGGGATTTTTTAATAAACTCAAACCTTGCCACTCAACCTTAATTTCTATATATTACATTTTGCATGTGAAGGCTCCTCAAAAAGCAGTTGACATGATAGCATAAGGAATGGCTGGAAATTTTCCAACTAAAGTATATCAGAAACTATGCACCCAAGCCAGGTTTAAACTGCAAAAAAAAATGTTATTAGAGACGTGTTAAATGTGATACAGAAGTCAGTTTAAACTCACCGCATGAAATATAAAAAACACGTTAGACTGTTGTGGTGGGTCTATAGCAATAATCAACTGTAAGTATTTAATGTGGCTTTTGAGCACAACTGTCCTTGTTCCCAGTCCCAGCAAGTCATTCTGGTCACTTCTGGTCACATTCTGGTCACTAGTGAAAACCTGCTCACACATTTTTTAATGCAATCCATTCCCTATGGTTTAATAAACAGTCCTGTGCTTCCGGTAGGAAAAATATCCTCCCACTGCTGAATCTACAGTAATTTTGTAAAAAACGGCAAAAGTGGCAGTGCAGCCACAGAGAGAGCACCCACATAAATATGCCAATGAACCAAGATCTGGGACTGTTAAATAAATTCATATCTTGGTATAGAGATAATAGAGAGGTATAACTGCTTCTTAAATAATACATGAATGAAGGGATGCAAGGAAGTGACTGTGGTAGCCAGAACTTATGAGAATGAGAACTAGGTCAACACAGGAACTCATAGTACATATTCTGGGGTGTTAGTGATCCTTGATTTCTCTGCAGCTTTGTCAAGTTCAACGATCAGCATTTAGAGCTTATACAATGGCAAAGACATACCGCTGGAGACATAGCCAAGCATGGGTCAGTCTGGGCTAAACAAAGATTTTTACCATAGCATCATTCCAAAAATGTTGTGGCCATATGACCTATTTATTCTCCTCTTGTTATTTTGCTGTAGGCTTTCCTAGGGATAAGTCTGCCAGTTTTCATTTCAATTGAAATTTCTGATAATGCTGCTAAGAGTTTAACTTGTGCTTTGCATAACATGAAGCAGGCTAAGTAAAAAACAAACAAACAAACAAACAAACAAAAATAACTCCCATTCTTTTGCATGTCAGCATGTATACAAAATAATAGTGCAGGAGCGGAAAAAAAAAAAAAATCAGATTAGATCATTAAATCACATGTAGCAAAATAACCTAAATACAATTATTCTATGGAGGATGAGAAATGGAATAGGGCCAAAACAAAAGCTACCACTTACCAGAAGATAGCAAATCAGACTTGACTTTGTATTGTGATAGAGCTATAAATACAGTACTAACTTTCTAGGAATGCTGTATGCGCTTAATTAAAAGTAAAGGAATGCTGTAAAGAAGTTAGGAGGTTTCCTAAGTCACCTGTGGAAAAGCTATTTAAAGGTATTCACCCAATAAAGAGAAACACAATATGAGTGACCATCAAACAAGAAAGTTTAAATAAGAAATAACAAGAAATATCTAATTCACAAGAAAATTTAGAATATAAGAAAACCACATAAATGTTGAACTGTGAAAACAGAGATTTAACAAATATATAAAGAACAAGAGGTCAATGGAAGAAGATGGTGAAAAAGGGCTTCAGATTATACACAGCTGTGAAGTTGATATTCTTTTTCTTGGTATTCGAGCAAAGTGAGAGCAGTGTGCTAGAAACAGAGTTGTTTCCTGAAGGGAGAAGCTGAAGTCTTAAAACAAACTAAGGGTGATGTTGGGACTGGTAGAAGAGAAATTAGAATAAAAATAAAAATGGCTTCAGGGCCAGGCAGCCTGAGTTTCAGAATTTTGGAATGCACAGCATATGGAAGGGAAGGGAAAAGGAAGGGAAAGAAAGATGTGGAAGGCCTCCTGACCAACAAATGGCAAGGATGGGTAACTGGAAAGAAGAAGCAACAGTAAAGAAAATCCAAGCTTGGCTCCCAGAAGCAACACAAAAAGAGTAAAAGAAGAGTGAGAGAAATCTCACCAGGCAGTATACATGTGAGTAACAGGAATAACCCACCTCCTTGCATATTCGTAGATATTAAATGCCAAATCTGAAACATTTTTGTATTTTTTTTTAATTTAAGTAGCACAAAATAGTTTAATTGAACCAGATTAGCTTTTTTTTTTTTTTTTTTTCCTCTGAAGAAATGTTTAATTGTCCCTCCAGCACAGCTATTTTGAGTTGTTGTTGAGATAAAAGTGGAAAGAGAGGGTGCTATGAAAAACAGGGGATCATAGTAAATAGTAAAAGAATATTGTCTGACATAAAAAACATTGTATGGTCATATTTTTGAAAAAAACGTGTTTTAAAACAATGTACCTAAACAAATTGCCTTTGTGCATTTTTCCTTAGAGTTTTCAGTCAGTTAAGACAAATAACAAGAGCATCAAAGAAGGCATCGAATTCATTTTTTGCTGGATAAATTGAACTGTCTCTAATCACAGATGCTGATATTGCATCTACCATAAATAACTTCAGCTCTTTCACTGTGTTGTTACCAAGAAATAGAAAAAAACGAGACCCAAAATCCTAAATCACTTAAACATTTTGTGATTTAACATTTAAGTGATTTTAAGGCACTTGGTCTTATATAACTTAAAGAACATGTGCGCTTCTAGTGAAGTGCTGAAAGTTCAATATATAAATCCATAAGTGATTTTTTTTTAAAATATTGACCTTTAAAGTTTCCATAATCAGGCAACATTTACCAAACTGCAACTCAGTATTCTCTCATGAGTCTGTCTCCATATCCAGTTTATTTGTTCTTGGATTAGTGGCACTCAGGCTTTTCCTGGAATGAGTAGCAGTAACTTTTTTTTTTTTTTTTTCTTTTTGGCCATTTTGTGTTCTTCAGAACACAAAACCTCAACATGGCCTCACAAGTGAAAAAGAGTCTGAGGTTTTCCTACAGCCTATAATTTCTTCAACAGCACTTTTGTCTGGGCCACCCAGGTGACATA
This sequence comes from Oxyura jamaicensis, assembly GCF_011077185.1. Lineage (NCBI taxonomy): Eukaryota > Metazoa > Chordata > Aves > Anseriformes > Anatidae > Oxyura > Oxyura jamaicensis. The sequence goes on along the minus strand of NC_048896.1, from coordinate 68,962,551 downwards.
TGTAGTGCCTCAGAGCATCTTATAGGCAAGGCACCTTCTAGACTTCATCACTGCTGCACCAGCCTCTTTAATAACCTGGAGGACAAAAGACAGAGTATCTTCATTAAATCTCAATATAACATGAATTATGAGGGTTGCAGGTATGTTGGATGGCAGGCTTAGAATTCAAAATGATTTTTTAAACATTAGAGGAATGCTCTGAAAATGGTTTAAATTCAGCTAAGACAAGAACAAGATTCTGCACATAGGAGATGAATCACCTGTACAGAATGGAAAACAGCTAAACTAGTAGTTTTTGAAAACCAGCAAACAAACAAACAGCAGTGTCTGGAGTCTATAGTGTATCATGTAAATGAAAAGCATCAACCACATTGTGCTATTTAAAAATAAAAATAAATATGTAGACATAACTATGAAATTCTTACAGACAGGAGCCTTCAAAGTACTTGAAGTAACTTTCCTGTTTAACTTGTCACTGGTAAGACTTCAGACATCACCTTGTGTCCAGATTTGGGTGCCAGGCTTCAACAAAGACAAAGATAATTGGAGAGAGTCCAAAAAAAGGCAGTAAAAATGAACAACTTAACCCTAGAGAAAACTGAACCTGTATTAAAGTGTTGAACAGGGTTGTGTTGCACAAGACAAAAAAGATTGAGGCAGGGCATGAGAACATTTTCAAGTACATAAAGTTTGTTAGAGAAATAAAATAGTCTGTTCTTGATATCAACGATGGAGAAGATGAGAAGCAGGAAGCTCATATTATGGTAATGTAAATTCAGGTAAGACATTAAAAAATACTTTAGCCATAAGGGCATTGAAGCATTGGGACAGACCACCCATAGAGGTGATGGTAGTCACCATCGCTGGAAATCTTCAGATTAGACAGACATAGGCCAGAAATAACACGGGTATATCAAATGGAATTTCAAAGGACAGTCAAGAACTTGATTGTCCCAGGACAGTTTGGGTGAATTTATTATTAGGTCATTAATAGTCAAATAACCCCAGCATACAATATCCAGTAATGGCTGCCTTGAAACTATCAACAGCAGCCTTCTCTGCAGAGTCTGAGCGTACTCAGTAACTTGAAGCCACACAGACTATATGCACAGAAAAACAAACAAACAAAAATAACACTATAAAACACACACTGTATTCACTAATTGCCCTAGAGTGCTCATCATCTTCTAAACAACTGGTAGGTACATGGTGACCACTTTTGCCATGAAAGAAGTATGCATGCACATAAGCTTCTGTCATTAGTCCAGGTTATACATTGCAAGCAGTATATTAGGATATTTCCCACTTCACATACGCTCCTCTGTCTAATACACCAAGTATTTTTCATGGACTTTTGTTTGCCCTTTGATGGAATGCACGCTTTCTGCTTGTAAGCCCAGCACCCATTTGTCAGCCACATTCTCAAGTTTTTCATTACTTCATAAAGGTACTACAACAATTAGACTTCACATTCCCTACATTTTTCATACTTTCGTTTCTATATTTTCTGTATGCCGTACTGAAATTGTGCTCTCTTGAGACTATTTCTAAGATGACATTGCTTGAACTTCCTGCAACTAATACTTTCAGATGTAAAAAGTATTTTCCTTTATCAATCTAAGTACATCTTGAGATAGCTGTTTTACCGTCTTGACAGTTATTATTCTGCCTTAATCTCAGTGAGAAGAAGCTTTAAAAGTCATGAAGAAATATATGCCATGAGTTGTCCAAACGAAAAAATCCAGTTAAAAGCAGCAGTGATCAATTCTGTAATCCAAGAACACTATTATTGTATCAAGCAGAATCTATTTTAGAGTATTGTCTTATTTTTTTGGTATCAAACATTTTCCAGATCCATGTTAGCAGTTTGATACCTCATTCTGCCAGTGCCCCATATTCAAACATATCCTGCAGTGAATATCCAAAAGCATGACATTAAACCAACCAAACAACAACAAGCGGAGTTATTTCTACTTGCTTTCTGAATGTAAAGACTCTGGGGTTTTTATATTTTTCTCTATAGCTCATTTCTAGGATAGTTAGAAACTTCTTTTGTTTTTAAAAACAGAAGCTGAAAATTGCAGGTATTCACATAATCCCGGTGCTAGAACCTGAAGAAAAGCATCAATTGTTATGAAACTCATAAAGACTATGAGAAGAACTGGTGACATGAAAGTCCAATTAATAAAGAAGAAAACTGATATGACAAACTACAGCATTTTTTTTCAAAGGATGTCTATAAAACAGGAGCAACTGTGAGGTATCTCAAATGATATTTTGAAGCAGCAGAGATCTGATTGTGTTTAAAATGAACTATTCTTCAAATTGACAGAGCACTCTGAAACACAGATAAGATTATTTGAAATACTATTACAAAATTACGAAAGGGAAAATTAATATCTATTTTCAGCAGAACACTAAAAGGCATTTAGGAGAAACATGGTCCACGGGGCTTGTTAGCCATCTCTGTAAAAATATGTCAGTACCTTATGAAATGGTGAGATGTTGTTCACTGCCTGTAACAGTAATGTTCCCCAGGCCACAGCTGCCACACGAGCTTAACTCAGAACTCCAGGCTGTATCAGAAGCTCATAAACAGAGAAGCATACTGCAGGGGATTTCGGTGAGCAGCAATCTTAAAACGACAGCATGCCTCTCTAGTTCTGAACCAGCATTCTGTGCTTGAGTTTTCTGGGTTATCTCACAAAAACAATACCAAAGAGGATTACAATGTAATAGGGGCTAAAAACACATCCCTAGTTCATGCCTGGAGCCTACAAGGACTACATGGCACTGGGCATTGGTACTCCTTCTAACATGGTTTCTTCAATGTACCTTATGCTTCTTCACATCTGCTGCGCCTGTCCTACCGAAAAGCTGCTGATTGCCTGCTGCAAGCCTCCTGCTGCGGCCAGCCTAGTGGACAGTCCCAGTGGATGCACACTGCCTGTGTCTGCAAGGCAAGGGGAGCATCTCAGGAACTAGATCCCCATTTTCAGTGAGGGTGACCACTGAGCCCACATGTGAGTGCCTCCAATTCCTTCAGGCAGGAAGCCTTCGTCCCACCTCCACCCCGGCAGAACAAATTTTAACTCTTTGGTCTTGTTAACCAAGTCAGTAAGTCTATTGTAATTACAACTGAGGGGACGAAACTGGGAAAAGACAACAAAGTAATCTTGTTTAAGTCTGGAAGTTGTGCGTTTGAATATACACTACAAATACCTGTGCCAAGTGGAAGGTGTAAACCTGTTTTTCTTACTGGTTAGCTCCCACTGTGTCTGCCTCATCACATGAGAGCTGAGTATGTTCCAGTGAATATATAGCACTACGTCTCCTTTGCAAGAAAGTTAAAAACTGTCCTCGGAAGTTAAAAACTTCCTTGTAAAAGGTTTGTTTATATAATTATAACCTTCCAAAACCCCATTCTTATAGAGGGTCGTCACAGCTCCTCCTATAATCCTTTGAATTCAAGTCCACCACTTCATCTAAGTGGGCTCATCTTCAGAGGAGCCATAATGCAGTATTGCCAATACTTCCAACAGCTCCAGATTCCTGTAACTTTCTGAAAATCTCAGCTTTTTTTCCTAAAAGTACTTCATAACCCTATGGATTATGCAGAAAAGACTAAATGTGACCAGCATAACACAACATCTCTGAAAGCAAAGTGCGCAGAACCCAAGGAACATGCAACTTTAAAGCATCCTTGCTGTTAAACCAACTTCACTCTCTGTCACAGTACCAGTGCCACGAGCCAGAGCTGTTGTCAACTATGAGCCCTTGTGTGCATTTTTTGCCTGAGACTCTAATTCTTCCCGTGGGTCTCCCCATTTTGCAGATGTCACTGCTGTGGGATATGGTGGCAGTGACAGCTGAGCAGCACACCACTAGAACAACCCCACCAGTGTCACTCTGTCCGTTCAGGCTCTGAGAGAAGCAAACTATATCCAAGGGCACGCCTGAAGCACACAAGGGAAATCATGGAGTTCCTAGTACTTTATGCCAATGCTAAAGGCTTACGACCATCTAACAGTCTCCAGCTGCCCTTCATGTGGTGCTCTCTTGCGTGGTCTGCAGGCCGTCACGGCCACCGTCCATCAGCAATAGAACTGGAGCCTGCCCCAGAAGGAAGGTGAGCGAGCTCAGGTTGTCTCCTGGGTACGGCGGTTTCCTAAACCAGTATCGCTGGCCCACAGGACTGGAGGTTGTTAAGAACAATGGAAAATTGACATTGATATGGAAGGGGAGCGGGCTCACGATCTGCACTCCCTCCCCCAGACCACTGCTGCGGACCCCTCTGGGGCTGTGCCCGTCGCCTTACCCTAGCGGTAGGCTCCGTTCTCCAGGGCAGGCGAATGCTACGTGTGGCATCGCCAGCACAGGGCGTGCTGGGGCACCACATGGAGGGAAGCTGGCAACTGCGTGGAGCTGCTCTTGAAGAACCTGGAAATAAGGGGGAAAAATACAGACTAAAACAACAAAGCGTGCAGAAATTGGCTCCTCTTCTGCTTGCGTTGGCATGCGTAGCGCTCACCCATGTCTTTGCGAAGTTTACTACAGTCTCACGGTGCTGGTAAACGTTTGACTGACAAACTTTACGCTGTCCCCCCGCCAAAAAGTTTTAAAAATCTAAAACCAGTCAGATGCTCCAAGTCTGCAGAGCCGGGACTAAAATAAGACAGAAGCACAGTGAAGAAGTTGTCCTGTCAACTGTTCCTGGGGATGAAAGTGGCAAAGTCTGAACAAAACAAACCAGAATATGAACGTTTCCATATTCCCTCCTTATTACCTAGGCTGATTTGGAGAAAGATAAGTGCCTCTTGCAGCACCAGAAAAGCCCTGATGTCAGCTCAAAAGCCAAGGCTTCCTAACTGTTTGATGCACCCAGACCCACAGCCTGCCATGGGGCACCTAGCCATCCTCATTTTCTGCGTCCTCCTGGCCGCAGGAGACCACGGGGCGCCTGCCCCAGAGGAATAAAAGGGGTGACTGAGTTGTGGTGGGCTGGGAGCCGAACAGGGGGCTCCCCTGCAGCGTCGTTAGGGCCGGAAGGGGAAGGGCAGGCTGCGGCTCCCTCTCCAACGCGTGTCGAGGGGCAGCCCCGCAGCGGCTCGGCACCTCCGGCCCTCCCGGGGCACGGTGCCCGGGGCACGGCCGCTGTCGGGCGGCCCCCTCACCCCGGGCAGACCCCGGGGCAGGCTGCCCGGCCCCCCCGCCGCCGGGGGCAGGGATGCGGTCGCCTCCCTCCTTCTGCCGGCGCCCCCCCGGGTTGTGGGGGGGGGGGACACCCCCTCGTCCGGCCCCAGCAGGGCCTGCCCCCGCCCGCCGCACTCACCATATTACAGATGGAGGCGATGTTTCTGACAGTCATCGGGCTAAAGGTTGCAGCGATCCCGAACCGCCATCTTTACGAGGTGAAAACGGCCCCGCTCATGGTGGCAAGAGCGCACGGAGGCAGAGGGGGCGGCGGCAGAGCTTCGGCTCCGGGAGAAGGGCGAGAGGAGGGGACGGACAGCCCGGGCACCCCGTGTGCCCCCGGGGGGGGGAAGGACCTGCCTGCCCCCCGCCTGCCTCCCCGGGCCGGCGGCTTCAGCAGCGCGGCGCCGGCAGCCGTATCCCCGCTCCTCCCGCCTCTGCCGCGCCTCTGCGCCAGCCGGCCCCGCGCCGAGCTCGCCCTTCCTCCTCCTCCTCCTCCTCCTCCTCCTCCTCCACCTCCTCCTCCTTGCCCGGCGCTCCATCGCCCGCTGGTCCGCTGGGAGGGAGGGGAAGGCTCAGTGGCAGGCAGCAGTGTGAGGGAATGAAGGCAGAGTCGGGGCAGGACGGCACGGCCGTGACGGTGACAGCACCGCGACGCTCCGGGACCTGCTGTCCGCGCCCAGGAGCTTGCAAACTCCATAGCGGCATAACTTGGTGCCTTCCTGCAGCCAGCAGGCACAAAAGCTGTGCCGGGACCGCGTCCGTACCGTGATGAGTGTCACTGCTGAAGTGCTTGCTCACAAGTTTACAGTGCTTGGCGTTTATACAACGCTGTTCATGTCTCAGGTCGTCTTCACTGCAATAAATACAGGCCCATGCTATTCTCCGAGGTATGAGTGTATTAAAAAGCATGAGCGTATTAAATCTACACTTGTGATAAGAGGATGTTAGCTATCTAACTTGTGGCCACACGGCGAATTTGGAGAGGTGAGCATGGAGCTCACCTAGGACACTGCCTCCTTTTAGAATTCCTCTTTTGCTTAGAAATATCGCTGTTTCTGGCAGAAACTTAAAGCCTGTACAGTGTTCCTGCCCTGTGCTGAGGGAGTCATTCAGAGAGGGAGAGCTGCACCTCAGCTCCTAACAGCACCTGGCAGCATGGCACATTTGTGCTTGGCTACACTTTCCAATTCATCACGCTAGAACAACATAATTGCATCCTGTTTTAGAAGATTCATAATAAAAGTAGGAAATGTGCCAGTTTAATGATTGTTTAGCACCATTTTTTGCTCTTCAGCCACAGATCCAACCAGGGAAGAAGAAACTTTCTCACTTGAAATGGGGGTGAGTGCTTTGGTATTCTGCTGGTGCTGTCATTTTCAGGACTAGAAAGTTTATTTCTGTAGCTTTTTGAAGATAAAAAAAGTGCTAAGTAAAGCAACAAATGCTAGCTGCAAACACTATAGGAACTGTATAAATAAAGAACAGTGAGCAATTCTTTCCACTCTACAGCATTGCCCTCTCGCTTCATAACAAACAACTAACCCCGTGTTTCTTTGGAGTGTTAAACAAAGAGAGGGAAAACAAAGGGCTATTTATAACCTGGGAGCGCTTATATAATTTCTTTTGAAAGGTCAGAAAATGCCTTCTGCATTTACTTTTAGACCAGTCTTTGTCTCCACTGGTTCTACACTTCAACTTTTTTATTTTACTATACAAAATAAGTACCTACCGTAAATATCCTCTTTTGGCTAGCTGAGGCTTGGACTTTCCATCTGAAGGTCTCAGACTACTTAGCAAATGTTCACTCAGACTTGTCAAATTACTGGGTGGCAAGTTAATATTAGCTTAATTTACAAAGAAAATAGGCAGCAAAAATCTAGTGAGTTGTCCAAATGTGGACAAATGAGGACAGATACATTACAAGCCCTTCAGAATACTGGGACCATAATTTTTAAGTTGGTTGCAGTTGAGAAAAAGAAACTTCAGTGCCACTTGTTGTAGAATTTTTATTCTTGAAAATACATAAATGTCTGGGTTTCTCCTATTTTTCTGCAAGGCAAGACAGTGTAAGGCAACACATTGCATAAATATTAGGCAAAATCATTTTGACCTTATTTGGGCTACATAATGCCATCAGGCTTTAGTATAGCTCAACATCAATTCAGTAGGAAAGATCAGCTCTTGGACTCTGTCAAAATAATAGGAAGTCATATGACTTGGGACCATTTAAAAGTTAAACAGCTATGCTTTCCTATAGAAAAGGAAAAAAAAAAAAAGAGAGAGAGTGAGAAGACAGTAGTAAATCTCATGACAATCCCTTCCTGATGCTACAAACATAAATTTTCCATGAAGCTTGGCCCCCATTGCAGAACAGATTGGGAACTTCAATACAGTGCCAAATGCCAGCTTGCAGCCCATGGACTAAGGCTATGGTGCCTGCTTCACAGCAGGTCAACAGAAGCCACTCTATTTACTTCTGAAGGTCTAATGATAAGAGCAGGTTGTAGTCCCACAAAAAAAAAAAAAAAAAACATGGCTGTCCAAGGAAAATGTGTGTGTGAGGGCAGGGGGGTCTGGAGTGGCCCTTAGTCCAATAAAGCCCCAACTTTCTTCTTAAAGACACCATCAGCTTTACAGCTTCTTCTACCAATTTCTTCAAATTATCTATTTTTTTTGCTTGTTTTAATTTAAAACATGGTAATTGTTATCTATAGAATCTTAGCAAGTCATATTGTTACCTACCGAATATAAAGCATGGAAGATGGAAGTTTACATTAAATTCATCTGTGAATCTAGCCAACCTTTGCTAATATAAACATTATGGCAGCTGGCAGAGGAGTACTATCCTTTCTTCTCAAAAATTCCTGTTTTACAGAAGAAAAAACATTTAGAGTACCTGACTCCATTTTTTTGCCATTAAATATCAGATTCAAAGGTCCAAAGACAGGAAAAGATAGATGCGAATGCACCAGAAGCCTACTGAGTAGACAAAAGGAGCTAACAGTTCACAGTTCTATGGTCATAACCATTAAACAATTTAATTTACAAGCAGGCCTTTACAGTCATTTTGTTGCTCAATAATGGCCTAGAGGTGTGATTATCTCACAATATCTTACTCTTGCTTTTTTTCTTCTGCTAAATTACATTTCAAAAAAATGAATTAGGAGCTTTGAACAGCAACAATAAGAGAACTTCTATATATTAGGCTATTGGTTTATTGATTTACCAAATATTAATCTTTCCTGACACACTACTTAATTTAAAATATTCCCATGTATTTCCATACAGTAGGCACTCATAGAATGGCCTCTTTATAAGGCACTTCAGCAAGTTCACCAGTGAACTTTACTGGCATTTTTCTTACCTATACAAAATGTGCTTTCAGTTGGAAAAACACTGTTTGAGTCTTAATCATTAAGTATTGCCTAGAAAGAGATGACCAAGTCTTTTAGCCATGGAAGTAATTTACCAAACAAGAAAAGACTCACTGAGGAAAAATAACAGAAAACTTCAGTTTCTAACAGAAATGTATTGTTATTTCTGCCTCTGGAAAGGAAATAACAAGTCTGGTTTGCCCTCCTCTTCTCCAAAGACTTTATTTATTATTTTTGTTCTATTCTGCAGGCTCTAATTTTAACTAACATACACACTGAGAACAAACCACAAAGGATATTTTGACAGTAGACAGGCTGAAAGTGGCACTTAGTCTATTTTGAGCACGAATTTAAAATAGCCCTTTCATTTTATGTAAATTGTGGCATAAATTAATCAAATTACACTTCTATTAAATTAGCATGCCACAGTTTTTGTTTTTAGGCACAGTCTTATTGCATTGGACACAGGATAAAAAAGAAAAAATAAAAATAAAGAAAATAAAGGCTGCTTGGTCAGGACCCAAATCTACCATGTAGATAGCTACTGACATCCATCAGCAAAGACCGATGATCACATCCAAAATTTTTCTTGCTTGGTTTTCCTTCATATCAGTGTGAAGAAAAACAGTGAAATTGAAATGAAACATTTGTAATAATTGTGTGTTTTAAGGAGCTTGGTGTGATGTTTTTGAACAAATGAAATTCTGACAGAAGTATCAAATATCAAAGTATCAATGACCTTGAGATTAAATTCATGCATCTCATAGAGTCTTTGATGATTAGAGCAATCTTCAAGACCTGAGCAGCTGGATTTAGATCACCAGAGAAACTTTTTTTAAAAAAGCAGCTTTAAATCCACTAAATAACACAGGCCCACAGCTGTCACTTATTAAAGTTCAAAATGCAAACCTCCAAATATTCTTCTTGATGACTGCATACATCAGAGGTGCCTACATCTTGTAATCAGACATAAGTCTGCTGACATCGTTGACTAGGTGCTTGATAGTTCTTCCTGGGCATGTGCAGAACCTGTTCAACCCTCACACTGGCAAAAAGCAATGGCTCAACTTCATCAAGAGGTGACCTGAGTGGGACAAGGGTAGCACATATGTAGCTGAATCTTAAGTACTGTTCTTGTAACAAACGTCCATAACTATCCTTGTCCCCCCTTGATACTCCTGTGTTTGCTGGTCAAGCTCCCATGATACCTGGCATGGATGGTAAAAACGTAAAGGCTGGTTACCACTTCATCCTGTTGGCTACATTACAAGGAAAGACTGATCTGATTTATCTCTTTGTAGAAAAACAGTCATTGCAGAGAACTCCTCATGAAATAACCTGAACCCAGGTGCCTCCAAATACTCATACCCAGGGAATGAATACCTTACCTACAGCCATGAAGACTTCATTTGAATCCTGAGGTACTCACAATGTAGGTACTGGCACATGGTTTATAACAGTGTTTTAAGCAACTATCAAGATGTAGACAGCATAGGTAACTAGAAGTGACAAGAAAATATCTAGAACTATCCCTCAGTTGCAACTATGTGACTGCTTCTGGTCTGTTTCAGGCTTAATCAAACCAACTAGCTTAGATTTGCTGTTTACAATTTAAATGTAGGGATCAGAAAGCTCTCAGAGATGGTGTGCCAAACTGTAGTTTTCTTTCCACACACTGACAGGTAGGTGCTGTTCAGGTGGCAGAGCCAAGAGGTGCCATTTCTCCCTGAGACAGGAAGCTATGAAATATCAGCAGTATACCCACTGTGTGCAAAGTAGGGATTACTACTGAGTCCAGAACTCTGTGGGAACCAAGATGCCATGGTTCTCATCTCCTACCTCTGCTACAAATTACTAACACATGGTTCGTGCTAACCTGGTTGTACTCACCCTGAAACCTCTTAGCAGTGCCAGTCAGGCCAAACACCTTGGCTGAGGGGGAAGAGCTGCGGTCTGCATCCAGCCAGGACATGGTGCGTGCTGACTCGCTGGGCAGCAGGCCTGGTGCCACCACACCTCTCGGTGAACTCCAGCCATGCTCTGGGGACCTGCATGTGACAGGGGTGGCATTAGCGATGTGCTGTAATGCCAGGGAGGGCATTAGCGGCGTGCTGGAACACCAGTGAGGATATTAGTATGGGCTTGAGGCTTTACCTCCCTATCCTTGCAGACAAATCCTAAGCCTCCTAAGGCAGGGCTTATGGGGGTTATACACAGATCAGCTGCACTTAGCCTCTTAAAACCGCTGTGCAGCCGCTACCTCACGCCAAAGACGCCTTTGATTGGGCATACTGGAGACACGCAGATCTTTAATTTGGGCAGAGCTGAGCATTGGCGTCCCAGGCCGCGAGCCCGCCGCTTCCTGACGGCGGCAGCGAGGTGAGGGGAGCAGCCCAGTCCCAGCGATCCCAGTGGGAGGCGAGGAGACCCAGCAGCACCCCAACCGTCCGAGGGCTGCCCCGAAGGGCCAGCCAACGGCTGTGCCCCCACCGCCTTTTTTCACCGAGGGGCGGTGCGAGTCACGTGAGGCGGCTCGACCAATAGGCAGCAGCACGGTGGTCTCGCGGGAGCGGCGGGTGGTATTTAAGGGCCGGGGAAGGGCTGATTGCTCTCTTTGCCCGCCAGACGCCGACGCGGTAACGTGGGTGCCCGCCCGCCGCCATCTTGGGGGGGAGGGGGCCGGGGCGGGTGGGGTGGGGCTGCCTCGAGTCTTCCCTTCATATGCGCTCTCTCAGAGCCTGGTGGTGCTCCGAGGAGTCAACACAGGGGGATAGAGCGCCTTTCCCTCACAGAAACCCAGTGTGGAGCCTCCCTCTCCGCCCTGCATCCTGTCGTGAGGCACAAGCCGCCCCTCCCTCCGCCTCACCGGCCTCTCTCACCCCCGCGCTCACCCCTTTCTCTCTTTCTTCCCCCGCAGTGCCGAGCCGCGGGGAGGATGGCGGCAAAAAGCGTCCTGGGGTGTCGGCGGGGCTTTGGGGAGCCCCAGGAGGCCGCCCTCGGCTCCGTGGGGGTGGGAGGCCGAGCCCCATGGGCCTCCGGTGCTGGCGTCTGGAGTTTCCCCTTCAAATATCCCTAGGTAAGGAGGGCACGGTGGTGAAGGGGCATCCGTTGGTCCCCCTTGGAAGGGACCCACAAGGTCAAGTCAACTCTTAAATCCCTACAGGACTTCAAAAAAATCAAAGGATAGTGGCATACATTTGTTCCCTTTGTCTAAATTGAGCTCTATAGACTGTTACTCTAATTCAATGCGGTGTGTTTTTATAAGCTTCATTAAGAAAGTGCTGGTTTTTCTGGTAACCTGCAGTGTTTGGTTGATGCAGTAGACATTATAAATGGGCTTGACTCAATAAAATGGCTTTTCAAACCAGGAGAACTCAGCTTGCTTAGATTTTGTGTCCCACCTTCTAAAGTGTTGCAACAGTAGCTTTTGATATCCCTGGTGTGCTCTTGTTACAAGGTATATGCAAGTAGGTACAAGGTAGCAACAAATTAGCAGGTAATGATCAGTCTAAAAGGAAACATCTGCAGAGTAGTGTCAACATGAAAAGCAATCTAGGCTTTAAAAACTTTATCTTTAGCAGCATATTTAAAAAGACTTAGTTCTGATAGTTTAAATAATCTGAGTAGAAAAACATGAATGGATTAAACCATTCATGTTTTGTGCTAGATATCAATTCATAACTTCAAATAAGTGACTCTCAGATCTGGAATATGGCTTTAAGAAGGTCTAATTAGGCATGTTTTATAAATTATGCTAGAATAATTATTGTCTTTCTTGTGCTATTTAGGAGACACTTAGAAATTCCACGTTTGAAATGGCCTAGATGTGGATGATCACACTTAAATTGGAGGCAGTGCTCAGCCCTACTTAGGAATGAACAATACCTTCTGCTAAGAAGGTAAGTGGGCTTTAATGTAAAGGTAGTTAAAGACCATTTTAAATCTTGCTTTTTGATAATTGACAAGTTTCAAGTTTTAATCTCTTTTGGGTAAATGGCAAATTCAGATCTTACTAAGCAAAAAGTATTATAAAATCTACTCCCCTTTTTAGCTTTGCCCTCTTAAGTCTGGCAGTGTCTTAAGTGGCCAACACAGAGGGGTATAAAAGCTCTCTCTCCAACCCAGAGGTGAGGCTGAAACTCTTCTTTGGATCATGTTGAGAGGAACACGTGAAACCACTGAACTTCAGAAACTTACTGAGTCAACTCTAGTGCATTCAAAGTGGCTTGTAGGATTTGAACTGTCATTTGATGATAATGCTATCTAACTGTTTCATGTTAATCATATATTTCCAGAGTTTTCAAGTGTGATGGTACTGCTTAACCACCTAGGATGCACTTCATGAGCTTGTGTGATAAACAGCTTGAGTCAAGAGTTCCATCTAAATTGATTGGTCTCCAGGTATGTAGTTTAAAAAAAAACACACATGAAACTAGCTTGGAGTAGTAGAAAGCAGTGTGGAAACTTAGAACTTTTAAATCTGATTTTATATGGATTAGTCAATCTAAATTGGAAAGCATATGAGGAAAGCGGATCCATTTTTTCGTATCAAGCTGGTCCTCTAGACTGGGATCTGTACTAATTGTATGAGCAAGGAAAATCCTGTCCTGTACAAATGACATGGCTTGCATTGAGAAATACCTTTGACTTAAAGGTCAGTGTCATGTAGCATGGTAATACAGTTGAATCTTAGTATGTATGTCCTTTTGTGTGTACAATGGTGATTGCAAATTAAACTTTTCTTTTATAGAGAGAAAACCAGAATGTGCAAGGGATTCGAACTGATATTAAATGTCAGCTTGTGATTTGTTGAGTGGATGACTACTGACCACCCAGGATTACTCCAGTTGTCCTCTGTAATGTGTTGTCTTGCAAGTGGAATTGAGATAAGCAATGGCTACAGCTACATATCTTCCATTATTGTTTAAACAGGAATCTAGCTATTGGTTGAAACTGAAGTTTCTTAAAGTTCTGTAATGTATTTGTGTGGATTAATTGAAATAAAACAAAGATTCTACCAGAAGCTTGTGTTCTGAAGTTTCCTTGTCTAGGTGCTTCCTGTTTAAAGGCTTAACTTACAAATCCATTGAAAAAGGCTTTCTTAATCTTCTGAATGTCTGATCATGGTTTTCTAAAGTTGAAAATGCAAAATCTGGATGAACTGCCCAACTTTTGAATTATTTCATTAGGCTGTATGTAATTTGCCTGTTGTTCAAGTAGTCAATAGGTTGTATCAAACTTGCTTAAGATGTAATAGTGTTCACTTCAGGAATCTCATTACCTGCCCATTTAAAATTTGCAAAGGAATGTCTGCTACCATGTTCCTTGTAAAGAACAACTAGTCTGAAGATCTGTGAAGAGCAGGATTGATATTGTTGCATAATTGAAAGCTTGTATCACCGAGGCCAAGAAATTAGACTTCAGCATGAAATTTGAATAGTAATTGCTATGCATTCTATTACTTGCCAATGCTTCCACAGAATGCATAAGAAAGAATTTAAGACAGAAATAACTGTTAGGCAGTTTCTATTGATGACACCCAGGTCAGTGAATTAGTGCAGGTTTAGGGTCTAACTTAAGTATCCTTGGATAGATTAAAATTCCCATTTAGCAGAAGTATGTTTCTAATTATTCTTTGCTTAAATGTCTTAAATGGGGTAAGTATTTAGTGATCTATTCATAGCCTGTCAGGCTTATCTGAAGTGTTTTCATTTTTTCATTTCCTCTGGACTACTGTACTAATGAAAAAAACTAAATTTCAAGTACATCCAAAAAGTATTTTTAATCTATGTTAAACTGATAATGGTCTTAATTTCTGTCCTGAGAACAGACTATTTTCCTACAAGCTGTCAGACATCTTAGACATTTACTCCACTCATGCTCAAGGATTAAAACCTAGGCTAGTCAGTTTTGTGAATGTGGTTTCATACCTGATCCATTCTGCCCTGTACAGGTCTTCTAGCTATTGCGTCTCTTCGGTATTTGAACACTAACTTGCAGTTATTCAGTATACATATTTTTCTAAATGTGTTGTTTTCCTTAACTTGGGTTAGTGATTATGGCGAGTTGTCTATGCTTCCAGACCTCTGAAGGAAGTAGAAGCACCCTGTGGTGCTTAGGGCTTGGGTTGGTGATTACGGCGAGTTGTCTATGCTTCCAGACCTCTGAAGGAAGTAGAAGCACCCTGTGGTGCTTAGGGCTGGAGTTTTCCTTCACAGATTAACTAGTCATGCAAACACTGGCAGTAGATTCCATCTGCTGTTCTGTCCGCAAGGTTCTCAACAGAAAAGATCTAGAGTCTGCAGTCTGTTCATGTTGACTACTTCAACATCAATGCTGGAATGGCTCTGAAATGTTTTCTCTTCTGAAAACTAGCCATTCATTTCTCTCCTTTCTATATTAAGGACTTGAGCACTCTAAAGGACCTTTCTATTTCGTAGTAGCTGTAGGGCCCTTGGAGGACCTATTTGAAGGCTTAAAGGCTTGAGTTAGGCTTTGTGCTTGCTAACTCCTTCAGAGACTTGTTTTTTGAGTCATTACTTTTCAACTTCACTGTGCATGTAGTGACAATTTTGTGTTTCTTATTCTTGGTGAGTACCATTGAATCCTTATGACTTGGTCCTTATTCACCAATTTGTTCTAATAAATTTTAGACAGGTTCTTGTTGGTATCTTACATTATAAAGCAGTGAAGCAACCAAAGGGTTTAGCACTAGCATACAAATAAAGTTTAAAATTGATAGTAATGATTAAATCAGCTCATTTGTCCTGACCACCCTGGGGCTGTATGCCTGAGGCTATGCAGTTCACCAGAGACTGATCTGTGTGAATGCAATCCTTTAAGCAAGGTTGTAATACTGGAATTTTCCTCTAGTCATTGGAAAAGTGAATACTAATGGGGAAAAAAAGGCCAGGTTTGTTGGAGAACAGTCAACAGCTTGGTTTACACAATCACAGATAAGTATTAACTAGCCTTGTTTCTGGCTAACTGGCATCAAGACAGATTGTCATAAACTTCTGTATGTATGGTTTGTATGTTAGGCATTGTAAGAGAAGCTGGGGAGGGAATAAAGATGGATGAGAGCTACTACATAGCTCTTAATCTGTGCATTTCTGTTTACTCTGGCTGTTTGCAAATTTAAGAATGCTGCTTTGGCTTTTTGTTGACTAAATCTGCAGGAACGTTAAATTTGTTCAGCAAGACCGAAGATAGCCTGTTGGGCAGGAGAAGGGAGGTTTTTGCCTGTATTTAGTGTTTTAGCAGACAGCTGACAAACTGTCTTCCTACTTCAGTTCTTACTTCAGTTTCCTACTTAGAGTTCCTTTTAGTAAGTCGTTACAACTGATTTTGAGACTTGGTAATCAAAGGAAATGCAGATAAAGATGAAGTATGCAATGTGCTTATGGAGTAGCCTCGTACATAGCAGCACAACAGTCATAACTTTTAAAGGGAGTCTAAAATGATCTTGGCTGGGAGGTTCTTTTATTAACTAGGAGGAAGAAGAGGGGACAAGAACAAGACTACGGAGGGAAAGAGTGGAGCACCTTGTTCAGAAGAGGAGATGAGGAAAGGTTCTGTTCTTACATGAGAATGGAAGGTAACTCTTGCTGGAAATAAGCATTTGTACTGGTTTAGTAATAGGCTTGTTCTTTGGTGTTTTTTGTTTTTCTCTTTTTTAAGCATTTGGAGGATTTGTTTGGAATGTGAGCAGCTAGTTCAAAAGTTTGTTAGGCCTGTTTTGGAAAGAGATTTTAATAAGGATTTTCATTCTTTCTGGGGGAGCTTTAGCCTCATATTTTAGCTCATTAGTATATCTTGCTAAAGTCATTTAAATTTTATTTAAACTTTAGGAAGATTTAGACCAGTGAGAGTGAGCTTGTGATTCTGCAGCTGGAAGACCTAGATTCTGGTTAATCCTGAAACTTTATTAAGTGAAAAACAGCAAAATAGCTGTAGGGTGAGGATCTAAGCTGGATGCACTTGTGCCTAAAAAATGAGTGTGCATCCCATGCATTCTGGTTTGGATCTGTGCAAGCAGGCATTTCCTACAAAACTAGAGTTTCCTTTTGTATTCATGAGATATCAGATATGTAGAGAACACATTTTCTTAAAACTTTCATCATTTGGGTTCAGAAGCAACTGGCACTGGATTCTTCAACACATTGATACTTTTGTTTATCTAAGTAAAGGTGAAAGCTGCACGACCTTCACTGACATTCACTGCTGCAAAGAGGGTCTCTTCTGTTCAGTGGACTTTGATGTAAGGATCAGAGATTTCTTCACATGCTTTGATATTTAAGTTCTATGGTTTTGACTCAATGCATGAGTACTGAACACTATAATACTGAAAAGTCATACTCTTTCAGATTAAAGCATAGAAGCTGAGAACAGTGACTTCAGATTTTATTGCACATATGTTTACTCTAAGGCACGAAGTTAATTTAACCCACAACATATATTTTAAATTGATTAAGCTCTTGAGCAGTAGTAATTGGAAATAAGTAGAGTCCTAGGAAGAGCACTGTACACAAGATCAGAGGATGAAAACATGTTGGGAGTTCCAGCTTTTAGCACTTCCAGGGTTTGGAGGCAACAAGAGATGCAGGTCCCTAGTTTGTCTCATGTGGTAGCAGGTGAAGTCACTTGTTATTTGCTTATTTCCTTCTCAGTGGTATATTGCACACCAAAGCAGAGGTGGTATGTGGCCTATGAGTCACTGTTTTTCAGTCCTCCTCCTGAGAAGTGAAGGTGAACTTGAAGTTGTATAAAGGAATTTAGTTTAGGTTTTATTAGTGCTTCTGCCATTGAGCCTTATTACAGTTGATGTAGGAGGATGAATCCCAGCTTCTGTTTGGTTATATCATGATCTGTCCCTTAAAAATAGAAAATTATCTCATGCAGTTCAGAAAGTGGAAGAAAATAAGAGTTCTATATAAAAAAATATCTGCAATTTATCTGCACACTACTCGAAAAGTTTGCCAACAGTAATGTCCCCAGGATTTTAGTACTGAATCTTATTAGATTAATGCTTCATTCTTTTTTCCAAAGTGTAAACTTAAAATGCATAAACATACTTTATTAGGAAAGTAACCAGAAGGGAACAAAGCCAAGTAAACTATACAGAAGGATGAAGTTTGTTTCCAGAAATAATGTGCTATCTCCTACATACCCAGACTCATACTGATTTCAGGTCCAGTATGGCATAAACTTTCTAGGATTGCTTTTATGCTGCAGTATGTCAGTATTTTTTTTTTTTTTTTTTCCCCAGCTACCCATGGTTTTCCTCAAAACTGCTGTTTTAGTCTTTGCTGTCACCATTTCAGTTTACAGGTTGGTTATGGCCTCTGTCCTTTGTGTGGTATAAAAGAAAAAGATAAAAAGAAACAGAAAATAAAATTTTAAACAAAAAGAAACAAAAAAAACCAGCTTCTGTGCTGCTGCAGTACAAGAAAACTGGTCTTCAATCTAGACGCACACCTGCTATCAAGAAAAGCTAGAAAGGGGGGGGGGAAGTACAATGACAGTTCTCATATATGTAGTAGAAATGTTTTAACTATCATATGTCTCTACAATAATAGTAATGTGAAAATGATTAAAAGGCAACCTTAAGAACTATAAGAAGAGATTAAACGTGTCCTGGATTCAAGTCATTGCTGCTTCTCATACTGCATAATGAGTATATTTATTGGAGCTGAGCATCAACTGGTTAGAAAAAGGCTTTATGGAATCCTTTTAGTTGACTACAGCACTCCTTGCTTGTCTGTAATTGATGGCAAGGCATACATCACATTTGGCTGTATGCAAAAAGATGCTGCTACATCACTACTTGCTGTAGGGAGAGCACCCCTGTTTCAGGTACCTTAACTGTAGGTGCTGTCTTCCTAGCATTGCAGATGTGGTCTGGTCCCCCCCTGCATCGCGTTGCAGCTGAGAGGTCTCCCTGATGGAGGAAGGTCCAGTCTGTGCTCTTGGTCTGACCTGGAGAATGATGCTCCATTTACTACATCTTGTGGTTAAAGGAAACTGCTCTCCTAATCATACAAATAAGCAACAGCGTGATGTATTTTATGGTTACCTCTGCTTTTTCTTCCAAATTAATGTTTTATTGATGTATCTGTTTTGACTCATGGGAAGTATTTCATGCCTTCTCACCCGAATTGAGACAAGACTGCAGTATGTCGATGTACTGTGAGCCAAAGCAGGAGGCAGAAGTAAAGGTACTCCTACAGATTGGTCCTATTAAGCTCTACACCAAGTCTCTCATTCTTCCCAGGCTCCTCAGGCTGCAATTTTCCTCTGCAGGAGCCATAATTTTCACTCATCATGGAGCTTCCTTCCTTCAACCAATTTAGGAACACTCAATAGACTTACCATAGTATCAGAGGTTTGTTGTTACCGTTTCTCAGAAATGGCAAACAAAAAACTACCTTGAATTGACTGGGAATATGGTGAAGCAACAGATTTTAATAAATGCTAAAAATACAAAATTAGAGGGGCTAAACAAAACAAATCTAAGTTTAAGATAGGGGAAAATATCAGCTGTGCCTTGTAGCTATCCAGACAACTCTGATTACAATTTCCAACAGTGTTAAACTGATTTTTCAAATCACCAAAAACATCATTTTTTCTTCTCGTGCCTGGGAGGATGCATGTTTTTGAGGTGAGCAGGAAGAGAAAACAGATGATTGCTACTGTTGTAATTCTGTAACGAAATCAGCACCACCTGGCTTATGCACTATGTAATCTGTAGTCGAATATTTTTATAAACTTTCCTTGAACTATTTTCTCGCTTTCTTTGGAAATTGCTTAAAAGAAAGCACATGAAGAATTCATCACAAAACACCGAGAACTCAAGTATTTTTATTTATGCCACTTAGAGAGGGGCTGATGGTTTTCCTTCTTGACTTGAATTATGACTAATTGTTTGCAGCTCCAGTTATCAGACCAGTGTTCTCTGCAAGTTATTGGTATATTCTAGATATGAAATAAAAGGGTAAAGAAAAACAGGGAAGATACCCCCTCTTAAATACCCCACACATCTCTCACTGCTTCACAATGCTATGAGCTCTCACTTCATGAACTGTAAGCAGATCCTGCATTCATGTAGTAAGTAACAGCTGCCATGTAACCCTATTTTTGTGGAAAAAGAAAGAGGGTACTACCATTGTTGAATTTTTAAAGAAAACTCTTACAGGTGTTCCATTTTTCTTAGAAGATGTCATCCAGGTAAACTGTAGTGTGATGGAGGAGCTGCTCTCTCAGCATTCTGACTAGAGACCTAGCAATGAGGTCTTCAGATCTAGGTAGCATTGAGACTGACGTCTGACATGATTTGAGGTCCTGTCCTCAGTTGTGCTGCTATGCTCACCAGGCCTGCTCTGTGCTGGGCTACCAGGTGTCCTGGCATGGCCTTGAAGGGTGTGGGTTACATAAAGTCAGGTTATTTATACCATTTCTCACTTCATCCTCATGCTGCTAACCAGAACTCATTTCTGATCTTGTTCAGCAGGGTGTCGTAAGCTTCCCGCTTGACTCATACACTTTACCTTTGGTTTTCTTTTTAAGAATCATGATCTTTATTCTTCTACAGAAGTGATCTGTTCTTCCACCATGGCTTCTGCAGTTAAATTCTGAATATCAGTGAATTGTTGCCATTTCACCACTTCTTGTTTTTCTTTAAAGTAATTGTGCAATTACTGAGTCTGCCTTAAGGTTATTTTACATATTCCTAATATTTTAGGAACAGAGAGAAAAAGTCCCTTGTAATCAACATCTCTGAAGTAGTTACAGCCTGTGTTTTAAACACCTTTGTTCTGTTTTTTTTTTTTTTTTTTTTTTTTTTTAATTCCATTGGACTTCTGTAGTTTATATATTTTTACTGCCTTAACATCAGTTGACGTCAAGTTGGTGCCATGAGTACAAGTTGGACTGCTTGAGAAGGTTTTGCATAGAATTCAACCTGCAAAATGCTGTTGCCATTTTCTCAAGGAAAAATAAATCAGAGGTGAATATTTCATGTATTGAAAAGGGGATGGAGAGGATTTTTCTTTCCTTCCAAGTAAATTATTTTTATTTTTTTATTTTGCCAGCTTTCAAAGCTCCAGGTAAGAATATAAACAGGATCATCTATTTGCTTGTATTCTCAGCTGCATTTCAGATCCACTCTGGCAGAATTTCTCATGGTAGATTCTATAGATTGCATGTTTCGAAGTGATTTAAAGTAAGGATTTTTAGGGTAGGGTGTTTCAGAAGTATCCAGAATTGGATTCTTTGCACTCTTTTTGAAATTAGAGTTTCATTGTTGATGTTGATAGAGGAACATTTGTCCAGTGCTAAATACTTTTGAAAAGCCACTGATGGTTACTAAAGTCAAAGCCACTGGTGCTCCTTAATAAGGTGGCAGGGCAATTTTAGTTCAGCAAAATAAATGTCATTTGCCACACTGAAAATGTTGATAATGTGATATCATACTTATATCATGAAGCCAAGAGGAAAAAAGCTTATTTTCCTGTAGGCACTGAAAGAAATACAAAATACACAAATGTAGTTGTAGGCTGTCAAGAAGGCTTGGTTTGTGCCCTTAGTGTCATGAAATAGAGGCATCACAAGATGCAAGCACTCATGCAAATATGAACTATTTTAATAGTCCGGAGCTAGATTTGAGGGGTGTTGTAATTCCAACTTTATTTTGCAACTGGAAAGCCACTGTAAATTTAAGTTGTTTTTTTTTTGGAGTGGATTGATGACAGGTGTAGGTATGGTTATGTGAATGTTTCTGAAGAATGAAAGCAGAAAATGAAATTAGAGCTTTGTGCTTTACATCTTGTTCAGGAGCCTGGAGAGCTAGGTTTGGTTTCTCTGGTTTGAAATGGTTCAATAAAACCATCACAAAATGAATGCTACCTGCTGTGGGAACTCCATTTCTTCAGTCCCCCTAAATCCATTAAAAAGGAAAAAAAAGAAATAAAGCCCATTGTTGGGAGATGTTAAATATTGTTCATGGCATCATAATCTCAGTAGCCTCTTCCACCAAAAAAGTACTGACATACGGCAAGACACAAAATCAAAGTCAATATGGGAAGTAATTGTGATCAAAATTTATCCAGAGCAGTTATGAAATTGCCAAAGACGGAACAAAGTGCAGGCATTTTGTAAATCTCAGTATGCCTCATCTGCATTGAAGCTAAGCTAGTCTTCTTGTTTGATAGCATATATAACAGAATCAGAAGCATTTCACACACTTCTGATCTATAACATAGCAAGAGGTGGGATGTTCAATACCAGTCATTGGTTATCAGTGTCTGTAGATGGATAGCCTAGGAGGCTGACATATGATTGTGAACAAAGTATAACCCGCTAAAAATGTGCCTGAAACACAAGGCATATGATTAAGTATGTTACATAGCAACTCAGTAATGTTGCTTTAAAGGCTCATTTGATTTTTTAACCTTGAGTAATCTTTCCTCTCTAAATTTGCTTGCAGGCTGCTTGTCCAGTAAAAGAATTGTTCATTTAGGTACTTGCTGTTAATTCAGCTGAAAGCAAAACAAAAAACAAGGGTAATATGGACCTCTCTTGGAGGTCCCAGCCAGCTCAGCTTCTGTAGGGCATTATGGCTTCAGAAAAGAGCTGGGGGTGGAGAGGAAGGTAATGGAAATGGATGGCTTCCCTACACTTCACCTGCCAGTGGAGGTTTGCACCCAGCCGGCTGTATGGCTAGATAGGGCACAGTGCCCGCATTCAGGAGTTCAGTTTCTGTTCTCTCCTGGAGCTACAAATGAGCTTAAAAGGATGTGATAACTGCAATGTAAAAAAGAGTCGACTGTAATTTATATAGAATCAGCCCTTGTTGGAGTAGCACAGAGAAGCACAGAAAACAAGCCCAGAGGGAACGTGGTAAAATTGCATTTACACTTCTTGCAGGAAGCAAGCCAATCTGGGTAGACCTAATTTTGTGGGGGGTATTATGCTATAGGAGCCTGGATATGTCCTACGGGACTTGATTTTCCATAGTTCTGGGCATCCAGCAGCAGTGCGGGATTTCTGGCATTAATGATTTTATTACAGCAATAACTACGATCTTCTGCAACTGTTTTAAGTAGCTGGAATTAGGAGCAAATATGTCTCCTTATTATCATACTTCTATAAATAATGGATTTTACTGCACTGAGAAAATGAATTATTTCCTGTGTTATCCATTGCCTCATGGTACCCACTGTACAACAGCCAAACACCTTAGTTGTCCGAAGACAAAAGAGCCATTTTGTTTCAAGATATACTCATGTCCCATTTATGAAAAGCATCTTAGATCCTCTGCACAGAGTAGCAAAACTGCTACCAAGCAAGAGCTTATAGCAGGTTTACCCTGATGCAGAGCAACATGAAAAGGAACTCCCTTCATTCCCAGGAATGGTAAGATTCAAGCAAAATGTCTTATATACGTTTCTGAAACCTAATTAATCACAACAAAAAGGCTTTATGTCTTGTGAAGAAAATATTAGCATATCAGAACCAGGATACAGGGCATAATCCAATCACTTGCCTTGTTCAAGTGAAATCATGGGCTGGCTTGAAAGGAGGAAAAAAAGCAGATTGAACAAGGGGTGAAATATTGAAAAGCACATGGTACTGAAAAACAAAACACTGCATTGTATCATCAGCTAAGGGAAAAATACTCTAAGTTATTATAAAACTTCTTTTTGAAAACTAAACTTCATTTATTTCAGTTTTGAAAATCTCAACCTTACACAAAGCAAAGGGACAATGGATGAAAATTATCTAGAGGGTTGCACCAAGGTCTTCATGAGCCCTTGTAGGATCTGAACCACCGCTAAAGCCAGCAAAGGGTTAACAGCCAGCACTGAAGGAATGTGGAGTTGTTCAGATGGGATTGAAGACCAGTGACTTTTTCCTCTCTGCCTTTATTTTGTAACTCAAAAACAAAACAACAAAAACCCCACAATCCCACCTTGATAGCTGAGCCATTTGCTAAATGGTTGTTAATAACCATATCAATCTCGTTTTCGAATTACTGCAGATCTATGCCAGAGCCTGGTGACTCTTTTATTAAGGAGACAGGCAGCCTGTGCACTGTTTTGTTCTCATTTAATCTCCCAGCATAGTGAGGAAAGCAAGTACGTTTTGTTCTCAGAACGATTTTTAAAGGGGTTTTGAAACCATTAGGCTTTAATCTTTCACCACCTCTGTTCAAGACTGTACTGGCCTACCCTCTTACTTTTTTTCTACATATTCAACTTTTAGTAAGTAAATGGGAAGAGCATCACCCAGCTTTCCTCCTTGTTCCAGCCTGAGAGCAAGGTACTTATCACCACCGCACTGTAACTAGCACTTGAGATGATTTTCAGCTGATAGCATAACACTGAGGGATGAAAATAAATGAATGCAAAGTGCCAAAAAGTCATCCCTCCAAGGCTTTTTGTTACTAGAAAATGGGTCAATTTGCGCTATTTTTGAGGGTGCTTGTGACCTTTCTGGTAACCATCTAATTGGCTTGGCAATGTTTGAATTACACTTATATTTAAAAATAATGCCTAGGTACACTTGTTGCTGTAACGCCTGGGTGGAAGACAAAAGGCTTGCTTGCTTAATTGAGTGAAGGATGTCTGCTCTGCCTTTGTGTCCCTGGTGGTCTGCTGTCCTGGCTAGCTGCATGCAAACTCGATACCAGAGGCCCTTTTCAATAGGCACATCAGCTGGGTCAAACTGCCTATGCAGTACCTTGGTCACGTTCCTGACTGAAATTGGCAGTACTTGTGAACGGTATTAGGTCGTTAGCACTAGAGACGAGAACTGTTCCTTTTGTTCCCAGCACTAGTACAGCGTGAGCTTCCTCCTCCTGCCACAGAGGGTGACTGGGATGAAGAGGGGGGAAAAGTTCCCATCCTTCGTCCAAAGCAAGAGTCACAGAGGGTAACTTTTTTTCTTCTCATGACTGCAGTAATAGCTTTCCCCTTCTGAAAATTTAGGAAAAAATATAACCAGTCTTTCAGAAGTCTTTTTTTTCCTATCACTTTCTTCTGGGTATGGGTTGCAATTACTTGTCGTATACTAACACTTAAGTTATCAGCTAAGGTCGGAGCCACATTCCCTGTGTTCTGTACATGCTTGCTGTGGCCAGGCAGTCTGTCTTTTGGTGAGATATTTAAAGAAAACACACTGAGAAAATAAGTGCTTTTCCTACCCCAGCACCAGTTTGGCCGTTGCATGGCGGTGGGACTGAAGCACCATCAGCACTAACTGCTGCTCCTCGCTCTCCTAATTATGCCGTGCTTCTTCATCAGATGCCCCCGGCGACAGACCAACACACCTGAAAAGGAAGCTGATAACTGTGGCTGCCTCCACACAGATGGCTGACTGATGCAGACAGATCTTCTTAGGAAGACTAGATCATTCCTTGAGGTTATTTTTCTCAGACGTCCTGTATAGCTCGAGCTGAATGGTTATCAGGAAATCAGTAAGGAGCCAGAACTGGCCTGGCTGCCAGATTTCACATCTAGCGATGTGAAATGGCTCTGTTAGCAAGTCGTGTGTAATTCTCCTCCCTTGTATGCCCTGCAGCGCTCGACTATGCAGAACAGACTGAAGTGTTGTCTTGGCACAGAAAAAACCTATACATAGGAGCCTTTTTTAAAAACCAGAGCCTATACATTGCTTTTTTCCCCTTCCAATAATTTAAAAGCAGATAAACTCCTACTGAATAACTTTCTCACAACCTTCCGCCTCAGCCCTCTGGAGAGACAAAGAGCAGAGCCCAGGGGAAGTGTCACCATGAGCAGACTGTATCTCCTGGTGACTTGAAGTGCTTTCCTGACTGAAGAGGTTTTCCTGACTCAAGTCCAGACCTGTGATAATGCAGCCCCTTTTGCAGTCACTTTTACTATGATACCTCAATAGTTTTGGAGTCATGAATGTATTAATCTCTCCCGAGATAGAGGCAGGCTGCACACAACTTGCCCAGTTACAGAGAAGACCTGTGGCACAGAGGGAACCTCAGAAATCACAGCCTAGCTACTGCTAGAAAACATTCTTCACCTTGTTAATGTTTTACTAATGGGGTAGTTGCATTTTTGTTCCTTTTTTTTTTTTTTTTTTTTTTTTTTTTTTTAACATTCCCAGGTGCCTTTGGTTTATCACGCTTTCTTTTTGAATGTATTGATTTAAAACCACAGCTTGAGTTAAATCCCCGGCGCCACTTTTTGCTTGCTTGCTGCTAGCACCAAGGTATCATTTCATACATTGTGCAGTGATTTAACTGCTACCTTTTTGCAGGAGGCAAAGGAACACAACAGAACATGCCGTTCTCGGAATGTTATTCCCAAGATTTCTCAAGAGCCAGCCTCTGACCCGTGCTGCACCTTCACCTTGGCAGGATGCGCTCTCATGTGGGGGAGCCTTTAAAGGAGCCCCACTGTGAGAGGATCTCAAGGTCGCCGCTGTGGCGGTCCCAGAACACTGAGCTCTGTCTGAGTTACGGTCTCACAAACCTTTCGTCTGCCATATACATCACTGCCGCAACAATGGGTTCGTGGTGATGCTTGTAGCAGAGATGGCCGTAACAGTGACATAGCGGGTGTGCTGCATGTCCTCAGTGGTGGCACCAGTTCCCACCAGGGACACTGAGAAGAGTCTTGGGTTATTTAAAAAAGGTTAATGAGGGAAAGGAGACTCCAGCATCGCTTCTCGCCTTCAGAGCGACCCCTATCAGGTTACTCAGAGCTTTCCTCTTACTGGGGCGTGGGACGTGACTGAAGTGTTTCTCCAGGACCAGCTCTGTCCTACCGCATTATTCATGGCAGCAACCTGGGTGACTTTAGCCTGAAAGACGTGTAGGAGGAAAACTTGCTCCAGTCAGTTTGTGGCACGAGATGACCTTAATTTTCAATACAGCAAGAGTTTCTGCTGAGTTACGGGTGACACACAGTGAGCTCCTGCCAAGTCACTTACACGGGTGGCAGCAGGGCAATGCCTGGGTGCTCCTACTGTGTAGGAGAGGTGAAACTGGAGGAAAAAAAAAGCCTTCCAGTAAGGGCCTGTCTATAAGAACAAAGTGGGATGGGAAGAGTTCTGTACATATAATTTTATTTTTTTGTGTGTGTGGGCAGTTTGAGTTTTCTCTGTTTAAGAAGTGTTCCCAGTTCACCTTTCAGTGAAGGTTCACCACCAGGCGGGTATTTGCCTGGTGGCTTGCTGCTGAGGTGGTACCTTGTGTGCAGGGACTGCTGCTTACAGCGCTGCCCAAACGTGTTTCTGCATCTCTTCCCTGTCCTCCTGCCTGTCTTACTGCACCTTTAGGTCGGCTTTTGTCTGGTCTTTGCACTCCAGCAAAAATGCTCTTTCTGCAGTGGATAGGGTCACAACCAAGAGGTGACCGGGTACAAGTACTGATGATCACAGTCTGAGGGCAAAGCTGCCCTGATTCATGCTGGAGCTGATCTGGAAAAGCAAAAACTCTGGGAAGGTGCCGCTGCAGATTTCCTTCCCTAAGCCAGCTGCAGCTTGGCTAGAAGACTCCAGCAGGGAAGGGGGCATACAGCAAGCATGTTTTCTGCCTGGGTTACTGGAAACATCTTTGAGGAAAAAAAAAAAAAAAAAAATCTGCCTTTTATTTACTTTTTATGCCTTATTTGCTCTGTTTACTTATTTGCACTACTCATTCTGGACAAAGGAAGAAGTTTCTCCTTTTTCATTCATGCTG
Source organism: Oxyura jamaicensis (assembly GCF_011077185.1). Classification (NCBI taxonomy): domain Eukaryota; kingdom Metazoa; phylum Chordata; class Aves; order Anseriformes; family Anatidae; genus Oxyura; species Oxyura jamaicensis. Next base: position 68,935,266 of record NC_048896.1, on the reverse strand, counting down.
CTATTGGCAGCGTGCTCTGACTTCCATCTTCAAAGTGCAACATTAATTCATTTAAACTGAATGCTTTTAAGATGAAATTGAAATCATTAATACATATTTTCATTTCGCATGGGGTTTAGATATTAGCCAAAGTTGAACTAAGCAGTAACCCTTTGGAAGATGAAGCTCGGGCACACATCTCTCCATGTTATGTGCTGTTACCCAACGACTCGGCGATGTGGCAGTCAGCATACATACATATCTAGATCCACTTTCCCTGTAGTTAAATAAACTTTTAAAGCAAATGCTCCATTAGCTCCTGATCATCAATCTTAATGTAATAATGGGGCTGTTTAAAGCCTGATAGGCTTTCCCCCCTATTCTATTAAAATATTTACATTGTAATAACTCAGTAGGTTTTTTTCCTAAATGGAAGGCCTGTAAGTGGGTGAAAGTATTTTAGAGCAGGGTGAGACTGAAGGGACGTGACATGTTATTGAATTAAGGGCCTTAGAAGGTGAGGGCTGTGCAGTCATAAATTCCAGGAATGCGGATGTGACTCTCTGAATGTGTATATGAAGCTGACAGGGTTTGACAGCTACCATCTGTGAACAATAACGTATAGAGAAGCACAGCTACACCATGCAGGCTGGAATGCACCTATCAGGCTCGGAGAACTCCAGCAACTTACTACTCATTATCAGCGACCGTGGTCATGATTAGCTGCAGGGGTTGGAATGAAACTTGGAAAATATGAGAACAAAGTTCCCCTTGTTAAGGCAGAGTAATTAGTTTTATACATATGAGGAGAAAACGGGCAGGAGACTTCCTTTTTCCCCCCTCCCCTTTATTAAGTGTTTACCATTCGAGCACTGCTCAGAAACACTAAAAAACTGCACAGTGGAAACAGATAGGCTGTTACTTCTTTCTGCATCATTTGAAATATAGGGAAATGGCTATTTTGTATTCATGCTCTTATTCTGCCATCGTTTTCCTGGACTTTGCAGCATAGAATGACAGAGATGTAATTACGTGATAACTGTGTTTATGTTCCATTTGCTCATCAAAGCTGATTTCTTGTGGTCTGTACTTTTCTGAGTTCCATCAGAGCATAGCATTTTGGCCAAAATATTCCTTTGAGTCAGAGCATCTTGTATGTAAAATCTCTATTTTATTAATGGAAAAGGGATCTTTGCTGTTTTCTCAGCCTTGCATAGTAAAAACAAATCTGTGTGTTCCCACAGGCTTATATCGCCTCTTGGTGAACACCGTGGTGTACAGAGCAGATGAAGCCAGAGAGAAATACTGTGAATTCTCACTTAAGGTTGCTCAAGCATGCTATCAACCAACACTGAGAGCCATTTTAGTGCTTAGTGTAAGCCAGCACGGGCCACTTGTATGTGAAACTGTGTTTACACAAGCTGAGAATCTGTCCCAGAAAATGAAATTATGAGATAAAAAAAGCAAATGTACCATCTACATAATGCCTGTCTCAAAGTCCACTGTAATATATATATTCCCCATAGCTTTCTGCCAGCTTATGCTTTTCTTACAAAAATGACATTAATCCCTGTCTCCACCCGTTAGTCAGTAGCGGTCTCCAACAGCAGTTTCAGCTCCAAAAACAAGGTGCCCGGACTTCTAGCGAGGGCATTTGACTTTGAAAAATATCCAGCAAAAAACAGTGCATAAAAAGAGAGAAACAGCAGGAAGTCTACTGAGAAAAAGTTATCATCCATCCTCTTTTAATTGAAAGAGAAAGGTTACGGTTGGCTTAAAAAGAATGTGTGAGCAGACAAGAAAAGTATAGTAAGCAGTTCCTGTGATAGATGGTTTAAATTTAGTTGTTCCTGCCGGGGGTGGGAGGTGCAGGGTGGGCTGTGTGACCTGTCTGGGTCCCTTTTACCGCTACTGTTCTGTAATAGGAAAAGATGAGGGTATTTCTCAGCTGTGAAGGCTGCATGTTTTTCCATTATCTGCTTTAGGAAAATGCACACCAGTGAGGTTATTGATGGAAAGCCATTCATGTAGATGTGTTGCATCCCTGTAACGGGACTGATTTACACAGATGTGACTTAAAGGTGTGTCCATCGTGGTCATGAACACGCACCTTATCTCTTGGTAAAACTAACCCACCCAAAGCTTTGGGGTAGAGATACACATCTCTAGTATCCACGTTAGTATGGATATTTCTGGGATGATATTTCTTCACTGAAATGGCCAAAGGCTGAAAATGCCATCTCAATGGCAAACAGCTGGAAAAAGTGGAATCAGGTAAGCCCCTTCTCTCTTGTATTCCTCAACTCCCCTGGAAATGTGCACATTGAGCTAGTAACACTACTCAATGCATACGCGGTCTTACTAGCAGGTCAAGGAAAGAGGATCAAGACCAGTCAAGATCAGACTAGCAGTCTTTTTCCTGGTCAGATCACTTTCAGCTAATCAAAGGGGAAGGAAATCAGTGTCTTCAATGTTTGCCTCAAGTTCTTTTGATTTTTCTTTGGACAAGTTGTAGGTCAGAAATGGAGGAAAGGTGTGTAGGTTAGATTTTTTACATAAGCAGTTTACTTTTCAGTGAAGAAAAAAAAATCCAATCCAATCCAATTAATATGGCAGCCACCGGGCTGGCAAAGCACGGACACAGTAAGCTGTCACTTCTGGTTTTACTGATGTGCCATTTTGTGCTCTGCTTTCTTGTTCAGAGTCTGTAGGGGTGACCAGTAACCCGAATTAGTGGCATCCACCTCAATCCCCCCCCTTACACTAGGGAACTACTCCCCTATTGCTTTGCCTTATTCGTGCAGCACCTGCCATGGTGCAGGTAACAGTGCTAATAATGTTAATGTGAAGGTTTAAAAATAAGTTAGGCAATAGGCTGAACCAGTCTGAAAAGTTTCTTCCCTGCAGATGTTTCTTAACAGGTCCTGTTTTCTGCATAAGAGTTAAAATGAACCTGCTATGCAAAGCCAAGCCTCTGCCGACTGTGACACCATTTGCTGTTGCAGGAAATTGGTTTTGACCCCAGCCTGTTCAGCTTTCATTTGGGTGAGGGGAGCTCCACTAATTAGGCATTGTTACCGTTGGTGTCTACATGTGTGTTCTGCCTGTAAGACAGAAAGCATGCCTGCACAACACAGGATGGACTGACACAGACTGGAGCACAAACCAGCAACCCAAACACAAACTCCCCGGGGCTCTGTACAGATGTTACAGACGCATGCTGGTGTGGAAAGCCCTTCCTACCTGCTATGCTTTTGCTGCTTTTGTAATCTGTAATAGCAAGATAAAAGCTTGTTGAGGTTTACCATTCTATTTCATGTCCTTTATTTTGCTGTGTAGACATTTCCAAAGGCATTAAAGTCTTTGAGACTATAGCAGCCTGTAAAAGAGATCCATTTTCTAAGCCTGCCTGTCTAATGCAGGTAATCTACTGCATTCCTTTAAAGCAGTAAAAAAATAGCAACGGGACTGAAATTGCCTGTAATTTTCCTCCTAGCATTTTGTAACTGGAGCATTACTATGTTATTTTACCTCTCTCTTTTATGTGGGAGCAGTTTCTGAGGCGTTGGGATCACATTTCTCTAAAAAGTCCTTCTTTATATGCTTTAAAACTTTGGTATGACATCAAAGTTGGTAGAACAGCTACCAAACACTTTAATAGCAAGTTACAAGCATTTCTTATCTTTACCAGCCCTAGTATCTTGTGTGCTGCATGTTTGTTCCTCTCCCCGTCCCAGTAAGTCAGTAGGGTAGTTGGACCGGGCAGCCTGACCTCGTTCCCTACATTTGCAGCTTGTTCATTTTGAAATCTGTTAACTGTCAGCCAGGAATTTGTCTTATAAGTTCCCCCAGCTCCCAGTTCCCCATTGCATTCAAGCTGTCTTGTAGTGATTAACCAACTTGTAAACACAGTAGGAATTATTACCAATAATGGACCTAACCTACAAAGATGGTGAACTCAAAGGACTGCGTGGCTACTTCATGCCCTGCAAGCTCAGCCTCAACAGGCTGCCAGAGTTAACGCAGTCATTCCTGTATTGTGCTTTACAGACTTTGCTGGGATTTTAAACCTACTTTAATGGTTTTGATTAAGCAATTTTTCTGAAGAAACTTTCAAAATGTGCAACTCGGCAACTGGTCAGTGATAAAATTTTCATTTATTCTGTGCCTTTCTTTGCCTCTGTATTCCCACAACACTACCCTGTATATCTTCGAGGACAAAGCGTTAGTTCTAAAAGATCATCCACCTTGTTGTTGCCTGTCCTTGTAAAGCTACATAGAAAGCAAAATGTTTACTTTTACTGGAGAGCAATATTTCTTTCTGCTGAATACAGATTTTAAAAACATTCTTATTTCCATTTAAGATCTGATATAAACCTTATTCTTTATGCTGGGTTCTAAGGTGCTGAGTAAGCACTGGTATTTGGAAAGACATGCATAATATATATATTATAACTGTATAGCTTTAATTTTTTTATCTGAGTGATCTTTAAGATGTAACTTCTCAGGTCTTAGGTACAAGGAAAACTAGGGTTTGAGTGTCTTGTTTAATGTCTAAACACAACCCCAGATACCCAGAAAAAATGGATTAAAGAGAAAAATCTGATGGAGAAACATGAGGATATAGGACAAAGCATCAGCCTACAGCATTAAACATCTCTAGCGGGCAGGCCAGCATTAGTAGCAAGCCTGGGGTGAGGGACACACACAGGCATGTTGTCCTGTCTTCATATCCTAGCTGTTGGCTCCATGCTTATCAATTACGGGGTAATTGAACTTGACCTTCACTCCCCTCTCAGAGGTCTGGACCATTGTGACTCTACATCCCCTGCTGCTCTCAGAAGCAGAGCCAGCAGGGGGTAGAAAATGAATGCCACGAAATGCATGCACTTGGCCATGACCTTAGCAAATTCATCCCCAAGCTGGTTATTTTTAGGCTGCTGAGCCAGCAGTTTTAGAGCCCCAGCTCAGAGCACTGCTGGGCTAACCCATGACTGTAAGAGTCAGAGAACGGGACTGACCTGGGAAGCTCTCTGTTTTCCTGACTGTCCCTTATTTCACCCAGTACAAGAGGGCTCCATACATAACTGGGAGGTCTGAAGAGTCACTACAGTGTGCGTGACTCATTATAACAATAAAGGTTGACTCGGGCTTACTTCTAGTCTGTGCTACAGTGAGAGAGGGGAACTTACTTTCATCAACAGGAAAACAGCCTGTACCTTTCCAACTAGAAGTATTGGTGAGTCATTAGTTTGTCTCTGCTCAGGTAGGATATGGCATTCCAGCAAGAGCCATCGGACCAGTTTACTTGAAGAACCTGTAATTTTCCAAGAGGGGGTCCGTTTGTGGTATTTATTCTCACAGCTGTGATGGGAGTATACATCACTTAAACTTCTCTTACAGTGAAGAGGTAGCAAATGCCAATAGTTGTCAAGTAAATTTAGACCAAAGACCACTTTAATTTATAAAAAAACAAGTACAGATTGTTTCTCCCCCCACCCGAATATTTAGTGCTGTGGACTACTTACAAAGGTGTCTTCATGCTTGTTCTCTCTCTCCCTGGCCCTCTGAAGCTTGTTTCTTTCCTGCTCCAATACTCTGCTCTGAGGGAAGAAGCAGGGAGTGCCATGTCTCCATGGAAGTATGCAGTCCAGTGGCTGGAGGAGATTCCTACAAGGGTCAAGATAGGGCTTTGAATCAGCTCAGCACTGCAGGTAGGTCTGCTGCTTTCTGGATGAGCACTGAAACACCTAAGTAGTCATGGGCAGCACTTCCACCACTGTCCTCTAAAGAAAAAATTACAGCAAGCGCCTATGTGAATGTTTCAGTATCTGTGGTCCATCATAAAGGGCTAACTACATACATTATAACTAGGTGAGCAGCAGAGCGTATTTCGGAAATGCACACTGTCCACAATTCATACACACCTCAGTGCCTAGCAGCAGATTTGGTGGTTGGGAAAGGAGAGGAGAGGGAAGGGAAAAAGGACATAAGCTTCTGGGACTGTGCATAAAGTGGTTTTTTGATTTTTCTGCAATTAGGAAATCAGCTATACTTTTTTTTCCCTAATAATATTATTTTTGTTTCCTCTTAGTAAAGCTGGCTGAATACTGAAGTATGTAGAAAGTGTGTAGAAAGATGCCAGCAGGAGGCCTAAGGAACCTCCCAGAGCAGCGGGCCTGGCCCAAGCGTTCTTATGGCTCTTGCACCAGGGGTCTCGTTTGGCCTTTCTTGGCATTGCCCCACTAATTTTACTCTGGATCTCTCAAGAACCAGTGTGAAACATAGCCCACTAGTACTTAATGACAGGGCACGTATCTCCTTGAAAGACATCGTGTATCTTTACCTCTCCATTGGGCTGAAGTACGTGTGAGCTGACAGGAGCTTGCCTGAGCTGTGACTGCCAGCTAGGCCTGCTCTGTCTTCCCAGAGGGCTGCAAGGCAGGACAAGTCAGCTGAATTTGGCAGGCGAACAGAAGGCATGTGGAGACTAAGAAAAACAACTGCTACCCAGTTGAGAAGCACTTGCTGGATCGCACAGTGACTCAGTGTGTCCCTCGCTGCTTCACAGCAACTCAGCTCCTGAGAGCACAGTCTTGCACTGCAGCCAAAACCAAGCCTTACAGTGTATGGGTTTTCATCTTGTAATAACAGCTTCATTTTCTAGACACGAAGTACATGACCTCCAGTAATATGTGATGAAATGTAAATTGGATGTATTTCGTATCCAGTCTTGTCACCCCCGCTAGCAGCCTCCCCTTGGGAGTTTCGACAGCCCCGTGCATCCCTACTGCTTCCGTTTTCTTACACAGCCCCCAGCAAAGCCATGCTTGAAGGCACAGGTTTCACCTACAAGCCACCAGCAAGATGCCAGGCTTGCAAGATGACAGACTCACAGGTAATTAGCCAGGGCAAAATCTGCAAAAAGACATTTAGGGGGAAAAAAAACAGACAACCCTGGTGAGAGCTGACATTCCACGAACAGGCCCCAAAGCCTGAGGGATGCTGCCAATGTGGGAGCTGTGTTTTTGGCACTCAAACAAGTTAACTTTGGGCACCCCAGGTCCGGGGGGACACTTGCCTCCTGAAGTCCTGAGCCAAAGCCACTGAGCCCTGGTGATTTCAGCAAGCTGTGGATCTGGACAAGCACTGAGACTGGGCTGAAGTGAGCAAAAAGGAAAGGTTTATCACCTCTTCTGCTCTCCCTGTTCCACCTCCAGCTGCCCATAACACTTTCTGGAGTCCTACCAAGAGATTTTTAACCTGCCTCCTCACAGTGTCTTTCTCTCTTCCCATCCCAAGTGCCAGCTGTGATTTGTTTCCTTTACAGAACTGGTTTTCCATTTTCTACTTGTTGCAGTCTTCTTTTTGTATTTTTGTAGTTTTTTCCTAAAAGATAGTGGGCATTTTTCAAGTCCAAGTGAAACTACAAGCCTGAAACCCGAAGGAAGACTCACATAATTTGCCTTTGTATTTTACTTAAAAGAATAAGAAATGATAAATAAAATATCCTTGCTTTTTGTTTTGTTTCTTTGCCAGCTAAAGGACAGTCTGTCCTAGCATTAGGAAAAAATCATAAGCTCAATTGTCATAGATACAGCTTCCAGAGAGTCTTGAAAAAAATGTTAACTTTCTGTAAATGCAATTGATTATTATAACTCTGAACAAAGGCTTCTACTGCGGCAGTCAAATGATTTGCTAGTCAAAGAAAGTGGGACATTCATTAATAAATGTACATGCTGGTTTAGAAAATACTGCATGAGTAGAGTTAGAGAAAATTGTGCTCTATTGTAGTCTCAGTCACTTGCTTTTTTCTTTGTTTTCCCAGAATATTTTTAGTGAGCACCAATTCTTTTTTTCCCAGGAGTTTTTATCTCAGGGTTAATTATAACATTATCATCTGTCCCCGATCAGTAATAATGTAGTTCTCCTTGCTGAGCAGACAGGAGAATGAATTGCAACTTCAATTCTTTCATGGCTGATTCATACACCAAAAGAGAACGGATCTTTTATGTACAACTGCCTTCTGGTATTTTGAAAGAATACATATTTTGAAACAGCTGAGATTGCAGTTACTGCTCAGATACAAGTAGAAAACATTCGGGTTACGTGTTAATGTCTTATTCATGACTGCATGTAATATTTATGCAAAATTCTTCTACTTCTCATTTAGAATTCCTGTTACCAGTTTGCAACATTTCAGCTGTTTTGGAGGCCAAGAAGTGAGAGAGAATGTGTGACTCTAAGCAGGGTCAGCTGATGTGTACACCTATAACTATGTAGCATGTAGGTACATCTCATTTGACCAGATCTCCTACTCATTGATGTGCAAAAGCTTCACCTCCATGACCAAGGTAATTCAGGAGAGACGCTGACAATAACTACTGGGGAGAATTACTACTCTTTGTAGCTAGACCTTCAGATATAGCTATTCTTTTCCCGGTACTCAGTAAAAAA
>NC_048896.1:68883911-68926730 GCF_011077185.1 Oxyura jamaicensis | reverse complement strand
AACACTGACATTATTTTTCAGCAGTTGATTGTATTTGGAATTGCTCTTGAACCTGACTTAGCACACAGTCTTCGACATGGTCTTAGCAAGTTTTTCTTTTATGCCAAGAACAATGCTGCTGATTCCTAGTATTCACTTCAGCAATCTGAAATATCTTGAGTTACAAGTCAGTTTTGATCAGAATTATTTCTCAAATAAACAAAATCTTTTTGTCTGTTCTCCAAAATCTCAGCATACCCTTCCCCCAGACTTTCTGGTTGCTGTTTGTGGTTGGCTGGTTAGTTAGCAGCTCTGTAGCAGTGTGACTCTCAGAACTAGATTGGAAGTTTCTCTGCCATCATCCTGCTGACTTGGTCCATCATATCTGGGGTCTCTTTTGTACGGTGTAGTTTCAACCTGGCTTGACTTACAAGTGATTTCTAGGCAGCTGGTTAAAACTCCCGTGGTGTGTCAGTGCACTGGGCTTTGTGGCACAGCCCATCCTGTATGCCTACGTTCACAGCTCCCAGCTCACCTCTTCCCTCTCCTGTGCTCTATTGGTTTTTAAATATACTAGAAGCTGAAAAATCAGTGGTTCTCTGTTAGGATTTTTCTTTTTAATTTGGTGGAGATTTCTCTAATTTGTTCACTGTAAAAGCCAAAACCATGGCTAATGGATTGGCATACTATGGGAAAGTTAAGTTGAAGTTCAGGCACAGAAACCCATCTCCAGGATATTTTGGGCAAACGAATGCACTTCTTTTCAAAGTCCCTGGGTATTTTGGGGAGCAAAGAAAAGCTGGGAAACAAAGTGATCTGGCATAGCACACAAAACAAGTGAAACCGCTTTCCTTCTGCCTGGAATCTGTGCTTGTCTTCCTATTAACAGGGTGGTATTAAGCCCTAAACCGTGCAGTTGAGTCCACTGCAGTGGCCGTGTCACCTTTGGGTCTGCAAGCAGAGCAATTACCCCAAAGCCCGCTGGCCAGAGAGGCCCTACCAGGGGTAAGGAGAGGAGGAGAGCTGGCCGGTGTGTGGGACGAGGGCCCCATTTCCTTCCTAGCCTCGGGAGCCATTCCAGCCATACCATGCTGTAGCGCTGCAGGTAGCGCAGGGCAAATAACCCTGGGCTCTGAGCAGGAAAGCAAATATAAAAATGACCATGAAAATTGCACAGCCGGTTACAACTGGCTCCAGCCAGGAGCTGAAGTCCTACCCTGAAATACTTAAATCCCATTTGGACGGCCCAGATTTACATTCCAGATGAAGCATTAATGGCTTTCACACAATATCCTCAGCAGAGATGCCCCAGCATACCAACCTCTGTGCTTTTGGTGGTTGGAATTTGTAATTCCTCCAGGAGCTGCATTCTTCTGAGTGTTACTTCTATTTTGGGACTGACTGCTTTATTTAGAAAAAAAAGCCCTGCTCTTGTCAAACCGTAGAGACTACATGAGTCATCTATACAATAACACTAAATTACCCTTCACTGTTATGGTGCCGTTCATCATAATCACAAAGGGATTTATAGAAAACAAACATAGCTGACAGAATCTGCTCTTAAGCTTCCTGTGTTTAATCCTCATGCATGTTTAGCCATCCTGGCAGTGCATTGTTGAAAAATGGATTGTTATTAAAATGCTGGGTGTTGCAGTAGCTCCAAAGTCTCTTTCTCTCTCTTTTTTTTTTTTTTTTTTTTTTTCCTAATAAAAATGAATGCCATTTCTTTGACGTTTGGCTGCCTATCTGCAGTCAACCGCCTGCGTGATAACTGTCTGGATGCTAATGACTATTCTGAAACTTTGATGGATAAAAATGATTTAAGGCTGCCTCATAGGCAGCAGTTCTTGCTCATTCCACTACCTTAAAACACATCTCTCACAAAGCATCACTCATGTGCTCTGGCTTCAGGTGAAAGAGATTATGGAAATTTAGGATACAGAGCACTTAGGTGTCTCAAGATGAGGTGGCAACTGTCAGGGTTTTAAGTGGTACATATGACTTATGCAGCCTAGTCCCCTTAAAGCTTGAGCTTCCCTCTCCTAACTTTGCTATACACCACGACAAGCCTATGAAGGAGTTAGTAATTACTTTACATGTTGCGCCACAGGCTGATGAACCGAGGATTTAAAAGAGATGCTGAATAACAACCAGATCTTCAAGTGCATCTAGGTGCTCCGTTCCCACGGGCAAATAGAAGGCAGGCTGCCAGTACGACAGGAGACAGTGCAACGGTACGACGGTGTGCAATTAAGGCTGTAACAAAATGCATGTGCATGTGGGAGGATGAGTTAAGGTTGCCCAGGCAATCTTATTTCCGGCATCTCCTATATTTTCTGCCTTTGACTTTGCAACCTACACATTCACTCCTCTTAAATCTGCTTTAGACTGTAGGCATGACTCGAAGATACATCCTCTTGCTAAAGCCATCGTATCAGAAAGCTTTCGGCATCTTTCCAGATGATTTCCTACATTCTTCTGCAGAAGGAGGTCAGCCCAGTCCATGTCCCATGTTCGGGGCTGGTCGCTGCCAGCCTGAAGGTAACAACTGAGATCTGGAGAAGTGGCTGCTGGAGTGCTGCCTTCCCTCTCCGTAGCTTTAGGGATGTGACTTCTGCAGGATGAGTCCACCAAGCTAAAGGATGGGCTTGCAGGTGGTGTAAGCAAAAAGCTCTGCATTTGCTGAGCAGCTGAGAGGAGCTGAGCCCCTGCGCTCCTCGGCCAGCGTAAGCATCCCTCTGCATTCTCCTGGTGCAGCAGGACTTAACGGGACCTTTCCTAGTGTAACCCAGGCGTTTTGCCCCTTGACAAATTACAAGACACAAGAGGAGATGTAGAGAGGTCAACTTACTGCCACAGGTTTTTAGATGGCTTAATATAGACCTCAAGGCATTCCTAAAATGGCCAACAAAAATTCCGCTGAGCATTCTTGTATATATTTTTGAATGAAGCATCAGGGCTTGTATTAATTCAAGAGATTCCGTCAGCAGGGCTTTTTTGCTCCCTTTTTGGATCAAACCAGCACTCTGTGTGCAGATCGGCTGCTCGTACTGTGGGGGCACAAACCAGCACACGCGAAGAAAATAATACTGGCAGCAGATGGGCAGCCCCAAATGGAGAAGAAAACCCTTAGCCTTTCAGCTCCTGGATGAGGGTTTGGGAACGTTACATAAGGAGGAAATGAGGAAAAAAGAAATGCAAGCTCAAGAGAAGATAAAATCTGATTAAAATGCAGACTAATATAATTGCAGAACATTAGTCAGGCTTTATTGTGGAAAGAGAAAAATGTCTGCTCTGGTGCTGCTATAGAAACGGCGTGGGGTATGTGGGTAGGTGAGGGTGCACGGCGGGCGTCCCTCCCTTCCCCCACTTTCCCTGCCCTGGAATGAAGATCCTATCTCCCTCTTGGCCAGATGATCTTTCCCAGTGCAGCGAGAAGTCGTTTTCCTGTTTATGCAGTTTCTTTTAATATCTCTGCTCCCTCCCTCTTTTGTTCTGCTCATGGAAGGTGATGTGATAGAGTGCTGTGCCTGTGCAGTGGGTAAGCCCTGTTCTTCTGGGCTTTCCACAGGGGTTCGTCGACTTTACTTTGCATTTTGTGAGCCTGGAACACATGCACTGGGCCATGCCTGGGGATATTTCTTGTATTTGCTCCTATAAAACCAAAGAATCCATGCATCTTTGGAAAGCAAATACTTATCTGGAACAAGCAGCCATGTGTTTCGGAACATTTTGTCCAGGCCACTTGTTTCTTTAAAGATCTGTTAGAATTTTATTACCAATTAGATAACGAAGTAAGTTTCTTCATGTCTTTCTGAAAAGTGTGACCTGCACGTAAACTTACTCACTGAACAGCAGCATAAAACAATTTATAGAAACGCGTCCCTAACTTGTGGAAGTGTGCATTCACTCCAGCGCTGACCTGTCACCATCAGGCTAAGACCTTGCCTCTGACAGCAGTCACTTTGCATAGCTTCGAGGAAGACATAAGAATTAAACTGCATTAAAGTTCAAGAATTAAACTGTAGTAATTAATTACATTTAATAAGAATTGAACTGAATTTAAAAGACTGATGGATGAAGTGTGTCCCTGCTGTACTAGGTCCCCAGTACTAAAGAGACTGGTTCAAAAGTTGAGGAAAGTAATTTACTGCTGCTTACGAATCTTTTGCTAGCATAAAATATTGTAAAACTGCATTTTCTCATAATCTATAGATATACTTCTTGGTATATTGCTAATCTTATTTTTATCCCAGTACCTTTCTATAACAATTAATTCAGAGCTCAATTACATATTTTACTAAAATATGCTTTGTATCACAGCTTTTCCAGAAGTTTTGCCTCTCAGCCTCGCTGACTTGTTTTGCTTTTTGTTGTTCTGAGACAGAGGGGGAAGATCCCATTCTCTGCTTACTTTGGCACTTTCAGCTTGTCTCTAATTAATCATCTCCTTCATAAAATGGAGCATAGTGTTGACATGCTCATAGTTTATCGAGGCGTCATCTCATTTTCAACACCCTTTCTGATTTCCCCTTCTACCATACCTCATTATGCATGACACCACTGCTGCACACATGGTTATGTGTAGGCCCAAATATTTATTTATGGAGTGACATTAAAGTGTTCTCTGTAGGCCCCTGGAAGGGACCCCTCAACCATCCAATCTCGTCGCCATCGCAGTCAACCACATTTTATAATCCCTTCCTTAAACTCTGTCCCCATTTAAAAGAGATTCGGTTTGATTTTGCTCTTGCCTCTCTTGTTAGAGGGGTGGTGCAGTGTTTCACTACTCTGACTGCAGACATGAGTTTCCACTCACTTGTTCTCATGCTGACGTTGGCCCTTGGTCTTAAGAAGGCTTTCCCGGGTCCTCCTTCCCCAGGCCCCACTTTCCTTGTCTTGCAGAACTGAATGCACTTGAGACTGGGTGACAAAATCACACCTCGTATTTCAGATATTTTCTGAAAGAACTTATTTGGCATAACTGGGTTTATATTTGCCTGTTTACATGGCTCCTACTCATCTTGTGATTAACTAGTCTATCTCTTCCAAGTGCTGACCTCATAGCTGATGGAAGAAATTTTTGTGATTCACCTCTGCAAGCTATGAATGTTACCAAATTTAATTATATTTTTATTAATCTAGTTCTAAGAGGCATCCAATTTCTCCAACGTATGATCCCCACCATTGTTTGAACTGACGATGACCCCCAGCTCTGCCCATGGTAGGCTTCATTAGCACATTCATGTTCTGGAGGACACCATTATAATGAAAATACGGAGGAAGACAGAGGTCTTGATGAATCCCACGGAGCGGTTTTCCTCCAGTCTGCCACTTCCCATACAAAACACCCCTCTGTCATTGTTTCCCGATCCCACATTCTTCTGTTTAAAGAAGTAGACTTCCTGTCTGGACACTATCAGGTATTATTGAACCCAAATGGAATAGATCTACCACGTTTCCTTTCTTCAAAGAAAAGGGAAGCAAAGTTGTATCATGGAAAGTTATTGTCCTGAAGCAGCATTTCATGTAATCCCACGTTTCATTTTATCCCGTTTATTCCTTATCTTTCAGTATTCTTTCCTTCCCACTGCATGGCAACCCTGTTTCTTTTTCCTGGGTTGAAATAACTGCTTCGATCTGTCATTGCTTACCTTCTGTATTTCCCCAACTTGAAGACAAAACTTTCTTAGGTGAGCGATCTTCCTCCCATCTACCTGTAGGCTTTCCAGTGACCGTAATTACCAAGCTGTCAAGAGATCTTCTGTGAAACCCTTCTCCTTTGCATAAGGTACAACACCTACATCATTTCTGCTGCTCTGGCATAAAGAAGTCCAGTGTTTCCTTTATATGCAGGTCTCTGAGTCCTTCAGTCCTTTTGATTTTATCTAATGACTTTTTCTCTGACTCTTTTCCCGTTTGATTTAGAATGCCTTTTTTTAGACCTATTTTTTTACCCATCCATTTATTTCAAACTGCATCTCTTTGAAATCTATCAAGCATTTTTATTTTTTCTATGACCTTGGCGGCCTTGCTGCTAGTTACAAATGTGAAACACCATCATCTCTTCTTGTTCTGGTGGTTGGCAAGGAGATCCATCCCTCTACTGCATCCAGCCCAAGCTGCTATTCATAGTGTCTGCTCGCACATTTATATCTGTGAAAGCAGCTACCGAGGGAGCAGCAATTTGCTTCATTATATTTGAGATATCTTTTCCCATATGCAAATGTAACTCTGCAGCGCATAGAAAGCTCTGCATGAATGCCTGTTTGCTGCGAAGGTGACTGTCTCTGGCCAATGCCACCAGCAGAGTCCCAGTTACACCCCGACCCTCTTGTAACACTTTCCCTGCTGTGGTTTTGAGCCAAGCAGGTTGGGTCTCTTCCTTCTTTTTGCAAAATCAGCGCTGTTATCTGGTGACCTTTACTATGAGGCCTATCTTTCCTGAATACAGTGAATTTGTCGTCCCTCTGGGCAGGCTTTGCTTCACACGTGGGCAGGTTTTATTCCTCCATGTTGTTGCTCTGGATCCTCTCTAAGGCCAGTAACTATTTCAGGTGGTCAACCACTCCCTGCTTCCAGGCTGGCACCACCCCGTTTCCCACCCACCTCTCACGTATATTTTTCCTTCTTCACTATCATCTTCTGTCATTTCTCTAACCACTTCCATACACGTGCTTTAATTGCTTTTTTCCCCCACTATTTCTGTGCCTTGCAACTGCGCTAGGACAGAGCTCTCTCCCAGCTGAAGGTCTCCTTGGAGGCCTCAGCTTCCCCTCCTGTCCGAGCAGCTGCCCCAGCCGGTGTCTGCCAGCTCCTGCCGGGGTGGTATTTCACCCTCCGTGGCAGCGGGCTTCACACACCCTGACGGGAGAAAACCCGAAAGGAGCCTGAGACGTCGCCATTTTATGTCAGCCTGGGAGGACGGCGAGGCCGAGCCCCTCAGAAAGGCCGGTCGGCCTGCAGCGGCGGGCACCCCCGGCGCCTTCCTCCCCGGCCTCCCTCCTCCCAGCGAGGGGCGTGCCCCGGCGAAGGGGGACGGACCCATGGGGGCCGGCGGTTCCCTGTGAGTGGCCGCCGGCAGCGGGGGGCCGGGGCCGGGCTGGGGCGGGGCCGGCGTGGGCCGGGAAAAGCGGGGCCGGCGGCGGGGCGCGGGGCTGCGCTGCGCGGGGACTGCGCGGGGACTGCGCGGGGTGCGCGATGCGCCTGACGCAGGGCATGTGCACCATCGCCGAGTGCGCCGCGCCCGGCGGGGACGGCCCCGCCGCACGGCCTCGCCTCGTCAAGATCGCCGTGGTGGGGGGCAGCGGCGTGGGCAAGACAGGTGAGGGGGAAAGGGGAGGAGGAGGAGGAAGGGGAGGAAGGAAGGGGAGCGCGGCTAACGCCTGTCTGTGCCTGCCCGCAGCGCTCGTGGTGCGGTTCCTGACGCGGCGCTTCATCGGGGACTACGAGAGGAACGCAGGTGGGTGCCCCGCCGCCGGGTTCTGGTGTCGAAGTGTGGTGCTGAGGTGCTGCTTTAGCCCTTCTGCTCGGTGCCGGGTTCGCGGGGGGGATGCTGGGCTTGTGGCAGTGTGCTGTGGGAGCGGGGGAAATCACCTGGATGCACAAATAAGCCGCCCACCAAACCTGCCCAGCTGGGAGGCTGTAAGTGTTCCTCAGGGGAAGTCTCAGAAGGGCAGCAGTGCTGCGAGCACACAGCTTTCTGCGAGCCTTTACCTGTAGGGAGTTAAGGCAGCCCATGAGGGGTGACTAAGTGGCACGTCGCGCAAGGCTACATGCCACGCTTCAGAATGAGGACGGGTTAAATCCCAGGCTGCTAGGAATGCCATAAATAATCATGAACCCCAGGCTCCTAGTAACATAATTACAATGGAGGGGGGGAAAAGAAGTCCTGATGTTGGTCCCTGACTTCGTAAATAGGGCTCCATCCCTCCTGGTGTGACTAACGGGCAGCAAAAGCAGCACTTGCCCGTTGTGTTTGTGAGTGTGTCTGTGAACCTGTTGGTGTTCTTGCCAGGTAACCTCTACAGCAGGCACATCCAGATAGATGGGGAGATGCTGGCGATTCAAGTGCAGGACACCCCAGGAGTTCAGGTGAGTTAGGCACAGCCGTGCGGGTCACCAGAGCAGCTCAGTCTGTGCGCATCCCTCTGTGTGCAGCATCTTCTTCTGGTCTTCCTGGAAAATACTTTGCTGTCCATGTCAGTGTGGGAGGGAGAGCTGGCAAATTGGCTTTTAACCGGCCAAGCCAGATGTGTTGATGCCTGTAGCGTACTGGTAGCAAAAAACAGCTCGCTGCTTTGGTGAATCATTTGTACATCGGAGGCCCATTACCTTGGGATGGCTTAAGTGTCTCGTTCCTGTGTATTAGGAACATTAGACGGAAAAGTTATGGTACATATGTAGAAGAAAGTCATGACTACTGCCCAATGATATTCATAAATTTGTATGATAGAAAGTTAAGTCAGTTGTACTGGGGCTGTGCTCATTAGGATGTTACAAGTTGAAGTTTTGAATGTATAGACCTGAGTAATGCTGGATTCTTGCCTTTCTGAACTGGGCAACACTCCAGGTCTAAATGCTTCCAGCTCATATCTTTGCTTCCCCAGACTTACTGTCTAGCCAGTTAATTTCCCATTCTGTGGAACTACAAAGTCCTTCTCTGCATGCAGAACTACTCAGGTCAATTTTCCATTTGAGTGTAGCAAACTCCAGTGTTAAATTCCAGCTTTTTGCAGCTGAATCAACATAAGTATTTATTCGCCACGCTCAGATGAAGTGTGTACTTACAATGTGAAATGCAGATATGTGTGTCTGAAACTGTAAAATGCTGTTTAGCTTTACAGACTCTTAAAGACAGGTTCCTTCAGTCTTTTGCTACTTCAACTAATTTGAGACCACTCATTTTTTCAGATCCATGAGCACAGTCTGGATTGTAATGAGCAGTTGAACCGATGCATTCGCTGGGCAGATGCCTTGGTGATTGTCTTCTCCATCACAGATTATAAGAGCTATGAACTACTCAGTCACCTTTACCATCATGTTCGACAGCTGCACCCAGGAAACACTGTCCCTGTTGTAATCGTAGCAAACAAAGCTGATCTCCTGCATGTTAAAGAGGTGGAGCCTCAGCATGGACTTCAGCTGGCCAACATGCTGGGCTGTACTTTCTATGAAGTATCTGTCAGTGAAAACTACAACGATGTCTTCAATGCCTTCCATGTCCTCTGCAGAGAAGTCAGCAAGCAGCAAACCACCAGCACCCCTGAGAGAAGGAGAACGTCTCTTATTCCACGGCCAAAATCGCCCAACATGCAGGATCTGAAGAGAAGGTTTAAGCAAGCTCTGTCTGCCAAAGTGAGGACTGTCACTTCTGTGTGACAGCAGAGCCAAGTGGAGGCGTTGGTCTCCCCAGCGCTGCTCCCAAGTTTGAGACCTGGGGTGTTGAACACTGGCATGTCTAGGGTCCAAGGCATTGTGAGAGAAGGATAGGTCAGGTGGCATTCTGCAAGGCGTTGCTGAAATGAACAGTGGCAGGTTGGAAAAGAGTAACGACTGAAAAAAAAAATCCAATAAACCCTCTTCCAATGGTTCTAGGATGTGACTCGTAGAACAAGTATTTTCATTTGGAAACGGAACTCTCCGGCATATGAAATAAGCTTTCAGCTTGCCTTTTCTCCAATGGGACAGATCTGGCTTAATGTTTGTGCAGAGACAACCTTTTAGCTGTAACTCTCAACTTGTACTTGAGCAGGGCAACACCCTGAACTGCAGTTCACTGTTCAGAAGTAACCACTTGAGTCTTACTGTGTTTTCACTTGGATGAAGGACAGCATGATGTATCTGTTTAATTTTATTGCACAGTAGATCTGTTTATTTCCCTTGTATTTCAAAACAAGCGAGCATAAAACTGTTCTGTAAAAATAAGTGTAAAATAAGTAGACATGACTAGGTATCAAGACTGTAAACAATGGTCCTTTCTATTTTTACTGGTTATGTTATTGCTGACAACTTGACCAGATTTTGTATGCAAAACCATTGTGCACAGGGTGTAAACATACTGAACTACCAGTAGCTTGTGGGTTTTTTACTGTCCAGAAAAATACTGTCCAGACTAAATGATCCGACACAGAGCTTTTAAGGAATGAGCCTGGAGTTGGAGTGATAGTCCACTATAGCTACCAGTGTCAGACACTTCTCTGTCTGGTGTATGTGAGGCAGAGAAAGAACCCGGCTGTGATTTGGCTCCATGTGAAACACAGCTGGCCTGAGGCGATGAAGCTGGTAGTTTGCTCAGAGCTGAGCCAGTCCCTGTTCATCCTTAAACACATGTGGCTGACTTTTTTTCCTTATGTTGAGCCAATGGAGTTCACAGGCTAAAGGCCTTACACACATGCACTTTAAAAAGCCAGTTGTGCTTTTGTTTAAACTGTAACTTATTTATTTTGTGTACAGTTGCTCCTCATAGGGTGGGGACTTCTTATTCTTACTGCCTGTTTCAACATTAAATTTTTGACTTGCATGTTTTCTTGTGTGTTCTTCCTGTGTGTGAAAAACAATTAATAGTAGTCAGTGAAGTGTTGAAGTATGGTAATTGTTTTCTCAGGGTAGTTAACATAAGTTGCAGAAACTGTAAGGCCTTTGCTGCCTACACTGTTGCTTTATTAGCCTAATCTGCAGGGGGGAAGCTCTCCCAACTGTTTTACAACTTCCTTTTACGAAATTCTTTTAGAAGAACTGAAAAAAGGTGGAGACCTTTCAAATTAAAATCGTATCCTTCATATCCCCTTGTGAAAAAAAAACTCCAGTGAGACAATAATGATGCGAGGTAGGCCAGCATCTGGCAAAGCAGTGTTTTAAGGGACTTCCAATTTCTTTAAAAAAAACAACACATAACAGCATTGTATAGAGGTTAGTATGACAATGAAGAATTTAATCAAATTACTACAAGCCTTCAACTTTTTTTATGTTTAAAGTGGTTGTACTGTGAGCCCTCCTGGAGCAGCATGTTTGTGCTGTGACTGGTGTGGCTGCCACACTGGTTCCCCCATGGCTAGCACACAGCTGTAATAATTGGTGTAAGAAAACACTGGTGAGGACCTGCTGGTGATGAGCTTTTTGACATGAGCTGCCACCCTCAAGTAACCTAAGACTCGAATTGCAAACACAAGAGCTTGCCCAGTCGGTCCGAGCTTATAAACAAATACTGTTTTGCTTATTCCTCTAGGAGATCTGTGTGCCAAGGGTGCCTGTGTGTTTTCTCTGCCCCATAACTGATGAGTACAGCTCAGTGTCACATGCAGAGGGCTTAGGCACTCCTTGCAGTGGGCCTGCACCTGCCCAAGCGAAATCACTTCTGTGCTGGTCCCACTCACGTGTGGCTGGTAGGAGACCACTCATCACCCTGGCCTTTTCCCCAGCATGTGCTGTCTGTAGCTACCACTGCTGTTTTCTACAAATAAGGAGCTAATTATCACATAGGAGCCACTGAAAAGACCCCACTCCAGAGGTCTAGAAGAAGAGCAGGCTTTTGGTGACCATCTGCTTTCAGCTCTTCAGTTACTGAGTACGAGATGGTGGCTGGGTCCCAGCACCCATCGCCACGGCTGTGGCTCCACTGGCTGAGAAGAACCCTCCAAAGGGAAAACCATTCACTGCCTCAGCCAGAGGAGCTGCTTGACCCATAGGACGTGCAAGAGCACCAGAGTCTGCTTAAATGCAGCCCCCCATTACCTGATGGAGCATTTCCTCTGATGGCCAAGTCAGAGACCTGAAAGCATCTCGTGAAAGACAAGCAAGGGAGAGAAGACCACAAATGCCAGCCTCCGTTATCTCAGGAAAGCAGCAGCAGCTCAGAGGTGTGAGTGCCTGAACTCGCCAGAGTGTGGAAGCCCCTTCAGGATACCTCCAAAGGCAGGTTTTGGTTCTTGGGGGCAATCAAACAGTACAGAAAAAAAAGTAGTTGCATGAATATGCAGTCCTGGCATGCATAGCCTTGTGTCCTAGGAGCGAAAGAGATGAGGAATGAGCTTATGCACTGTAAGAGCATTGCTTTATTGATTACATAATTTACAAAACATCTGTCTTCTAAGATTAAATGGTATAGAGGGAAAGAGAAAAGAAACAGAGACAGGCTGTTTGCTTTTGAGTTGCTCTGCTCAAAATATGTCTTGAGCTTTTAACATTGCAACTGCACAATATTTCTAATTTTTAATAGCACAAAGTTTCATTCTATAGCCATTCTTATAAATCTCTTTCATAGAGGCACCATTGTCCATGCTTTATAATTGGTCCTTTCTTTCCTTCTAGTCACTCAGAAGTGAATTTAAATCAAAATGCAGCCTTTTCTGAAGATCATTATAAACATTTTAGAGAACTTAAGCTAGCTACTGAACAAAGGTTAAAAAGCTACTTCCTATTTAATCTACTCTTTTGGCATCAGAAAGAATGCGATGTTAGAGTGAAGTTCACATAGGATTTCACATTCTCATTCTTAGTGCAAGCTGTAGCCCTCGCGTCCCTCAGATGAACCAAGAGGATGTGGCTTCGTAGCTCCACCATTTTGTGTCGCAATTTGGAAGTCCTTGTGGTATACACAATCACCATCTCTATTGGCTGATGCTTTTTTAATCCTAGTTTGTATCAAATTTTTGTGAAGAAAAATTACATAACTGAATTTGATAGCAGCTCTTCCATGATCATAAATGAAAAATAAAAGCTGTTCTCTAATCACGCCGTTCAGAAATCCAGCTCAAGAATCTGTCACTGTGGCCTCCTGAAAATGGGAAAATGGGAACACACTTCTTTTTTCCTTCTAAATCAATGTGAGAGGAAGATTCTTCCAGGGTTAACATCAACCCGTCACAGCCCATATGTCCTCCTGTGTTAAACTACAGAGCAGCGTGCCATCGGAACCAGTCTTTTCTCCTGGGACTGTGGGTGGGTAAACTAGAGCAGGAAATGGGAATGTGCGAGGGAAGCAGCAGTGTCACTCAGCCCTCCGTTCTGCTGCTCTCCTGCTCAGTTTCCACCAGTTCAGCTGGGAGAGCATCACCCGAACGGGAGCTGCTCTGCTGGCTGAACTGGGGCTGTGCTCCATGGCCTCTGGACGAAATAAGAGCAGGGGCTGTTCATGCTGTGTAAGGCACACATCTTTTGCAAGGCAGCATGACAGAGAGGTGGATTTCCTGGCCTTTTCCTCCCTCAGCAGCACTTGCCACCAGAGGCAACCCCCACAAAACTATCAGGATTACTTGCAGGGAAAAGTACTGCTCAGGGAGCACACATTCAGCCCCACCTGGTCCTCAGCTGCTCCTTTCCTAGGGAATTACTACAAGCAATCATCCTCGCCTGGGCAGAGTGGTGGGGGATGATTCAGCACCACACCGTGTGATCCTTAAGGAGTGGGGAGTTACTCACTGGACAAATTGACTATTTTTAAGAGCCCCCTGGAGCTGCCCAGGTTCCCTTGCAGCCAGGTACTGCATCAGGGGCCGTGTCGTTTTTTGGAGGGCTATTGGGAACAGTGACAGACCAGGGAATCACTCATCTTCTCCACAAATCCTCCCCCGTCAGATATCGGTGTCAGGCTGGGGATGGTCTGTGGTGAACAACAGCTCGACAGCATCGAGTGGTGTCAGGAGTGCCGTGGAGAGGACAAGTACCTGAAAGGAGGGTGAAAAGAAACAAGAAGTCAGAATTAAGGGGACTGATCGCAGCACTAATGAGATGTGGGCATGAACTGCTGGCTTTATGCAGCACGAGGCCCGCTGTGTGTTCCTGGTGTTTACTGACAGGGCAATGCAGCTTGCCCAATGAAGCCGTCTGCTAATAACTGCAGTTAAATCACTTACGGAGCATAATGACTGGTGGCATTGTACTCTTAATGAATGTGTGCTTTGAGTCATTTCTACCCGCAGCCTGCCCAGCGATTTGTTGTGACTGCCACTGTGCTTACTGCGAGGCACCAGACGACTACCGAAGTGCTGCTGGCCTACTGGGGGAGCTACAGTCTGTGATCAGAAACGTCCCTGCGGGCAAGGCACACGCTCTTCTGAACCAACGCTCACCCTCGGACGCTGTTGGGATGCTATTGCTTTTGTTTGGTCGAGTTACTAATCCGAGATGGGTCTGATGAGTGAAACTGTCACTCACTACAACACATGTTGGTAGGTGCGCGCCCTATCTATTTCTCCTGAGTGAAAACCAATATGCAGGTGCCTAGCGTGAAGGCTTCTCTGCAGGGCAGAGCTATCAAGCACGGAGGGAGCATGTATGCTCTAGGAATTAACTCAGGGTCAAAGGACACAGCTCTTAGCCCCAGATTCAATGGCATTTGCAGGATCAGGACTAATGGCTAGTGGGCAGGGACGTGGGATCAGGTTTATCTTACTAGCTCACTTGAAAATGGATTTGCTTCTTCAGTGCAAATCCAAGGAGAGGAAGCACAGGCATCACCAACCTTGACTGTGTGCATGCCTGTCTCCTGCAGTAGTTATCAAATCATTTGTGCTCTTCTTCATACAGCCCAAATGTGTTGTCTATACAGCGTAACACAGCAGGGGATTTGAAAGAAAGAATTGGAACACACGTACAGTTTAGAATTCGGTAGTACAATGTTTCAACTTCTTGTTTTTCTTTCTTTCATCTTTTCACTTCAAATGATGAAAGGAATCTGGAGTTAGATTACTACAGATCCCATCTGCACTGATGATAGACTCCCCCTCACTTCTCCCCTTCCCTTATCCTCCCACACAACCTGCAGCAAACTGACACTGATTATCTCCTCTTACAATGGCTGAAAAGCTGTCTCTGTAATTTGTGGGTGCCAAAGGCTGACGCCGTCTTGCTTGTTTTGTGCACACATCAGAGTGTAGCATGCTGTGTGCTCATCTTGTTATGTTATAAATTCTGAAAAACACAAGGGGACACATTACCTAAGTTTTTGTGTGTCTACAAGCCAAACATCAACAATAGCCATGGCCAGATACAATTTCCTCCTGAGGTCCCAATTGCCCAGATACGAAATTTTTGTGTCTTCTCCAGGCAGGTCTCTTCAGGACAGTGTGTTTCCTTTGCAGACCTCCTTGTTCAATACAATGTGCCTGTCCTTGATGTTTATGTGAAGGGATACCCTGATGCCAACAGCCAAGGTGCAGGAGCCAGGAAATCATGGCCTGACCCCCTGCCCTGTGATGGGCAGCTCCCATAAGCAGAGGGGAGGCTGCAGCTAACATCTGGTGGTGAATCTCCATGGATTTATTTGTCTGCGTGCCTCTGCCACAAGTATACATGCTTGTGCATGTTCCGAGGAAGGAGGGTAAAACATCATGTTATTTCCCCTTTTTCACTCTCTTGATTGAAGGGGGGAAAAAGGTAATCTTTTCCTTTTAGAGTAGGATACTTCTCAGTAGGTTAGGGAGGCTATTCAGGACCATCCACAGACAAATGATGCATAGAGAGTGCTATTTTCTTTTGTGCTTCTTCATGAGAAATAAATTTGTCATTCATATTCAGATGCAGAACAGTTCTCTGGATGGAAACGTGTCTCCTACTCCACATTTAAATGTCATTTGCCTCAACTCCGAAGAACTGCTGAAGTAACCAGTGCATCCTGCCAGTTTTTCTGTTACTTTACTCAGTTCTTTATTTTTGCACCCACACGTCTCTCCATTTCTCCCAGAGCCAATAATTAGTATAAATGTCAGTGCTTTGTCTGAATGGAACAGACTTGTGAGGCCAATGCTCCCCCCTTGCCCTGATGTCTGAGGCTGATTGCCTGAATGCCACAAAAAAGCTCTGTTAAATGCTGGCTTGAGTTAGACAAATGCCTGGCTTTTTGAAAAGAGAATAATCCCAAACAGGTGGCAGACATTCACAGCTGTAGTGCAGAAATCCAGGTAAATCCAACAAACTCATAAACTTTTCTATACGAGAGACTTCCACAACTGTTTCTTTTCTTCTTTTTCTTCCTCCTCCTGGCTGTCCCCTGAAGTCCTTTCACCTCTAGCACAGCTCATTTGGAGAAAGCGATGCAGTAAAAGCCTGAAATTCTTTAGGAATCTGCCTCATAGAGTGACCTGTCACCAGGGTTAAGCCAAAGCAAAGCAATGCCAGATCCCATGTCACCATTGTCAAGCCTCAATTCCGTCCAGCAAGCTCCTCAAAAGTCTTGCTGCATAGTTCTCCACCAGCTTGTTAACCCTGCACTGATCTTTCAGGGTATATTAATGCATTTAGGGTGTGGATTAACTTGTCCATCAGTGTGTCACAATTCAATCCCCGTTCAAGGGAGAAAATAATTTTATTCACTCTTTTGAGGAGATTAGCAATAGGCTAAATGGGAGGAAATATGTTATCAGATGAAAAAACGTCATGAAAAATGGTACTCAGTCTTACAAAATACTGGTTGAGACTGCCTCGCAAAGACAGCTGAAACATGGAAAGCACATGTCAAACCCAGGGTCTGTGCAGCCTTTGGTTCGCTAATCTCTCACTAATCAAAGTTTTGTTCCATAGGAATTGCATACAAGATGTTTACAAGCCATCTTGGAAACTAGACTGGTGTTTACGATGCAGCTGGATATGCAGCACTCCTTGCATCCCTCTGCAGTTTTTGGATTACTCTGTGTATCTGCACTGCTCAGCAGATACTGACTGCTCTTTTACACATTTCTCCCCAATTAACAGTGATTTTTAACATCTTAGGCATTGCTGGAACCCATCCATCCTCCTCCCCTCCCCTCCACTCCCCTCCCTACTCCATTGATATGACAGAGTGGGAAAGGCAAAGACCAGACATATATAGATGCTATTGAAGCTTCACCACAGGAGCCATCCTCCCTCCAGGTGTCCAGCAGCACATCCAAGAGCAGCAGCCACATAGGGCTTTCTCCACATCACCTGCTTCAGGCCACCCAATGCATCCAGCGTAGGTGCTACTCAAGGCAGTCAAAGTCTTGTGAAGGTTCAAAGGCACAGTTGGACAATTCTGCCCTAACTCCTGCGCTAAAGTATTTTATTTTTCTCATTCTGATAGATGAACTCAGCTATAACTTCAGTCCTGTCAAACCACATTTTGATTTGTAGGCCCTTAGATCCAGCACCTTTTCACTTTCAGCCTCCATTCACAACCCCTTTCTGACTCTGAGATGGTTTATAAAGACAGCCCTAGCTGCTCCTTGGTGTAGCTGAGTGGTGGTATGTCCAACACTCAGAGGTACCCGACTCCGACCACTACTGCTCTATCCAGGCTAATTTATCTTGCTCCTCTGCAATGCTAATTAACTTGTCTGGAGGATCACCACTAACAAGCCGTTAGATGGTAAGCAGGCCCTTGGCAAGCTCCTTTTGAGCATCCCTGCACTGTGCCCCTAGACATGCTGCCAGAGAGCCTGTAGCCTTTCATACAGCAAATGTTTCTGTTTATGAAGAATTACAATATATGCATCTTTGGAGACATGAAAAAGCTCCTTCAGAAGATTGCCAGTGTGTTTGGAAGTCTCCAGCCTGAGTTTAAACTTCCAATGGCGACTTTAACATGCACAAAAACAGATCCCTGGACCTTGAACACTTGTTACTTACAGATGTTTCACTGCAAAATCCTAATGCCATTCCCATCCCTGTGGCTGTGGCTTGGTCTAGGTGGTACCAGTGCTATTACCAACATTATCTCATGAATTTCCTTAATCTTTGTTCAGATAGGAACACTTTGAGCTGTTTCTACCTGGGTACCAGGTTTGCGTGTGGCTACCAGATCCTTCACCATTTTGACCTCAGAGACTGTCACTCCACCAACCATAAAGATGATCAGGAGAGGATGATCCCCAGGGTGAGGGCGATTCACCTGTAAAATGAAAGAAAGCATTATTTGTAATTGCTCGGTCCTCCTCAGCATTGATCAGGCTCTTAGAACTGCCGGATGAAGACTAACGAGGAAGTTCAGAAAGAAATATTCATGGAATGCTGGTTTCCATAGCAGCTGAATGGGAAATCAATGGGAACGATGACGTTAAAAAACAATGAACCATTTCCACGGATATGAGTCTTACACTGAAATCTAGAGGAGTTTCTCATGAGGCCTGAGGGCTTCTCCCTCCACCCCTTCTTCATTTCTTTCCTTCCTTTCCCAGTGTGGGAGGAGAGTATTTGCATAGGAGCACAGTCTGCATACAGATACAAGGCTTTAAGGAATTGGGGATAAATTACTACCTGGTAGAAGCAAGGAGTCCAGCCTGATTGCACCGGAATCCCTGCCTTACGTCAGTAATGGAAAGAATCATGAATAATGTGTTTTCACCAGTCCAGTGAATAATCCTTTACAATTCATCCAAGGAAAATAAGTCATGTTCATTATAGCATAAAATCAGTTTCTAGCTTGTTTCACTTCAAAGTTTTCATTACTTCTATGACTGGGTTGTAACTCATTTAAAGAAACTTTGGCTTAAAGTTATAAAAAAAATACTTGTTTCATTTCTTCGTAATTATCATTAAAATGGCACAAACATTCATTTCAGCTGTTAAGACTTCATAAAGCCAAATTTTAATTTTAAATGTGAATGTGTTGCTTTACATCAGTTGCCTCTCAACCACTTCTAAAAGTTTGACTACTTTGCCGTTCCCTAGCACTCTCTTTCCTGAATAAACACACGACCCTGACAGAGCCTTGCTCCGCTCCTTGCTAAGCCTCTGGATGGGATGTCAACAGACCCTGGGCAACTGCTCTTGTTACAACACCACGTGCCTTTGAGTATGCAACACTCAAAATGTTTGGTTCTGAAAAGTGACAGTGAGAACAGTTTAATTTGCTCTTTTTTAGACTCTCTGCCCCCTCCCCTTCCAAACGCGTAGGTTTTCAGCAGCATTCATTGACGGAATGGAAGTGGCAATCAGCCCTGCTGGGGCAGAGTGCAGCGCCTTTGCTTTCACCACCGTGGCAGCTACCTTTGATCCCTCTGGCTCCAGCTCCTCGGGGAATAGCTCTTCTGAGCCTTATTGTGGCTGCCCTATAGTTTCTGGGCACTTTTCTGTCCTGCAGCTCTGTCAGGCTTCCTGACTGGAAACCTTCAGAGGAGACTTTTTCCTTTGAAGGAAGCATGGGGGGATCGTACACTCTCTCTCTCCGGGCTAGCTGGCCTTTGATGACACTGTGCTCCCTGCTAAATGCTGCTCCCTGGGCAGGGAGCTCTTGAACTCCTCGGGAGTTTGAAACCAGTCCAAAAAAACTTGAGATAGATGTATCGGTGAGCTGACTATCTGTGTACTGGGTGTTTATTCTCTTAATTGCACCCACTTGCCAGCCATCTTCATTCAACCGATGTCACAGATGGCATATAGACTGAAATTCAGCAAGGTGTCCTGCAATTCTTGTGCTATATTGAGCAATTGTCCATTTACACCAACAGACCAGTTAAATCAATACACCAGACCTTACGAGGATTCTTTAATTACTTTCCCATGAGATTACTACTATCTGCATATAACATAGTGTCAATCTCAAGCAAAAAGAAGTCCACTCTTATTACAGATACCATGAGGAGTTTAAATAAGACCTAAGTATCTACTTAGAAAACAGGTCAGGTAGAACTGTTACTTGCTAAAATATTAGAGTATTTCATGCCCTAATTGCTGTAAGCAGTGACACACGGCTAAAGAAGTAACTGCTCACAAAGACAGTGAAGATAGAAGTTGACAAAACAAAATGCTCTGCTATGGCACTTCAAGGTGAGACACGAATTACTAGCTTTATTCTAGCTCTATTCCTTTTCATGGATCTTTGTTCTTAACATTGTTGCCAGAGCAAACTCCTCCCCTCCATTTCATGAAGATCCTGAAAAATCCAAGACTTACGTGAAGAGCTTGAACTTCAGGAGCTTGCTATTAAACAAAGCCTCTCTTTCTTAGTAACTTCCCTGGTGACAACAAACTTGTCATAAGCAAACATGTATAATGCTGGACACACTGAAAGGACACCCAGCATAAGTACATTAATGAGAAAACACAAGCTTTCATGGCAATCCTAAGAGAGAATGTCTTGACAAATCATTTCCTTCAGTCAAAATAAACCGAGATCCAAACACATGGTGCCTATATAAAACTTATTATTTTTCAGAAGACCGAAGTTCAAACCACAAATTCCAGAAATGCATATTAAAAATACTATTAGGCATGCAAACTCCAAATTAAATTAAAACTGCAGTGAAAAGGGTTTTGGAATCTGTAATTTTGTTATGCTATGCACAAGTGTTTTGAAGGAGGACAATACTTTGGGTACAAAATACTTGGCTGTGTTAAGAATGTAAGTTTCTGCCAAGATTTTTTTGTTTGATAATACAGCCACCCAAGGCTCTCTTTTGAAGGAACTGGCTCTGTGCAGCTAAACACAACTCACTTCTGTGATACAGAAGAAGAGCTGGAATGGACTGCAACAAAAGCAACACGCACCTTCTGCAGTCCTTCTAAAGCTAGTTTATTCCTGGACATTTCTGAGGCCTCTGAATGTCATTTACTGTAAAATCTGAATTTTGCAAAAATCCCCAAGTGAAATTCACTTCCAGTTCAAAATGCCATGCATTAAAAAAAATGGTACCATTATCTCAGGCAATGAGAACGACTAAGTAAGAAAAGAGCAAAACCCTGAAAGCCTCTACCTGTGATGAGGACGTACCAAGAGATACACTCAAAACTTGGTCAACTGCTGATGCCACGCTGCTGGCTTTGCTCTCCCACACTCTGTAATCCCCATGGGAGAAGGTTTGTAAAACCTTTTACACATCATTGAGCAGGCAGGTCAGGAGGAAAGGTCTGCTGGTATAAGGGCTGCTTGCGTTACTGGCACAGCAGAGAAGAGGCCAGTGCATTGCCTGTCGGAACAACCCCATTACATCGAAGCAAAGGAGCCCAAAGGAAGAATGCTTACCAAGGCATCTTTATTTGAGTTGGTGTTTATATTCAGGCATTGAGGAAGAAATATAAATGTAAGGAAGCTCATTAAATAATTACAGTGCTGATGGTGCAGTAAGTGGAGTAGTTCCTCTTGTGTCAGAAATACAGGCTG
Organism: Oxyura jamaicensis; assembly: GCF_011077185.1. Classification (NCBI taxonomy): domain Eukaryota; kingdom Metazoa; phylum Chordata; class Aves; order Anseriformes; family Anatidae; genus Oxyura; species Oxyura jamaicensis. The sequence continues at coordinate 68,905,696 of NC_048896.1, read as the reverse complement.
GTCAGAAACTCATTCGTGTAGTAATCAAGCACTTGTCAACAAGCCAAACTACTAACTAAATGAACTAGCACAGACGCATTTGTGAGGTAAGTGATGATGTCCATGAAATATTCATCCAACATGAGGTTCACTTGGTCATCTGTTATATATTCCTTACAACAGGGAAATTTTCTTACTAGCAGAGAGATGCAGGTACCAGAGGTACTATGTATTGCTGAAAGACTCTAAAAGTAAACAGAAATGTCTAAACTGGCACAATAAAAACAAGTTATAAGCACAGGAAGACCAGCAGGAAACACTCATATGAATCATAAAGACTGAGGAACTTGTAATCTGGCAAATGAGACTGTGAAGAGAGAGAGGGGAAAAGATGGAGGATGCCTGAACTTCGAGCTCAAATCTGTTGCGGTGGATGCCTGCCTGGGTCATGAGACCATTGGTACAAAGCCCTTGTTCTGGCAGATACAGACAGATGCACATCACAACGGCACCCAGTATTTGTACTGTGTTACCAGAAAGAGAGGGGAAGAGAGCTGGAGTTGTCAGCTTATCTACCTCTCAATCTGTACAGAAAAGTCAACCTTTTCCTGCAGAAAAATCATTTTAAGATTATACCTGCCCCCCCAACCACTTGCTAAATTTTCAGGAATATATGTTGCGTTTTTTTCATGTACTCTGCTCTGGCTTGTGGGAAGCTCTCTGCAAACCTCCACAAGGCTTCCTCCTCCTCCTCTTCCTCTTCTGACATCATGCAGTTAACAGAAATAGAGACGCTGGCGGTCATGCTGATTGATCCTCTCCCACTGTTTCCCTGTACTCCCCCACCTGTTCGGATTTCGGTTAATCCTCGCCTTCTGCAAGCTCTGCTCTTTTCATCTATGTTAGTGAAGCAACCAATGGTCCAGCAGGGAGCTCTGTGATTAGGACCTAAATCTAGCCAACTAGTCAAAGCTGTCAATATCTCCATATAAATATTTAGATATATGTAGACTTTACAGAGTTTGCTTTTTTCTTTCTTTCTCTCTTTCTCTCTTTCTTTCTTCTTTCTTTCTCTTTCTTTCTTTCTTTCTTTCTTTCTTTCTTTCTTTCTTTCTTTCTTTCTTTCTTTCTTTCTTTCTTTCTTTTTCTTTCTTTCTTTCTGTAAAAAAGGACAAGCTATGTTCTTGCTTAAAAAAATACAATTGTGAGAGTTACTGGTAAATAAACCCAATCATTTAAAAAATCACTGGTGTGTGCACCAGCTTGTTTAGTCTATTTGATGGAGGAACATCTGTTTCTTCTCCTATTTTTGGAGCAGCAGCATGATTTTTTTCAATACTGATACATGAATAGAAACAACACTGGGTCACTATTTCTATAGCTATCCTCTTTTGTCTCAGGGCTTTATCATAAACTCTGAAGAGCTGAGAATTTCCATTTAATAACCCTGCTAAGTAAACTTTGAAAATCCTTTTCAGCAGTAGCCACAGGTTTCTGAAAACAGGCACTGTATTTAGACCTATCTGATCTTGTCTTCAAGGCTAGCTTGCCTTGTAATAACAGAAAAATTACATTACCTTGATAATGGGTTCTAGAATAGTACCATCACAAAAATAAAAATTACTTTTGTCACCTGTCTTTAGATGCATGAAAGGCCAAGCAGGCATTTACATAATAGGAAAATGTTTTCTTGTTTTTCTTTTCAATTATAGAATCACAGTACAACTGAGGTTGGAAACACTTTTTGCAGCTCATCTAGTCCAACTCCTTGCCCAAAGTAGGGCAAACTTCAACATTATATCATGTTGCTCAGGGCTTTGTACAGCCAACCAAGCTCTGAAAATCATGAAGATGGAGAATCCACAGCCTTTCTGGACTTTCTGACTTACCAGCCTTCCTCTCTCCCCACTGCAAGCTGAACCTTGTCAAGTTACAGAACAAGTACGGAATATGGAGCTCCTCGGACAGTCTTCTTCCCCTGTGAGACCTGACTGTTTATTCTTACTATTGTCCATAAAAGTCCTTGATGAGATGCCTTGTGGAATGCCTTTTGGTAATCCACAGAGGTTACATAAACTGTCACTGGCTTACCAGTTTGCTTGCAGATGTCTCTGAGGAGCTCCAAAAGCTATGTGAGGTTGGGCATCCCGTTGTTGAAGCCCCATTGACTCCTCCCAGACATATCATCCTTATTTAGGTGTCTAGTATCACCCTTATTTACGTGTCCAGTCTGCTCCATTCTTCAGGCAGTGACACCCATTTATTCTGTACCTGCATGTGGTACCTCAAGCTATTCCCTGCCCCTTTGTAAGGACTTAGAACAAAAACAAACACGTAAAATCAGCTATGGCCAAATGATGCTTGGGAAAATCGTACAGATGAGCTCGGGAAGCCTTATTTACCTTCATGAACATGCTGAATCCAGTTTTAAGGAGATCAGTGAGGCCTGATGACATATGCTCAATATCAACAGGATCAGGTCGATCAGGATTACAGATCTCTTCCACCACCTGTTTCAGCAGTGGTTTGTAAGAAGCCTGTGCAAAAAAGAACAACACACTGTGAGTAAAGCTGTTTAGACTTGGTGCAACTTCTAAACCTTTTATTTCCATTAAAGGAATCAGAAATACTTATTCTAGAAAGGAAATCACTGACAGACACATAAAAAATAGAGAAGCAGCAATGGTTTTTGTGACATTGACAACAAATGGTGTGCAGCAGCATAGTACCGAACTGAAAAGACAGGAAGACAGCCCCACATTTTCTCTGCCCTATGTGTATCAGATGAGTAAGGGGAGGCAAGGAGTAAGGTGGGCTTATGGTTTCTCTGAGTGTTTTTTGGGGTAGTACAAGAGGAGACATCAACAGTGATGGCACTATTGCCTATCACACACCCAGCAGGTCTCACTTTCTTTGCAATGACTTTACAAACACATTAACAGGGATGTTCAGGAAGGGTTGCTCACTGACAACTCCTGCCTCCCCACAGGTGTCATGTCATCATGGAACAGGGCTGTGAAGAGGCCAACCCATCTGTTTGTCCCTCATGGAAGTGCAGAACTAAGAAGTCCTACTAGTCCTTCAGCTTCTACAGCCAGCTCACTCTACCTAATACCTGCACCTGTCAAAAGTCTCAAGAATAGGCCAAACAACCCCACCAATATCAGAGATGTTAATGACCAGGAAGGGTGGTGTATGTAAAGGTACAGATGATCTGCATCCTGGAAGACACTTAAGGGCTTTTTAGCCCTTAAAAAAGGAAAACATAGCAAAGGGCCTGGCAGCCTTCTGGGGGGAGTCTGTATTCTGACAACACACCAATGAAGTAAGAAAAAATATATTTAAGGAGGAGAGAAGAGGGTGATCACATCAAAAGGATGATCTCTAGGAGAGTTGAGAGGTGTAGGGAGAGAATTTATTAAGTCATCTGCGTCAAGCAAAATGGCATTCAATATTAATGGGTGATGACACCCCAAATATCCACATACCACTCCACAGACATATCCTTCACCATCTGGAAAAACTGGAGGTCAGTTACCCATCCTATGTGGAGATGCACATTGAAAGGAGTGGGGTTTTCAGAGCCACCCAAACATTTACCCAGCAAGTGAGCTAGGACTGACCAAACTGAGCACTGACCATGCAGTGTTTCTGAGGGTCCACAAACCCATGCTTAATATGGATTAGTAGTTCAGAAATTTCAGCATTCCTTTACCAAGGTCTGCACCATTCTGACACCTTGAAAAGCTTTCTAAGGTAAGAATTTTAGGGACTTGGAAAAGATACTCTTTAATGAAAATTCAACCTTACTCAGTTTGCAGATGGAGTTTTGTTTTGCTGCTTTTATAACCTTGCCAAAGCTGCAACGAAACCACAATGGTTTCAGGAAGCAAAACAGCCTCAGAAAATTAGCAGCTTTCAAATTAGTATGTTCGTTTTCCTTTGGGACTAGTCCAGGTATGCATCATCCCTGGATTTCTTAAGGGAATCAAGTGTAACATCATTCATTTTGTAGAGAGGATATCTACAAGAGACATCGTGCAAGATAAACATAAAAATGGACGGAACAAAAAAAAGTAACCCACTTGGTTATGCAACTTGAAACTAAATTTTCTGAAGTAATTTAAAAGATGCTTTTCATCCAACAGTCTACAGTGGGAAACAAAACTTAGACTTTTTGAATAGAAAACAAAGATTGTCAACAAAGATTTATACAACTCATCTATTTCTTCCTCCAACACATGTGCATATTTTTAATTGAGCCAACAAAGCAAATTACAGCAGACATTAGCAGCAGTATCCTTCAGTAGAACATGCCAAGTTTTGTGTCAAACCTAGTCATGCAATAAACAACTGTTTGAAAATATACATGCAGGCATGAAGTCCTACATATAAAGATCTGTTTAATATCTTCATAGATGAGGAACAGAAAGACATTACAAATAAAATACTTGGAACAAAGATCAAACCATAGTTAAACAGAGAGCCTTACTGTACAAAATTAAAGGATAAATATTATCTGACTTCAGTCGTAACTATGTACTGAAAAGGCAAGATATTAAAAATGTGCCATGATTTTGCATGTCTGAAGTTTCAGCATCACAACTTCGTCTTCTTCAAAATTATCTGATTTGGCTACACAGATACTAAAGGCATCACGGACACTCACCTTTTAAAAAATTTCATAGTTCAAAGATTTTTCAAGATCTTTTATGATTTGACATTTATCTATCAAAATTTTAGCTTAGACATGATTATAAGTTCATGATTACACCTTACAAGATTACACCTTAGACATGATTACAAGAAGAAGAGGAAGAGAAAGACAAAGATGATGGGAGGGAGGGAGGGAGGGAGGGAGAGAAGGAGGGAGGGAGGGAGGGAGGGAGAGAAGGAGGGAGGGAGGGAGGGAGGGAGGGAGGGAGGAAGGAAGGAAGGAAGGAAGGAAGGAAGGAAGGAAGGAAGGAAGGAGGCAAAATAAATACTCTCCTCTTGTACAGTCACTACACTAAATGGTTTGATAATGATAGAAACATCCATTCATCATTTTATGTTCAAGTATAAACTTCAATACTACAAAAGGTCTAAGAGGCTATCCAGTTCCATGTATGCACAGAAACCTTTTTTGAGATTTAAGAAATGGAGGCTTCCCAGCTCCTAACAGCTGAAGCACAGTATCATCTGTAGGCTAAAGTCATTCCCATAGTACTGCGCAGGGGAGGGACTGTGTCTGATCATGGCAAAGACAACACTTTCAGATGAGCCAAATTGCTGTGTGCAACCCCCATTTTAACTTCTGCCAGTCAAAAAAAAAAAAAAAAAAAAAGAAAGACAGAGAAGAGACCAATTGTAAATAAATGTATGGCAGAAAAAAAAAATGTATTGCCTGCTTATTTCTGCTCCTCTAAAATGCCTGAACTGCCCTCAGCAGAGGTTTGGTCCAATTCAAGATGATTAAACCCTCTATGTAGCCAGACTGGGGGCTGCAAGCTGTTAATGCATCTCTTGCTGTGTTCCAGAACTCAGCCCTAAGCAAACAACCTGGGTTACATCCAAAGAACATACTGATGCTAATTACGCTTCAGGAAACTTTTAGAGAAACTTTTTTCTTATCATCTGACTGCCTCCACACTGACCTGTATTAAATGCTTAACCATTCCCCATTTCAGACACCAGACCGGTCTTAAGTGCTGGGAGACCTCAGTAACAAGTTTCCTCCACCTTAGCTTTCCAGTGACATTTTGCAATACTCCCAATTCCTCTTGTTATAAAGCAATGCTTAATTTGGACCACGTCGCTTTGCTGGTCTGCAGCACACTTACGAGTTTGGAAGGATTTTTTTCTGGCTTAAGACTGGAATCAAGTTTTACAGTCTCTCTCAAAGTCACCGTATGTGCTTTCCACTATAAAACTCTCTATTTTTAACTGAAAAAGTTAAGCACCTCAGGGGGGGATGGGGAGAGATAAAACCACTGTAAATTAGTCGTAATGACCTACAGTAATATAGTAGTTCATGTGTTCACTTTTTATAAACAAAAGCTGCATTTTTCACCTATTCACAAATGAGACTGGGATTCACAAGTTACAGATATGGGAGAGAAAATACACAAAAATATTGCTGCTGTCTGGATGCAGGAATCCTGCTTGTATCAGTTATGATGGGCCTTAGTCCTGCACCATCGTGACTTTGTCTCGCCTTTCACAAATTTCTTCATCAGACAATTCTTTATTGGCATGGACATGGATGTGCCTGAATTTGAATGAAGGACTTGAGGAAGCTCTTGATGATGAAGTCAAGTACAAAATCTCTACTTAAATATGCTCCACATGGGCAGAACCCATATGGGATTAGAACATCAGCCAAGTTAATGATGCTTGTGAAGCTGTAATTTTGACAGTATGCTGGAGAAATGACATACAGAAAAGAAGATCCACTTGCCTGGTGGGTGTTGCTGCCTGGGTTATGTATGGAATTAAACTGTTTCATGTGCATTCGAGCTCTGGCAATATCCCTGAGGGACTTAAAGATGTTGTCCACCGCATCCGTGGCTTTCTGGGATGTCAGGTTCTGTGCTGAGTCACAGCCTAAAGTAATAAAGAAACAGGGAGCTGAGTGAGTGAGAAATTTTCAAGCATTTCAATAATAAGCGGTAGGAAAAGGCTAACTGGGAGGAAATTTTAAATTAATTTAACCTTGTTACATTCTAGAATCTCTGTGGCTTATTATACAGCATGTCCACAGCATGTCATGCACAATTTTTGGGAAGTGCTAGTAGTCAGCTATTCTGGATGACCACAGTCAGATATTCTGGATGATCTAAGCATTCTGTGTGGCAAACATACCTTATAAACACCTGTATATACACACATACACACTTATACTTAGGTCTGAAAGATGGTTATTAGATGCTGTGCTTTCATTTGTCCGAATATTATTTGTTGCCAGACTCCGAGTCAGATCCCCCGCTGGTGCAGCACAACGAAAGCAAGTGACTGCATGTCTGCAGGGCTACACCACACCAGCATACTGCAGATGTATGCCACTGTATCCCAAAAGCAACAAAGTGAACACAAACAGAGTCTCCTGACTCCTGTGCTGTAATTGTAAGGCAGGCTTTTTTTTTTTTTTTTTTAGTTTATTTTATGAGTGCAAAATAACCGACAGAAACATTTTTGTTATGTACGTGCAAGCTTTGCATGCTCTGATACTCTGACTAAAAACCTAGTTTTTCATTTTGCAGAGGAGCCTGCATGTTGCCTGTGAAAGCACTGAAAACAAAACCCCACTCGGCAGCTCATTACTTCACAAACTCTGTAAACTCTGTAAATTTACTCTGTAAATGCTGTCACATTAGCAATGCTCTTGAAATCAGAGAAGTTGCTCCTGCGAACAATCTCGTGCCAGTTAATCTGTAGGCGAGTGGTGTCCAACAGCTGAAAAAAGTGAAAGTGAGCACCTCCTAGGCTGACGAGGCCTAAAAATAAAGTCTGAGGTCATGAAACACGGTTTATATTTATAACCAGCACGGGCCAAAAATATTCGGAGAAGGTCTTGTATTGTCAATGTGTTTTTCACCTACCCATGGGAAAACACAGGAATCAGAGGACAGGAAAGTTACCGGTGGCTCCTGATTCAGAGGCAGGGCTGACCTAATAGTTCATGTTGATGAAGCATTTTGCAAATGAAAAAAATAAAATGAAGAGCTGTATCTCACTGTTGCATAACTAGATTTTTCTCCTCTCCGGGAGACAAGCTTTCTCTGTCTTAGCCACATTAGAGATAAGCAGCTTCCAGTTAACTTTAGTTACATTTTCTTTGTTCTCTTTTCAAGCCTTTTTCAGCAGAAACCAGTGCTTTTGGCCAACCCCCCTCTGGCATGTTTGCTTTTGCAAGTGAACGCAAGTCCCCCGCGTGGAGCAAGTTCAGGCAGGGTAAAAATCACATCAGGTTTGCTTTGCTTTGGACACTCTTCTTCTTTCTTAATAACAGTTTATCTTCTTGGACCATTTGAAAGCCTTTTGTTTTGCTCCACAGTTATTTTTCTCATTACAAGAAATATTTGTTTCCCTCTCCTATTGGCATCACCTCTCTCTCTCTACGTTTCTCTTTATTTTAACAAGAGCATTTCTACCAAGAACTTTCCAACCAGCTTGTCATTCCCCATTCCTGGAACCAAAGGGCAGTTTCCAGTGGACACGGTCTTGCTTTTGTGTCTGGAAACCCCCAAGATGCTCCTACCCTTGTCTGGCCCAGTGCGTCCCATTTTGTTTCAGGGCCAACCTGCTCTTGAGCAATTTCTCAGCAAAGAGCAGCCTGCTCAAACCTCACTGCCAGGGAAATGCTGTTTGGAGCTTAGGCTCTGCCGTACAGTTTGTGCAGACACACTCGGAGGTCAGGCAGGCTGGAGAGACACCACAGCCTTCCCCTCTCCTAGCAGGAAAGGAGGTCTCTCTTGCCCCTCTGCATACCTTTCCATGAGCCCTGCTGGAACTTAATTATCTTTGATCCCCTCTCTCCTTCTGCTAAATATGCCTGAAATTAGAAGATAGATTTACAAGTCAGTCACCATGATTTTCTTCTGTACAAGCCTGATTTTCAAAGGACATTAAGTAAAAATATTTTCTTGACTTCAACATCCACTTATTTTCAAATACAGGCATTTAAAAGGCCTCATTTTATGGGCACCTGCAATTTCTTGCCCTGGTTTCTCCCCATCCTGGAGAACACCTGCAGGACAAACAGCTGCAAATCCCCTCCTGGGGACACCTCCCCTGTGTGTGCATATGGGGACTGGAGCACAACCCCTCGCCTCTGCCTGCTTAATGCTGCTGAGAATAGGCTCCTATTCCAACAGTGAGGAGGAGGAATACATTAGCTGCTGCACAGCTCATGTGCTAATTAAACCAACTCTTCCTGTTACTGCTTTTATCACAGAACGTTAAATGGTGTTGGGAGAGCATGAATGAATTTCTTTGAATCCCAAGCCCTGGGAAAAGGCATTTAAATGAAATGCTTGGACATGGCTTTCCTGCCAGGGTTAAAGTAGCCCAGTTGTCGGAAAAAGATAAACACCTTTAGCCACTGTGGGATTAAAGATTTTAAAGCATCTTGATGATAACCCATGAGGAAAACAAGCTGGTGCTGTGATACATGGGGCCTGATATCACCAACATTGCCTCTGCTCTGCTGCCGTCCACTTGTGCTGAAGTTGAGGATGGTCACACCACCCTAAGCAGCCTGCAGGATGAGGCTGCCAGCACTGATTTTTGACTTCCTTTTTAACTTTTGCATCCCCTCTTAAACATCAGCACAGCTGTTAGAACCAGAACCAATCTGTTTTCACAAGAAGCTTGGAAAAAGGAAAAAGGAGTTGCTCTTCTCTACAGTCCGTGGTGACACCAGAAACTGAATCAAACTCTTTCTTCTACAGATTGCTGAAATTGGAAGGAACAGAGTTTAGGAAGAGGACACAGACACTGTGACCCCATGAGATCCCAAATCCAAAATTTAGGCAAGCTCAAAGTTTATTGCTTTACCTTGTTTTATACTGTAAGGCTGTCACTGGTATTAGCTTAGTCTTTCTCTCTCTATGGCCCTTTTACAAAAATAAACTGCTATAAACCCTGCGAACCATGGATGAGAGCTGGCAGCGTAGCTAAGCCATTTTAGCAGCACATACTGAAGCATGTCCTAAAACAGAAAATCGATTCTTTGAAGAAGATAAAATCCAGCATCAGGATTGCATTATGCCAGCTATTTTCTAGATATGTAGAATTAATTTGCTGTCAGTGAAAGAGAGAAAGAACAGAGATATAGGGTTCCTTGAGGGTCAGAATTCAAAATATATCACTGATATTAAACTAATGAAAATCTTCCATTTTTAGACTTTAGATGCTAGTATAATAATGGGGCCCTTCTTTTTCTAGCATATAAATCTGAAGCCATATATACATATACTCACAGGCATACGTTTAATAATAGTTTTGCTATATGCACACATTAAGATCATTATGAAAAAGTTGGTGCAAATGCAAATAGTTAAACAAACCATGGTTGTTTTTTGCAATGGGAAAGAAGTATAAAAACACAAGCTAGGATGACATTTGTGTGGTTCTGCTCTCACCCTTCTTCCTCATGGCTTCTGCAATGAATTTGAATCTATATTCTTAATTCTGGGTCTCAGTGGGAAGCTAGTAACTGAGCATCACACTGGAGGACAAGGACAGATGCTCCAGAACGCGGGGGTGCTGCTATTTCCCAATAGCAATGTCAGCAGAACATGAAAAATCAGGATTTTAGCTTGCTTAATTAAGGAAGAGAGGTGTTTTCAACTTCCCTCGAGATGAGAGCATCCAGAGGGGACATAGCAGTGTCTGTGACAGCCTCCCCACAGCACATGGCATATCTCATCATTTGGGGATAAAAAAAGTCCTCCTTGTGCTCCCTCCATCCTTGGCATCTCTGAGAGCGTGCACAGTGAGTTAAAATCCCAAGAAAACAGGCATTTAGAAAAAAATAGATGAAAATTATAAATATTTTTTAAAAAGGCCCATTTTCTGAAGGCGGAGGTCTAGGCAAGCCATGTGTTGGTGCTGCTGGCACAGAGGGGTAGGAGCACATCAGCGGGGAAGGGATGGCACCAGCATGGTTAGATACGGAGCACCATGTTCTTGGGGCTGAATGTGGTCCAGCTCTGGCCAACAGCAGCTAGCCCCAATTTGGTCCATGTATGGCACAGCACAGAGGTTTCAAAGCCAGGTATAGCTTGGGCTAAGAGCTGCCAGTATGGACGGAGAGCCTGTTGGCCTCAAGTCTTGGAAGCTGTGTTTGAAACTGCTCTTTGGCTTGCAAGGTGTGCACACCATGCACTCCTGCTGATGCATGCTTAAAGGCCGTAAGAATCACTGAGTACTTTGCTGAATCTTAAACTCTGAAGCTGCACTCATAAAAACCTGGCTGCTTACTCCGTGATCAAATATGGAATTAGGATCTACCTTTTGAGAGTCTGTTTTTTTTTTTTTTTTTTTTTTTAATTTTGGCCTCGATATCTGTCACTTGGACATTTCTGTTTTATAGGAGTATTTTATTGCCTCCTTCTTGCCAAAATTCAATAGCACAACATATAATACCAACTTTAATGAAATACTGCAAACTTGGTTCTGGAGGCTCTCATGTTACATGAAATTAAACCTGTCGATTCTGTGAACAATTACACAGAAAAACTACAGTGCTTACTAGAATAAATTACATAAATTAATTGCAGGAGGAATTTAAGTTAAGCTCAGATGTGCTTTTTGAAGGAAATTAATGCAAGAAATTCATTAGGGAACTATTCAGTTGCTCCCTCAAGTAGTCTGTATCTTAATTAAAACACCACACATGTTAATAAAGCTCTAGTAAATGCTCTGTAAGTCTATTAAGGTCTCCCACTAATGTTCACGCAAGACCTTAGGAAAACTCCAGGTTATATAAAATGATGTAAAACTTTATGAAAATACCACCCTAGAACCTACACACTCAAATCTCCTCAGTCTTGTGAAAGCTTACTCTCCTTTTGTCTTAATATTTTACATTTTTTATTATTTCTGTTGATTAAAAGGAATCAAGCTTTTAAAACAACAACAAAGTGAAATGTGTCTTTCAGTGTTTTTGTTTGATTTTTCCATCTTCTTTAGCTTGGACAATGGAAGAGAATACCAACAATGTTATTTTTATTGCTTTCACAGCCAAAATGGGTTGTGTGTTCCTCATACTGCCAAGGCAGGCTTGCAGAAATGACTGGAAAACATTTCCTTCAGAAAATTACCACCCTACCTGATTTTTATTTTTTTAAATGCATCAAACTGTTTCAGTGTGTGGGCCTAGGAATGATGGTAATGGAGAAATGTCCAAGAGATGTTTTCTTACCCAATATAAAAATTGGAATATAAAAATTGGAATATAAAAATTGGAGCCAAATTGGAACTCACTGAGCTTAAATTGGTGAAAACAGCTTTACAATAACATAACTGCATGGAGATGTAGGATCACATTTAAAGTGAATAGCTGTAATCTATTTATCAACTACTGAAGAAAAACAGTATTTTTAACAGGAAGACAAAACTAATGACATTTTAATGCTATGTATAATTATCTGCTCAAACAGGCCTCTTTACCAATTTGCTTTTCAACAGGTGAAAATCCATTTGAAAACTGACAAGGATAATAGGTGGTTAAGCTGCATTAAATGGTAGATGGTAATTTTATTTTTCTCCTTTATTCAAATTAACTGAATTATTGTATATCCCTTAAGTACCTTTTGTTTTAAATTTGTAACTATGCACAGAATAACATCCTTGTTTCTCCAAAAAAAAGGACATTGCTTACCTTCTAAAACTGAAACTAAATTTTAGGATTCGTTGTTAGCCAAAACACTCTAATGTTGTTTTCCAGGAGAGAGAGCATGAAAAGGCTGAAAGCTTTTCTCTGTCAGTGCTGTGTTAATCTATTCTGTTATGACAGTTTCGATGCTAACGGTAGGTAAAAATACGCTGTAACAAGTTTACAGAGTTCATGGTAGGAAGAAATGAAGCTGTCACAAAAACAAAAATATCACAGTTTTTGTAATATTTGAAATTCAAGCATAAAATCTATCAGATGACACACCGTTCTTGATATACTTTATGTACTGTTCAGCTAATGCTGCACTGCCCAACTGGAAGAGAAATGAAAGAAAGAGTAAAAGCCTTGTTCAGTGTAATTATGTCAGAACAAAAAATGCTTTACAATAAACTCCCAAGTGATGCAGTTAATTTTTACGATGTTAGAATTCATAGCTTCACTGTAACTTTAGAAGAAACATTTATTGTTTGAGCTGCACCATGCTCACTTCTGACATCCTGATCACAAAAAGCATCCAGGTGTGCCTTCACCCAGCCTTCACCCCTCCTTCAGCATCCCAGCTACGCACTGTCACTACATCATTCATTTCTGAAAAAGTATGCAAAGTGACTGTAACCAAAAGTGACATGCAGCATCAGTGGACATTTCCTGGTAACTCCTCTGTTAATTTTTGATTCAAATTTCACTGAAGCATCTTACAGGGCTGCCTTTGTTGAAGTGCATTTCACTGACATTGGCGGTGCTGTATATATTCATGACATACACTAATGACACAGTAGGAGAGTGTTCCCATTTTGTGGCTGAATTTCAAACTCTATTTAGGAAGTTTATGGCCACCAACTGTAGGTGGATGATCTTGTAGACACCACAGAGCAGCTCAGGCAAAGGCTCAGCTGCTGCCTGAGCCACTGACTTGATTTAGGAAGCTGCAGGCCCAGATTAGGGCAGGCTGACAAGCAGAGCCATAATGATTACTTGCTGAGGTCTGCAGGGCAGAAACCAATCAGGAGAAAAGTCAAGGGCATATCCTTCAGCGGCTGTAGGCCTTATGAGGGGGAAGGAAGGGTTTCCCTTTTTTTCAACTATCAAGCACTTGACAGTGCATTAGAGAGAACTGTTTTCTGTGTGGCAGACTGTGCAATGCCTTCTCTGGTACTTCCACGAGCTGTGCAAGGAGGTGACATGCTCTGCCCACCCAGCTCCAGCCCCTGCCATGGGCAGGGACACCTCCCACCAGCCCAGGCTGCCCAAGGCCCCATCCAGCCTGGCCTTGAGCACCTGCAGGGATGGGGCGATGCTGGAAGCACCCCCGCCATTCTAAAGCACAGCCATTCACTGCCTACTTCTTTCTCATAACATCTAGGGCTGTTTTTTCCCTTCTTTCATACAGAAGCGTCACAACTTTGCCAAAAACACAAGGCGCACACGTGTTTCAGTGTACTGACAGCCTCCATTTGTGTTACCACATCGATTGTGTGGTACCTCGTGCGTACACAGACACGCTGGAGACAAAAACCCGTCTCTGGTGAATCACCGTATTGATCTGCTGAACCACCGTATTGATCTGCTGAACAAATGACGTGAGGCAATGTTATTGTTTTCCAGATCTTCCCCTACAGAATACGCGGAGAAAAACTGCTGCCATTTTTCCCACTAGCTGTCTATTTGGAAAGCACAACACTGCGCACGTGGACTTGGAATGCTTGAATCAATTTTGGAAGTTATGAATCACGACCAACTTGCTTCTGGTATATAAGCAAGCTGAATTGTCTGTCACCGTAGCAGAATTTGATATTAGAAAGCTTTGTGTCTAGGTAAAAAGCTAGATGATAGCTTAGCCCACAGCATAGGTGACTATGTGATTTGGAATGAGCACTATGGCTCTGATAAGATTAGGAAAAACATATTTTGCAGAGGCGTTTGCTCTTCATGAAATTCATGGAAATATCTGTGCAAAAACAGTAATCCATTTGGTGTCAGAAATAAACCAGGAGAGGCCTTTGCAAATTTCTCTCTTCGGTTTTTGTTTAAATGGTTGTTTATATTTTTCACCACCCACTGTAAAATTATTTCAATTGAAGTCATCACTGGAGCACTGTCTCAAAGGATAATTCTTCTTCTTTGGGGAATGTTTCCTATCTCAGTAAGAATATGGAAGATTTTTACCTTTATGAAAGCAGATAACACTGACTCATCTAAATGATTTAGAAATCTTCCTGTGTTCATCTGCTCTTACAATGCACTGAAAATGTGCACTGCACTTTGCAGAGATCAGAACACAGTCCAGTCCAAATATCTAACAATCTGCGGATAAACAAGGAACGACAACCAAGGAAAAAAGCATGTGCAGAAAGAACGACAATAAAGCAGTAAGGAATTCAAGCTATACAGATAGCACTGCATACATTATCCCACTTTATGTTAATTTTTAAATGGAAATTATTGTTATACAAGAGACATATTGACTGCATAAAGGATAGTCTGAGTAAAAAGCAAAATAAAAGAAGTGAGGCTGTGGAAGGGATCTGAAAAAGAAGAGAAGAAACCCTGCCATGGGAAGATGGACCAGTGTGGCACCATTGGTTTCCCAAGTATGAACAACTGCATCATGTACCAAGCTGCCCCTTCCTCTGGGTATACCCGTGCTGCAGCTGGCCACTACTAAGACAGAGCAAAACCAAAAAATTATGGGATGCTCATTTTTATTCTTTTCCTTCTGACAACTAAAAAGCACACTGTCATGCAGATTGCAAATATCAGTTAATGAAGAAAATGATCAGCAGTACATGCTGCAAGCACATGTGCGGAAGGAGGAAATACCCTGGAGTATTAAGCAGAATTAACTCATATTCATAAAACAGCTAATAATTCATAATATGTGCAACAGATAAAAAAGATGCTGACAGAAGCCTCAGTTTAGCAGAAAATGTAAACACACATTCAACTTAAAAGGTGTGATGGGATGAAGTTAGGCCAGCGCTTAAGTGCTTTGTTGAACTAGGGTTCAACTATCTGGTTTAGATTCAGGAATAATTGTGCTATTTTACTTAGGAAACAACTGAACAGCTTGCGGAGTCGGTCTATAAATGTTCCATTTTCTCTTGTAGCACTTAAGAATCAACATTTTTTGTCTTTAAAACAAATAGGACATTTTGTATGCTTGGTGAAAACACAGATTTGAACACAGTCTTGAAGAAACAACAAATGATAGAAAATGTGTGGGATCTGTAGTCATTTCTATTTAGTATAAATTGTCAATGTTTCCAGGAAAAAGAAATAATGAAAAACACTCAAAATATTGTCATCAAATTTCAACACCTGCTTATTTATTGTTGCCAAAAGAATAAAGCGTAACATGATTTATGCTTCAAGCATACAGCAGAAGCATAGGGATTTTTTTTCATTAAATCGTGCCTGCCTAAAAATGAAAGAGGACATGCAATTTCAATATTAACTGGATTTTTTGTGTGTGTGCTTGTTTTTCTTTTTTAGGAAACAAAGAGCTTAGTAAATGCAATCACCCAATCAAGTCTGAAGGACTGACAACAGCAGTTTAGCAATGAGATTGATCTGTAACAGCACAATCCTCTTGGCTACCACGGAACTGTGCAAATGCAGCTCAGAGGTTCCTTGGCTTGAGACCACCAGGTTATGGGCAACACAAGTCCTTTGCAAGTTGTCTGTATACTGGCCATCATATAACAGTGATAGAAATATTCATAATAATATATCTAATATGTTTTCAAAATGATCAGTAGGCATTGACGCACTTTCACATGTATGCACCACATGTAGTGAAGCCAGTGGAGAGGAGGAATTGGAAGTGGAAAATCAGGAAATAAACTTTATATTTTTCCTAAGCACTAGAACACAGTTTAGCCTTGCTCCTTCCCTCCTTTCCCACAAGTAGCCACGACCTTTTCTTATGAAGAATCCTCTCATTGCTGGATGCACTGAGCACGAGCTGAACCATATGGAAAGCGAGCGGCGTATCCCTGAGTCTGACTTTGAGGTGTACAAGTACTGCCAGCTGCCTCCTACTACATCACTATTTAGTAAAGACAGGCATTTTTAGTCAAATTCTGTCATAACAAATCAGATATTCACATTTCAGAACAGCAATCTCTTTCTAGCACACTTCTGTGTACTCCTGAGATCATAACCACCTTTCATTTCAGAAAGGTAAAATATTTACAAATTTTGGTCCTGAAGTCCTTATCTCAGCTCGTGACAGCTGATCTCAATGAATAATTTCTGCATAAAGAAGAATTGTATGAGGACGTCTATGAATGTAAACACTGAAAAATCACACCTTCAGCTTTTCCTCCCATATTCAAATCCAATATTGAACCTGATTGAACCTTTCACTGTGTTATGCTGCCTCACTCATACACCGCACTGTATGCTGCCTTCTCTAAGTGGGCACCTGGGGCTCTGGCATGGATCAGTAGGAAAAGGTACATATGTGACCCCAACAAATACCTGGAGAGCAGCTGCAATCTACTCTAGTGAGTAGATTGGCCATAAAAACACCGAACACCTGAGCTTCAGGCCACAGCTACCTCCCCTGCTCGCGACAAGGTCAGCCCACAAACTGCAGGGTACCAGGAGGACGACAAACCAGATGGCAGAGGAGATACTGATTCAAACAACCCTCTTGTCACCTCCTGGGCACTGCAATTCGTTTTAGTAAATTTATTTATTAGCAGGATTCTGCCTCTTCGTCCCTGTTTTGGATCACAGAAGTGGCCCTGGTTATTGTATGTCCCCATCTGCTTTGGTGGAAGGCCGTGGTGAAACCCTTCTCTACCAAGATTCAGCCCATACCACAAGAAACCACACACGTTTATGGGCTTTCTGTTCCTCAGTGTTAACAGAAACTCATCAATTTTTATAAAGCTCTTGCTATACCACAAGTGCTTGGAAACACAGTCATGCACTGCCTGCACTCTGTGGCTGCTTGGCGAACACAGGGGCACTTCTGTGGTGGAAATGCTGCGTGCTTCTGAATAACAACAGATGGCTGCTCTCAACCCTCTCTCTGCCCCATTGCTGCTTGTTGAGGCGAGGAGCTGGTAACCCAAAAGCATATTTTCTGCTGGGTTCTGCTGCCTGTGGTGTGAAGGCATCAGGTAAGTGACACAGCAGCCTCCACTCATCAGCGAACCTCAGGAGTCAACTACCGTGGAGTTAGGAAGTGTTTGTGTTCCCAAGCAATGACACAGATTAAAGATAAAGCTTCCCTGTACACTTTATTACTACTCTCTCTCAGGAAAGTAAAATATTGTTTACAACAGACTCTGTGCAACGGCACCATTACAGTCTCAGCCAATGTCATGGTGACTTTCCCTGCCATTTTATTCAAGAGGTTTTTAGCAGCCTCAAATGTAAAACTGTGACTGCTTCAGTTATCTGGAATGTAATAAGGTCTTCTTTTTCTCATATGGGGACCTTTCTCTCTTTTTTAAAAAAATATTTTTACATACCAAAGGATTAGAAACATCATATTAAGTTATTCTATATGGCATCTGGAAAATATCCTGTTTTTCAGTGTATTTTTTTTTTTTTCAGAAAGTACACAGGTATTTTCCCTGTTTACTGAGCCTGAACAGACCTAATAACTAAATAAAATATAAGGGAAATTGGTTAAAGCAGCAATTCCCTTGCACTAAATGGGAAATCACATTTAAGCTTCTACTGCAATCCCCTGGTCTTGAATTTTCCTGTCATGATTTATTTTAATACCCTGCAGTCCCAGGCACTTAATTGGACCTGTTGGTGCTATTGTAGAGCTGCACTTGTTTTATTTTGATTAGTGGCCATTTAAAGAATATTCTGAAGTGTGATTCATCTCTAATAGTGTTAGTCATCTGAAAAACAGATGGAAAGAACATGGTCCACACTCATTATCTCATCCCAAGGACTCTCCAGGAAAGGCGAATCTCTCTGACTGCAGATAAGACTTCAGAGAGCTTTGCCTGTGAAACAATACCCATTTCCAACTAAAGGCTTATGTCATCAACACAAAAAAAGCTGAAGAAATAGCAGCTTCAATTTGAGCAGGGGAGGTTTAGATTGAACTTGACGGAGAACTCCTTCACGGAGAGGGTGGTCAAGTGTTGGAATGGGCAGTGGTGGAGTCCCCAGCCCCAGAGGTATTAGGAGAGGTGTGGACGTGGCACCGAGGGACATGGTTTAGTGATGGGACTCCGTAGGTCAGGATGATGGCTGGACTTGACCTTTGAGGTCTTTTCCAACCTGGATGATTCTAAAATCAGTCTGGGATAAGAAAAAGGATCAAACTAAAGGCCAGAAGAAGTATGACAAGCAAAATAAAGCCTGTGATATTCTTCTAAAAAACAACTGTGAATAGATGCTGCTATCAGTCCCCTGTACACTCAAAGTCAGCAATGATGACTCTGCAGATATAAATAAGCTGTCCTACTTTCTGCTTATGCCAGCACAACAGAAGGGAAAACATACAGAGAGAACAGCTAGATTATACCTTATTCTTATCCTGGGAACCATAAATGGAATGCAATCTATTTGTGAGGAATGTTTCATATGCAGGATATTTGTGTATTTATTGTGTCTGTTTTTTATTTACACAGTCTTTCTTGTAGCTTGTCCAGAGTGTGGCACTGAAGTCAAAATTCAGGGCCTTGTCTTCACAGAGGAGCCTTCTAGAGAAAGGGAGCCAGATGAAAGCAGCTTGAAGCAATGTCCAACTAAAATCCTGACTGAGCAGAAAAACAGGAGAATCTGAAGCTCTGATGTGTGAGCCAAAATGGACTCAGGTTGGCTTTCAGACTGTGTTTGTACAGAACTAGCAGCTATAAAAACATATTTGCAGTTGTAAGTTGAGCAAATTTGATATGAGTCACAGAGGCTGTAAACATGCAACCCCCACAGAGTTGTTTGCAAGGCATTTCTCTGCATATATCCACTTGCATTCATCTGAAGACTGAAAAACTGAATAACTGCAGAATATGGTACATAAATGTAAGAGAAGAGAAATAAATGACACAGGCAACTACAGTCTAGTGACTTGCTTTTTAAATAGGCATGGAGTTCAAACAGATACTGAAGAAAATAACTGGCTGCTAAAAATGAATGAAAAGGGTGAACAAAAGCTGACAAGTGCAAATCATTCAGCTGGCAGAAACCTGGTCAGTCAAAGATTATAGCAAAAGATTTGATATGATGCCACCTAGAGAATTAGTTTGGAGTGAAGAGATGGGACCTAGCAAAAGAATTGGAACAGGCTGAAGGAGAGACAACAGCGTGGGCTGGATGTAGAGTTCCTTGAAGGCTGGCTATACTGTTTTTATTGGTGACTTGTGCACAAAAAGTATGAATTTGATGTTGAAACTGCTAATGGTGAAATTAAGAGGTCTTGTTGAAGGCAGAGGGAGCTTGAAATATTATGCAAGACAAATTCTGAAGGAACAGAAATGAGGCACACCAGAACAGCACAGCAAGGCAAAATGAGATAAAGCTCACCAAGGTCATGAACTTAGTGGGTAAGAATAAGAACTCTCTCCATCAGCTGGGACTGCAGTGGAGAAGAACAGAAAGAGAAGAATCTGGTATTAAATGATGCAGGGATGACTCTGGGCTACCAACACCACATGAAGCATGCAAAACTCATCAGATGGGATACTTCCTGTAGACATACAGACCTGTTGTAAAAAGGATAAAGGTTCAAATGAAACAGCTTTGGTCACTTGTCCCTGTGATACGTGACTTCAAACTGGAATATGTGTAAAGAAGACCTGTGAGCATGACTACAGAAATGATAAACCTTTCGCATATGGAAAAGGTGGCACCTTTCAGCTCGGCAAGAGGAAGGACGAAGATACGCAAACTGAAAATTAAAATAAAGTATCCGGCCATCAAAGGAACAAGGTCCTGAAAGAGCCTTTGTGTAGGAGTCATTGGATGAGGTTGGAAATAATGACAGCTTCAAGGTGGATTTTGACAAGGTTATAAGTGAGATGAGATGATATGGTTGCCTGGAAAGGAGGAGGGGGCTTGGTTTGGTGGTGCTCTAATACCTCCCTAGTGCTCTCTTTCCATACAGACCCTTGGTCATTTGAAATAATTTTTACATTTCAGAGATTTAATACTACATCTAGGAAAAAAAAAAACACACCACCATGCAATTGCCCAAACGCTATATAAACATTCTCATAAATGCTAATGTAGGATTTTGACTATTAAAAGTGTAGAAATGTCTGGCAGCCTTTTTAAAAGCGTGGTTCAGTCTGGCTGTGGGCTGTCAGTGACCAATTTCACCACGCACATTCTTCTCTCCTGACAAATGGCTCAGTGGATAGCTATGGGACAGGCTGTCTGAGAGGTTTACAACCCGCTAATGACAAAGTGCTCAAAGCTGGGAATCGGTTTCTAATAGAAATGAAAATATTTTTCCCCACAGAAAGTCATTACAATTCTCTTTCCTTCTCACAAAGCATAAATGTCGAGCAAGTTCTCTAGCTGTTGGAAAAGATTGGTAGGAACAGTAAAGCCATCGGAGACCACAGATGCATAGCTCTTTCACTTCCCTAATAAGCAAAGCTGCTTTGGCATTGAAGAAGTGTGGAAAGGTCACCACAAAGGCAACTGAATGAAAAAGCCAAGGCTGAAAGGAAAGCAGAAGGCTTGAATCTAGTTGTATGTGTTGAGTTTCTGAAAGGCAGGAGGTTTCCTGGCATACGGGGCTAGCTGATGGGATTCTGCAGGATCTGCGACTTGCTCTCACTGGGAAGGACTTGCACCAGGTCCTTCTGGGCAGCATGGAAAAGTAAAGAAACCTCCTCGTTGTTTAGAAAGCTTAGGTGAATGGAGGAGGCAGACGATATTTGTGGAAAAGCATATTCCAAGAACCTCCTGCTGCCTGTACTCTAGAGAACAGGGATGTGGTGTATTGCAATGGCTCTATCTTACAGCCAGGGACATGGATTTGCTTGTTCCTCCAAGAGCTTCCTCCAGCCTGGGTGAGCTATAAACCTCTGAAAGTTCATCACTCACACATGCTCAGTTAAGCCTTGCTGGATTTTCACAATTAAGACGTCTAAGGATGCTCTTGCCAAACATACTCCAGCCTTTCATAAGGTGTCGTGCTAACAGAGCAGTCCATCCATCACTGCTAAAGAGTGAGAAGCCATGATCTGTTACTTCCCAGCTCTTAGCAGTGATCAGACAGCAAAAAATGTGCCACTTTCACTGAATACCATGAGCCCGTCCCATTTCCTTGGCTACACCACTGAACTGATGCCATGGGGTTAGAGCTACACAGAGCTACAGCAAGGGGTGAGCTGCTCCTGGCACTCAGCAGGGATGAGGAGACTCTGCCAAAAGATTAAGCCCATTTTGAAAATGTGCAGTAGAAAGCTTTTTTTTTTTTTTTTTTTTTTTTTTT
>NC_048896.1:68818716-68883811 GCF_011077185.1 Oxyura jamaicensis | reverse complement strand
TTTTTTTTTTTTTTTTTTTTTTTTTTTTTCTCAATGTTTAGTAAGCTGTTGAACTACACAGGAATGTTATAAAAAACAACCACACTTATCAATAAATTTATGACATTGATGCCTATTTAGTTTATTGAACTTGCCAGGCTAGCTCTGCAAAGTTCAGCATCCTGTTTTTATAGAAGACTCAGGAAAAAGACATTCATACTTGAAATGCCTAAATGGCTCCAATCAAGCTCTTCACGTTTACTAAGAATGCAAACAAAATGACATGACCTCAGTAGAAATCATTCACTCCGTACTTTTTAAAGGACAATAAACATATGGAAGGAATTACAGAAAAGGAGTCAGTAAAAAAGAGTAGTGCATCAGAGAAATGGTTTGTATAAGAATAAAATTGCATATGAAAGGGAGAAAGAATAGGTAAGCAGAGAAAAAGGGGTTGAGCATGAGGAAGAGCACCCTTTTCTCTGGGCAAATGTTTCTTATGTTCTTGCTGAAGTTTTGAGAGCAGCTTCTGAAAGAATCGGATGTCAGGAAGTACCAGTCTGAGTGTCTGGTGCAAGGAGAGGAGCAGGTTCCATGTTTTAGTGAGACTTAAAATACTGGAATGGGAAAAAAAAATAAATGAAAAAGTCAGACCACTGCAGACACGTAAGGCTTAGAATATAGGACGTAACATGGCTGACATTTACTACAAAGCACAAGAGAAGAATTGGAGGCAGCATACCTGAGCCTGGCCATGTTCCCACCCATCCTGTCCTGGCAGTAAGTGCTGGGTTGAAGACCAGGATAGGACTGGGATTCTTTTGCTCCTTGGAGCATCATCCTTAACACAAAAAGCTCCTCAGTGCGAGTAGCTGCTCTGCTGCCCTTGGAACGGGGAACACAGGAATAACCAGAATCAAAGATATGCTGTGAGCCAAGAGCAATATGTACAGGCTGCAAGGCCCAAATCTGCACGGCTCTGTGCACATGTAAACTCCTTGGATGTTAGAGGAGATACAGTGACTTCCAGCTCAACGAAAATACACTTAGGAAAGACGCACTGAACACTATCAAATGAAGCCCTGGAAGACTGAGCAGTTGTGGGACACGGTAAACTCATATCCTTGTCAGAGAATATTAGTTTGGATTTGCTGGCAATCTATCTATTGGCTTGTAAGTTAAAGTGAGAGTGTTATTTTTACATCTTTACGAGAAAAAAAATATCCATGCAAAGTTACTGAAAAATCAGTATTTGAAAGTGACATCATCTTAGTTATGTTTCAAGGAGATTAGCAGTAAAGCTGGGCAGAAGTTTTAAAGAGTTCCAGGAGTATTTGAGCCAAAGTTTAAACACAACTTAATTAGGCTCTAAATATTGCACCAATCTGCTCTGCAAACACCAGTTCAGAAAAAAAACTCCTTTGGCAAACGGAGATGTAGGAGACAAGGAACTTCTGGAGAAAAGGTATCTCTGGAGAGTCAGTGTATGGCACAAATACCTTTCTTCAGGCACTCACTGCTCTTAAGGCATGCCTGTTCGCAGAAGAACCATGACTGATGAACCCTCTTTGCTTTTACAGTTACCTGCATGAAAGACTCAAACAATTTGATCAGAATAAAACCAAAGACTAAACTGGCACACAGGATAGCCTGGATCTTCCAGGGATGCTGGGAAGCATCACGAAGCTTGTACTACTGCTGCCTTGGGTTCCCCTATTTCATATAAAAACTGCAAGTGCTATTTCCATGGCTGTCAATACGTGGCTTTGTTACAATAGGATTTTCAAAATGTAAGCATCTTAGAACTATTGACAATATTTTAAGAAGGGAACTGGGTGGGCTGCACTCTGCTTTCATTGAAAATGCATTTTGTGCCTTGCTTTGCAGGGAGTAATACTGCAGCAATACTGAACATCACCAAAAAAACCCCACATCAGAGCTCTGCTGATATAAATCAGAGATGTTGGAAGTACATGGAACATCCAGCACATTCTCAACGACCAACCAAAATTGTTATGTTAGATTTTAGCAAGATGGGTGTCCGGATTGAATCTTTCCATCCCTAATGGCTAAATTTAGGTTATTTTGTGGTTGGTAAAAATGATCTGATTGCCAACGCGCTGTGTGGGTGGAGATCCTGAATGCATAGAGAATCCCAGATCCGATCACTCAACACTGCACTGTGAATAGCTGACTGAGCCTCTTTGTAGCAACGGCTACAGCGTGGCTTACTTATACAGGCAGGCAGATTTATTCAACTGATGGACCATGCACTTAGTATCACAACAGGATAGATGCACTAAAAAAAGGCCGCGGGTCAAATTCTTCTGAGGAGCACACCACCACTGACTCTTTCAGCAGTGACAATGCAAGTAATAACACATGGGAGCCTTTGTTGTAATAAATGTCTGGGGTTCCTTCTGATTTTAAAGGTGGGATACCCTCCCCTCACTTTAAGATCCTCCATTATAAAACAATGGGTAGACTATTTCTGCTTTGGTTAATCTATTGTCACTTGGGCAAGAAAGAAGAAAGACGGGACAATGAATTGCAGGGGTATTAAAGTTTTCCACACTGTATTAAGGTACGTGAAACCACTGTATTAGTATGATTTCAGTTCTAAGTTATACACGTAAGATATTCTGAACCACCTTGAAACAGAGCCCGAGGTGTGAAGTGTCACCTAACTCCCGTGCTTAACAGGGAGTCTCACACTTTCTTCATGGTTTGAATCACTTCTCAACAGCGATGGCCTTTATATCCCCACCTCCAGATTTTGCACCTTAACCACCCAATAACTGCAACAACCGCTATTAAATGACGTAGGGAAACACTGAACACATTTTTATCATCTTTTCAGGGACCTCAGCAGCTAAAACTTATATAGGAGTACTTGTACGGTGTGATCAGACAGCTCGTTGCGTAGCACAAGCAAAGGCTATTTGGTCACCCTTTTAGGACAGGCAGCCCCTGCCTTCCTTCCCCAAGTCTCTTTCTCTCTTTTATTTAGAGAAATCCCTTTGGTAATTCAACACTGCAATATCTTTCCAGTCAAAGGAGTTAAGCCAATTGCTCTGACAGACGTCTAGGAGGTTCCCGCCCTAAGGAGAAGGCATGAATTTTAGCACAAGTCAGTGTGAAAAGCGACTTCAAAGCGACTTCAAAGAAACAGAAATACAACCCGCAATTCTATAAACTACTTGAAATGATCCCTTTACACATTCATTAGACTGAAAAGGGGCATGCCATTGTATACAACCATTCCTGGCCTTAATGCTGCTTTCTGGCCTCTGAAGTTCAATGCATGGCCTTAGGGAAAAGAGGAAAGTTTCCAAAGGAGTGGCAGGCTTTTAAAGGTAGCTGTCTATCCGATCGTCCTCCTTTAACAGAATGAGTCTCATAAACTTCTTTTTGCTACTTACAAAGAGGTTTGCAAATGGGAGGCCACCTAAAAATAAAAATAAAAGGAGTCAGGAACTGTGTGTTTTGTGCTAGAAGAGATACCTTGCGGAAAGCTGGTAAATGGGAGTGCCTTGCAGAGCAGGCCATTATCTGTTAGTTGCTAACATTTCAGCATATCCTCATTCGTGCTTTTAACAAAGTAAAGGGCATTCTCAAATCGAGAATTGACTTAATTTGGCAAGCTGTGCTGCATCACTGCAAGAGAGCTCCTTTCTTCACTGAAGGTCAAGTTTACAGATGCAGTACATCTAGCAATAAATCTACGCAGGCTAAAAAGAGGTCAGGATTGTGCAAGCTTTATGCTTATAAATCCACTTGGGTAGAGCATTTGGGATCGGCGTGTAGATTCTTGACACTTGAGCCCAAACAATTTAGAAAGCAAATGAGGACATGGCTTTTGGCATGTACGCACACAAAACACACAAAATATCTGTTTCTAATACATCTATATCTACCATCTCTGTCATCTTAGAAAGAAAACTTTGTAAAATACAAACTCTATTCTAAAAAAACTTATTGTGCTATTCAAACCCCAAGCCCACGAACATCTAACAGATCTGAAGACTGTTTAAAAAAATCCCACAAACAACTGGCTGAGATAGAACAGGCATTTGGTGTTGCTGTCACTCCAGTTACCCATGCACGACCACACTTAAAGGCATTACTCTGTGTGTTCTGTTCAAAAATGCCTGCAGAGAAGTCATGAAGTAATTCTCACTCAAAAGTACCTTTATGGTGTAAGCATTTAAGTCCCACCAGGTGCATCTATGTTAGTTAGGGTTTAGGTTGGATTTGGAGTTTCGAGGAGAGTCTTCCTCTTGCTCATTCACTGTGCTTCCTTTTGCACTACAGAGAAAGCCTGGAGAGCGCAAATTGAATTCCTCCTGATGAAACGAAACCAAAATTGCCCTCAACAATTAATTCAGATGACAGGGCCAGAATTAGAACCTCAGCACCAACTATGTGTATGGAGAATAAGCAGAAGGGAAACAGAAAGTTAATTCGCTCTGATAGAAAGTCCCCTGATATACACATAGACCTACGCGATTTCAAAAAAAAATAAAGTAACATTAGTAGGCAGCAAAGACACGCAAAACTGCAGTGAAACCGTCTGCTGTTTGAAAAGCTCTAAAAATAACAAATGACAGTGTGCTAAGTACCATAAAAGATAATGGGGTGGAAATAAATATTTCAGAACTGCTAGGACAAGAAAGAGAAGAGATACTGAGAGGATGGCTCTGAAAGGAAAAAGAAAGAATAAAAGAAAAAAAAAAAACACAACAACTGTGAGTGAGTCTAGGTCATCCTTTTTCCATAAGCATGCACAACGCAAACCAGAGCTTTGCTCAAAGACTAACTAATAAAGATCAGTCTTTATACAGATCCTATTACTTTGCTTTTTAATTCAGCTCTTCTCTACATCTCCCCTTAAAAACAAAACCAACCAAACAAAAAACACACACAAAAAAACAAACAAGACAAATTCTTTTGCCTACTGTTTCTTTCCACACACATCCTGTATGGCGGAGTTTCGTTCAGCTACGTGAGTGGAAAAGACCTACATCAGTTGCCCATACCCATGGCTGCAAAACAAATGCAGCAGCTAGTGTTTGCTGGTTCAGTACAGTCCTTCTCTATGTTATATCCGTGAATTTGGGGGTTCATAATTAGCAGGGTACAGCTGGGTAGAGGCATGACAAGCTAAGATGAACTCTCTTGCTGCCCTCTGTACAGATGTTATTGGGTTTTAAGGAGCAGAAGTCTTTCTTGAGCATGTACTGACAGCTGCTTGGACAGCATCTAGGGGTACGGTGGCCCCTACAAGATCTGTGTTACCATAAATAACGATCTAGTCTTTTTTTACAGGCTCTTGAAACCAGGTTAGTAATGAGATAATTGCATCTTTCTGAGCTGTGCAAATGTAGTGCTTGATTACAAGAAACACAGGGATTTCTAGGAAGATTGCATCACCCAAGTCCATCTCAGCAGACAAACAAGAGGCCATAGCACGGATGCTTTGGCTCAGCTGACCAATTCACCTTACTCTGGTCCAGTACATCTTCTGTGCCAGAAGATCAGGCTGCCAAACTCCTACTCCCACCACTGAACTGGCCCTGTGCTTGTTTAAGTTGCATTTCTATGCTTTTGGAGAGAAAAGAGGGATCTCCTCCTGTCTGGAAGATCACCTTCTTCATCTTCCCGCAAACATGAGTCAACCCGTAAGAGCTTGCTTTGGTGGGGAGGAAGAGAAGGGCAGCGCTCAGAGAGGACGCCCTGCAGGAGCAGGCGGGGTAATTAGGATGGCAGAGTGCACAGAGACACAGGGCGCCCATTCATGTGCTCATTGAGCCGTGCATGATTGTGGAGCCATTTCAACACCATTGTTCTACAGAAGAATTGCTTGAAAAGGCTCAGTTGCTGTCCTGTGGCAGAGGGCAAACCTGGCTCTCCTCATTTCATGTTACATACTATGCTTTGATTGCCTCCAAAATAAACCATGCCTGGGTGCATTCCCCCTGCTCAGCCACAAATCCCAGCACACACAACTGGATGCGAGGACGGAAACCCATGGAAGACCGATTATATTGCAGATCAGGAAAGATATATGAATACGCATAACCAATATTCCAGTTTAGCCTCAGATGAAACAAAAGTCGCTACCTTGCTTTTGGCTGTGCCGACAATCGGTGGTCCTCTCTTTATCACAATAAATAAAACCCACACATCAACGTCAATAACAGCATTCTTGAGTTTTAGCCACTAAACAATTCTGAATTTCATTTTCAGTGTGCCTGTGAAACAAAAACATTTATTTGGAGAAACCAAAAGGAGTTTTAAGAGCTTCCGTCTTGTTGCCACTGGAGATGCAATGTGCTTCCAAGTGCCCTAGTCCTGCTGAAATGGCCTGCCCAGACCGCCGGGGTGCTCACACACTCCTCTGCTGCCCTCTCCTGCTCAGTTCTCAGCCTCTGCTGTTACACAAAAAATTAGCAGTTGGACAAGCAAGCAAGCAGCTTGGTATTTCTTCCTATAAAGCAGGAAAACATTAGGTTTTCATGTCAGTTGTCAAAACGGACTTAGATTTGATTCTGCAATGACAAGAAGGGACAGAACCTGAAAACACACAGAGTAACATACAACACTGACCAAGGACCGAGGAGAAAATGCTCAACTGACAAAATATGCTTATCACATTTTCTACTTGTTTCCCATTTTTTTTCCTTGTTACACCACCCTCAGTTCTAACATAGCACATTTGAAAGGGCCTGCATGAGGGCTGCATGGGCACCAGCACACCTCCACTCACCCCGGAGCGAGCCATCAGATCCCTCACTCTCAACCACAGTGCTGCTCTCCTGAAAAACACACACAATAATAAAACCTCCTGGGGTTTTCTTGCAAATGGCACTTGCCATTAAAACCTTTCTGGTATTGTAGTAAGAAGACCCAAACCTGCCACAGACGGGCCGGTGTTGCACTGCCTCCTGTCCTCCAAGCCACACAGATTAGTTTGTGGAGCTCCCAACCTCAAACTCCTTTTAATAGCTTCACGTTAATGGAGGTGAGAATTCAAAGTTTTTATTAAATGCAGATTTTGCATTCATTGCTGGCCAATAGAGGCTATTTTTTAATACAGGAAAGCTAATCTGAATTAGTAGTTTCTTTCTGGAGGAAGACAGGCACTGACTTTGTTAACAGAGGACTGAAACAGCCGCCGTGCCTCACAGTTTCACTGCTTTCTTCCTAATGAGCACAGTGACCTCTGCTGTCTCGGGAAAGACATCCTGCCCAGAAAAGCAGCAAGAAAACCTCCCCAGCCTTCCCCCGCTTCGTCCATTCCCTTCCTTCCTTTGTGAAAAAAACAGCATACGTTTATCATATTGATCTTCACTTTGAAACGGAGAGAGAAGCCATTCTGCATGCCTGTCTGTCTGCCCTGGTTGCAGAAAATCTATCAGAAGCCGTGGCTGGGGCAGGCACTGCCAGCACGTCCCAGGCTACGCTGGCCTCAACGCCTTCGTTCAAAGAGCGAGGTGTTGACCAGAAGGGTCCCGGTATAAAGCAAGGCTTCACTTTTACTCTCTCATAAGATGGAGGGATTTTTTTTTTTTTTTTTTTTAATCAGCTGCAACCATGTCAACAGCTTCTCACAGCGGAGGAAGAACTGGTATCCATTTGAATCCATTCTGGGAGTCATAAACAGCTTGTTGACAGAGGTCACAGCCCCGGGGGAGCTCGCAGTTGATTAGTTCTCCTTCACAGAGCTTTTGCAGGCAGTGCGACTTGCACTCCAGGAGAGGATTTAAGGCAGAGATGTGCTGAACTAACCAGAAACAATCTGAGAGGATTGTGTCGTGCCTGCCAAGATGCCTAAATAAATGGGAAATGAAAATAACCAGGAATTTTGAACCTAGCTTT
Organism: Oxyura jamaicensis; assembly: GCF_011077185.1. Lineage (NCBI taxonomy): Eukaryota > Metazoa > Chordata > Aves > Anseriformes > Anatidae > Oxyura > Oxyura jamaicensis. Next base: position 68,875,951 of record NC_048896.1, on the reverse strand, counting down.
GCTACTTTTGCTGCATGCTGTTATGTCTGCTTTTTGATCTATCAGCCCTCGTTCTCTATGCTGCACCACACCAAGTCAGACTTCACAGCTTCTAACTGAATGAAAACTCCTCTTAGATAACACAGGAATGCTTCCCATCATTTTGGGGGGTGAAACGAGGGACTCTGTTGGGAGGCGAGGGTACATGGCACACATCGAGGAGGAGCTGGCTTTACTGCAGACTGGAAGATGTCTGTAGACCTCAGACACAAATCTGTAGGAAATACAAATTCAGCAGGTCCGCTGCTCACCGTATAAATATGTATTTTTTGCCCTCTGCCATTTTCTTGCTTAAGCTCCTTAATTTCCTATGTAGTTATTTCAATTGTATGGAATTCTCTAAATTTCTACTGATTTTCTTGCTCTTCTTTTCTTATCAGTACACTTTTGCAAAACTCTCAATAAGGAAACAAAATGAACGGTAGCATGCAAGACATTCCAAATAAATTAAATGCCTAATGTAGTCTATGACATGAGTGCCCTATTCCATTAAAATGGATGGGTCAGATATTCTAAATTCACTGTTCTCCCAGACTATTTACAACTAGCTGGTGTTTATTACCACTACAAGACTAATTATATTTTACACCTTCAGCTATGTCACTCTGAATGACTGTCGTTTCTTTGTTAAATCCCAACTCTCTGAGCCTCACTCTATTGTTTCTGCCACTGAGATATACTTCAAAGTTTATCCTGAACTTTAACTGATGCAGTAGGTGATTTTTGCCTTGGCACAGGATATTTAGGGCTCTCCAACTGCTGGTCTAAAGCATCTCATTAGGTGCAAACAATTATCAACACACTGCGTAAATGAAGGGCATTTCTAAGCCCCTTGGTCATCTATTCTCAATAACTGCTAGAACAACATGAAACAAACAGTATTAGTATTATTATAGTTTGCCTAGCGCTATTTGTGTACGTATATATGTCCACATACCAAATAGGTTTCATATCATTACTCCTGAACTTTGGTCTCTTACCATTTCTGCATGTGCACGCATACGGGTACACAATGCTGAGAACCTGAAGTATTACTGAACAAAGAGGTTTCACATGATGTTACAAAAGCTGGTATTTCTTAATATTAATATATAATATATTAATGGATCAAGATTTTAATGGTTGTGCCGTTGATGACAGTAAAGAAATGCTGGCATTCTGTGGACTTTCCCCCTGTTGAATAACAATAGCAGTGAAATATCTTACCAAACCAGAATTTGCTCTAATGCTTCCAGAATTACATATTGTTTACTAAAAAGCCCAGCAAAGGATCCTAACCCACAAGGCAGAAAGAAGTAGGAAAAGCATATCTTAACCCTAATGACTTTTGTAACACTCCATTTGTTTACCTGAGCTATCCTGGAACCATGCTTTGTATGTCAGGTCGTAGTGCCAGTCATAGCAATGAGCTTTTAATGATGCTAGAGTCTGGATGTTTTAGCATGTAATGAATCCTCACTTGCATTAAATGTAATTTTTCATTATGGCTAGAGCCACCAGTGACAGCTCTAGTTGAAGATTGCTGTTTACATGCCAAAGTTCTTCAGTTTCACGTAATTCTGTCAAAACAGTATCTTCTTTATCCAATTTCTCCTCAAAAAGTGCATGTTCTTGGAATGGAGGAGTAAAAATAGTTCAGCTGCTTCTGGGAACAAAGACAACAGAAATTCCGTGCTGTTTCAAATATTTTTCTTTGTTTATCTTTGCTCTAACACCTGGAAGTAGCTAGAATGCTCAAACTGGGTTTGAGATTAGGTAAGTAAATATCTTACTGTGTTTGGTCAAAATATACTTAGGCCAAGCCCTAAGTACTTTTAAAATATACAGCTGTGGCTTGAAAACACTGCACCTTGAGCATTTAGGAGCAGCTTTGAGATGCCAGAGCTCTCTGAAGCTTGAATCACTACATTTAGCTCTCACCTGAGGTTATTACTACTTTTTGCAGGTAGCTTCTTTAAACCAATTAAACAAGCAGGCAGTAATTAAATGACCTGCCCAAGACCTCACAAAACGTTAACGGCAGCCACCTGAGCCTGTGGGTGCCTGCACAGCACCGTGGCTCAGAGCCTCTTCAGCTCTCCCAGCGGGGCTCTGATGCTCCCTGGGCTGAATGTATTTTTTCTAATAGTGACCAAAGACTGAACTTCCTTGGACAAGAGGGAATCATATTCCCCTAGCTGACTTCTGCCAGGGTCTAGCAAGGAGGAAGTGTTGTTAGAGAAGTGATCTCTGATAGCACAAGGGTGTGAAGCTCTGGCCCCAAATGAGAATGGTTCATTTCCTGCAGATCTGGTAAAGAACGGAAGAAAGCATTTTAAATGCAAGCAAGTGGAGTGCAATTTCTGCTTGTACAGCCAATGGTCCAGAGGTGAGGCTTCTCCTACCAAGCCTCATTTGCATCCATGAAGAAAGCAGTGAAGTGTTGCACTGTGACCTGCTCCTTCCAGTGGCATTGCTAGGCACAGGGTCACAACAAATTTCCAGCCAGACCCCCTGCTCTGCCTAGGGAAGGCCCTACCCTTCCTGAAAGGCAACTGGAAAAGAGGAAAAAAGAAGACCAACTAATTGAGCCCAGCTCAGCAGATACATTCATGAATTATTACATTTCTGACCGCCACAGCAATGCAAATGCTAGGATGTGCCAAGAACAAATTAGGCTGTCTGCAGTTGGGACTTCTCCCTAGAAAAAAGAAAACTTTTTTCTAGACATAAGAGACAAGCAGCTTTGCCAATGCTGAAGAACACGAAGATAAAGATTCCCTTCTGAAAGTCTCATCTGGGAAATTCAAGGCTTTATCAGAATGAAGATAATATTTTTTTTGTTATTTTTTTTTTTAGTAAAGTAACTACATAACAAAAATAACAATCTGAACTTCCACTGAGTTCATGGCTTTACACATCCATTGCTGTGTCAAATACATGCTCCTGGGGGCTCCACAATGCTTTAAAACATGAGGAACCTCCATCTCCACTGCACCTATGTGCTGGTGGGCTCTGGCTGAAGCAAGCAATTTTCACATCACTCTCAAGCGTCGCACTAATTTTCCAGAATCACTTCATCTGCCAGATACAACTCGCCCTTCTCTTTCCATGGCAAAATGAGAGACATGTAAACAGAGAATGTGGAATGTGATTTTTCTTTCCAAAAGCAGCACTGAGTTTGATTATTCAACAGAAAGAATCAGAAGCAAAGCATTAAGTCCCAGAAGCCGTTTCTCCCAGAGCTGCTTGGACATGCTTTAAGAAAAGGGAGGGATGAAGGAAGTTTTTCAAAACCATATTTTTCTCTAAAGTGCTAAAAATAACTTTTCTATTAAAAGATATTTGTGGACACACATAATGGCAGGTAAAGTTTTCACAACTAGTTAAAAAATCAGACTCTTAACCCTGTCTTAAGAGGGTGGCAGCGATGTGATTTGCAGTGCAGAAGCACGGCAACAACCAAGAATCAAAGCACTTCTCTTCAGTACAGCATTAACTCGAACCAAAACTAAAATGTCAGCCCTAACTAGACTTTCATCCATAAAGAAAAGCATTATGATGGTGCTCTTAACACGTGTGATTTGCCTCCAGCTATAATGAAAAGGTAAAATATTTCTTGTGTCCAACTGAACCTCTGCAATCCCATTGCTGATCACCTACTTCAGGCAGTTGCAGTGTAATTTCGCAGGATGGCCATTCCTCAGCAAGCTGTGCCGTGCCGGTCACTCGAGCACAGATAACTCAAGTTAATTCAGCTGTCAAAATACAGCCAAAGAAATCTGAGAGCAGTGGTGCAATTTCCTAATATTATCTTCCCTGCTCACGTTTCATCCACCTCTGGGACAGAAATTGAGTAGCTACTCTGTATAAACCTTTTTTCCCCAGTCCAAATGGGAGAGAAGTGGCAAAGGTAATCAGTAATATCACACTTTAGCATGTCTGGAGAAATTGAGGCACCGTCACATTAAATGTCTGCAGCTATTTCTGGTACCCTGCTCGCAGCTTTTTTGTAATTTATGTTTCTTAATTTTTAACCAGTTAGTAATCTATACATGAGTTTTCCATGCTGACCATTACGGTTTAGTTTATGAAATACAAGTATATTACAGTGAGGGTGTCACCTATAGAAAATTGATGGCTGGCTCCTTCCTTACTCTCCCTGCTGAGCATTTATGAGACTCAGTTAATACTATAAAAGCCCCATCATTCATAAAAGAAAATTAATAGTGTTTTTGGAGAAATGCTCAGTTAAAGAGTGACTGTCAAAAAGGGAGTAAGAAAAAAAAATAAACAATTCTGATAGTTCTGAATAATATGAGGAACACAAAAATGACTTAATTATTTAACACAACGAAAAGTCAGCTTGGAAAAAGGACTTACTTCTACCCGAGACAGAAAAGATACAGATTTTTTTAAGCCATCCATTTTACCCCTCAAACAAGCAGTCGTTGATGACAGCTAAATGGTATCCTTCACTTAACTACTTGTTCCTCCCATATCTCTGTAATCAAATAAAGAACATTAGGGCTTTACTTTGCTTAATGCTGCTAAGGAGAATTGCCTGCATATTTTCACTACTCCCAGGCATTCAGAAATTATGAAAAAGGCTTCAAAAATCCATGAGAAATTTTAGATATTGAGTTCTTTTCATTGTTCATATGACCCTGGAACATTTAGGGTTCATGTTTTCAACCTGTCCCCTGCAGCCACAAGGGATAGGGACTTAAGATTCTTCCACATGAGATTCTTATGTAATAGTCCAAACCCAGTGGATGGAGCTTAAAGAAAAAGTCCCAATCCTGCCAGACAGGGACATGGGGCAAGCAGAGCAGTGATGAATGAGGCAAGTACAGAGGCACTCGAACCTGCCTACACGAGCACTGAGCAGACACCAAGCCGACTTCTCCCAGCAGCTAGCACATGAAGAAGGCAGAGTGAAGAAGAACCTTGTTTTCATGCCAAGGATCTTCCATAGAGAAATGTATCCTCAGCTGCATTCTTCCCACACACACCTTTTCTTTCTTCCTGTTTCTGACCTTATGCTGTGTAAGGTATGGAGTCAGGGTACCAGGGCTGATCCTGCTCAGGGAAGAATGCCCCGTTAGCTGAATGTTATTTGCACCCACACATGCCCTTCATTCACACTTGCACTGAAGCTGAACCACCTTGCAGTTCCTGCTGTGCACTCTGCAAGCTTCCACAGGTCATGGCCAACGTGTCCTTCTCGTACGTCCAAGGAAAAAAGCCCCCAAGACTTTTACAGTAAGACGATCCCTTTCCTCCGAGAGTGGCAAGTCTGCAGCTATTCAATTCCACCCAATAAATGGGAACCATATGACCGTAAAGCGAGGGAAAGTGCAGCTAGTTTACACTGCAGCTTTTCCACCAAACACCTCTCCAATCTTTGCATGGGGAAAGATTCTTCTGTGAATGTCAGACCTGTTCACTACCTGGGATACTGCCAGAACAGATGTGGCCCATTTGTAGGTCCCAACACAGTTGTCAAACCTCTTTTATTCTGCCCTTTTTTTCCCTTGGTTTCTGTACCTTACATACTTACTTGCCTTCGCAGACTTTCCTAGCGGTGTGCTTTCCTCTGTGTGGATTTTGCTTGTTCCCCCAGTGCTGGTTCCTAATCAACGCGAAGGCATCTGCATGAAGCCTTCACTCTTCACTTCAAGGAGTGCCAATCACCACTGTTGGGGCTCATTAGGGAAAGCACACCTTTAAGTGGGGCCCAATCCAACCCAGAAGCTAGAACCCAGCACCGGCTTTGTGACTCCTAAGCTGGACGTGTCCTGGGGACTGGACACTATCCCTGAGAGATGTGCCTTCCGCGACTCACGTGACAGCAGGAAAGAGCTGGAGGGAGCCTTTTTCAGGGACTGGCCTTGAAAGAGATGCCGTGCAGTACCTCTGCTAGTTTGAAGACCTGTTAACATCAATATAACGGGAAGTGTTATGCCACTGAGGCTACACAGCCTCTTCTAAATCATCCCAGTGAGGTTAGCCTCCTTCCCCCGGGAGATCTGGTATTCCAGTTTGTAGAAAGCTGGAGTTTAGACTTTGGTTATTTATCTGGTTATTTTATTTGTCCACAGAGCAAACACTGCTTGTTCCCTAATGGTCTTTAAACACGACATTCTGAAATGTAGATAATGCCTAAACAGCCTCTAAATTACTGACTTAGGGAAGTTGGGATGGTGTACCAGGGATGTGCTTTACATGCCCTGTTCTGCTGGTCTCCTACAATCCCCTACAGGAAACAAATTACCAGGCTTGTTACATCTTTCTTCCTACCCAGTGCAACTGTGCCTATGTTGTTAGTTAATTCTCAGTTGCCCTTACAATTTCACCTGGAGAGACAGATGCAAAGCTATGCCCTTGGAATTGCTGTTACCTGCGTAGGGGGGTCCTGCCTCCTCCAAAACATGCCAGCTGGGCACTGTCCGGGAACCAGGGATGAAACGCATCCCTCCCGCCAATCCCCCTTACACAGGCAAAGGCATCCTCTACATAAGGCATCTGTAGCCAGTTGTCTTTCCCAATTTGCACGGTTGTCATCTTTCGCATTGTGTTTTCATAGTCTTGTCCTCACCAGACAAAAGGTCTGCTCTTGCTTCTCCTGAAGTCAGTGGGAACTTTGCCATCAGCTTCAGCGGTAGCTGGACCAGGGCCAAAATGTTAGCCACTCTGCTTCCCCTTAAGTCATTCCCAAACAATACTTCTTTGACTACATATCAAGCCTGAGGGGTCCTAGTTATCTTCTAACCCTCTCCTTTATATCTCTAGTATCTATGGATTCCATAGTGTAGGCAGGAACCGTTTGAACACAAGGGCCTTAGCCATCAAAAGTACTTTTCTTCCCCAGCCATGTTTTTTCTCAAAGGGGGTTTGTTACCAGTGCCTTTGGGAACAAGATGGGAAAAAATGAAAAGGAAATCGCACAGGTTTAAAGAGAAGCTGAAAAAAAACCACAGTAAGATAGTTTCTAACATCTGAGAACCAATGCACCTACAATCAAATTATAGGGAAAAAAACCCTGCTGACACTGAAAGTAGGCAAAATGCTAATTTTAAAAAATATACATTGGATGCAAAAATGATGCAAGCCATGAGGGTAAACTCGGCTAGATGTTCACGGGGTTTTGCAATAGACAGCAGTAAATAAGAAGGGGGAATCATATTTATTTAGGTAACTGCACAGTCCAACAGGTCCAAGATAGCCTCAGCTGATTCTGAGTATCTGCCTAGACTTCCAAACAGTAATTGTGTTCCTCTTTAATGAGAGCCTCTGCTTGTCATACTGTCCTACAGAGAGAAGCAGGGCTTAGATACGTAGTTTTCAGCCACAGAGGGAAACTCCACACGGCTGCATGTGGTTGTACCTTACAGGTGCCACTAGGTAGAGCATGAAATGACTGCAGGAGACAATCCAACTGACTCAGACGTCCAAAACAAGGCTGTCCAAATTGTGACCTGCAATTAGAGTTGGAGAACTTTGGCACTGAAGTTAATAGCATTTATTAAAGCACAGGGAAAACCAACTCTGCTGAATAGCTTTAGAGCTTTACTGCAAATAGGACCGACAGCAGATTTCTGTGTACTTAATGTTAAATACATTCACCATACACGCAAGACAGGAGGTAAAGCACCCACTATGCTCATTGGCAAAGCACAACAGCAAGTTCAAAATCAATAAATAACTGTGGGATATATTTCTATATAGCAAACAACGTTTGGGATTTAACTTTGACATCATAAAGGTGATTTAGGAATGCCACCAGCATGTCCAACCTGGCTCTTTTGTACAATTTCACTGTGATGCCAGAATGGAAAGGAAGGATGTAAAGAAAAACAAAGCAATCCAGGCTCTAAAAATGATGGAGAGGGACAATAATTGGCTACAGAGAGATAACTGAGGCTACAACAAGGACATCCAGGAGATGGATTTCGGATACTTTTTCCCTTAATATTCACTTTGCTACCCTACATAAACAACTTTGTAGTAACTAATTCACAACACATTTCTCAGCAAGGTGGTGTGAGCCCTCTTTTTCCTTGTTGAAATTCACAGGAACAGCCATCGGTCTCACCAGCATTTGCTGCAAAGATGGGGAGTGGTAAGTGTACATGTGTGCAAACTTACCTCTTTGATATATTTGGAAAAGGCAGTGAATACCCAATGAGCAGCAACAAATTCTGCCTACCTGCAGTTACCACAGACAATAAAACACGTCTCAGATGGGGTTTCTGTGCCGGACTGCCATGGTGTCATTGCAGGAAGGCCCTGAGATAGGCTATGTGCAGATGACCCCACACTTGAGGCTCAGCTCAGTTCTGTGCCAACCCTACAGAGCTGGCTCGAGACCACGTACAGTCAGGAAGGGTCGATTTGTTCCTCCAGCCCTTCTTGACCCCTTCTCCAAACGACCTGTATTTATTATGGCCAGTCTTGCAGAAGTAGTGCAGTTTGCTTTTAAAGGTGAAGTGGTGCAAAGAAGAATACAGGGAAAACCACTGAGAAGAGAGAAGAGCAGTGGCCAAGAGACATACACGTTCATGCAGCAGAGGAGCTCTTAAATATCAGCAGGAATCTGAGATACATCCTACTGCAACACCATCCTCTGCAGTAAGTACAAAGAATGATTTCAGACATCTAAATACGATCAGGCCATCTTCTAGTCCAACAGGAATTATTTTCTCTGCATCCATATTTCACTTTGATTCATACCCGCCCTTATGTGCTGGTGTAAGCCACGTGTCAATACACATGCTATTGTCCAAATTCCTCTGCTTTCCCCCTCTCTCAGACTGGTGTACCAGAGCATCAGATTTACTGTTAGAAAAATCCCAGCATGACTACATTATTACTTTACTTAATCAAGCCCTACCATATGATCAGGGCATCTGGGAATAATACTACAATCAATCCTGCAAGAAGGCCGTGCACATAGGATAGAGGATTTACATATGTCAGAAACACATTTCCTCTGCAGCCCTTCAATTTGGTCACAGGGAAGCACTTAGAGCATCTTTAAGAGAATATTCTAATGGAAAGCTATCGTCTAGCTCTAGACCTGTCTGTGATAAACGGTATATAAATAAACTCAGGTATTTACTTTGCACTTCTGGAGAAGTTAACGTTTCTGCCCTCAGTCTCCCTTTATACTGGCTGTAGTTCAGAAGTCAAAGCCCCCATAAAAACTCTAAACACCTTCTTGAAAACAAAATTATAGTACAATTTTCTAGGATGTTTCTAGAAGTAAAACCTATGCTTTTATGCAACAGGAAGATATGCTACTGAAGCCCCAAATACTTGATTGACATTTTATATATTTAGAAATAATATATGCTCGTTTACATATATTTTTTCCTAAGATGCACAAGGCATTAGGTGAGAAAGGGGCTATAATTGTACATGTTTGCTGTTTTGACAATTAGAACAATTCAGTTTCTATTACCAGAGCACTATTAATATAAGCCATGCTTGCTATAAAACCTTCATACTAAATCTCTGTGCACCTTATGAATTTCACTACATCTTTATATTAAAAAAGAAAAAAAGAAAGAAAAGAAAAATTCTGAGATTCCTTTAGTAATAACGGCAAATAGTTCCAGCTTTCCACATCTGCAGAAATTTGCTGTCCCTAGAGGTTTGCCATGGTACAACTCTTGCTTCCAATCAAAACAGTGACATAGTGGCCATGATTTACAGTCTACAGGGGCTTGATTAGGGAACAGCACACTACTGAGCAAATATTAAACAGCCAGACAGAATTTTTAATGTGCAGAGCTTTCTATCTTCACGCCACCTCCTCCTACCTCCCTTCGCCCCCCAAAAGCCCCAAACAATTTCCTGCCCGACAGCTAAGGGAAATGGGTGCCAGTATTTAAGAGTTCTCTGCCTTTGCTGTTGAGGTTACAATCAAAAATGTTCACCCATAACTGAGACTGGTTCTTTAAATAAATCTTTAGCATTTTACATTAAAAATATCTGCACTGTTACGGTAACAATAGTGCAACACTTGCACTGTAACAAGGAACAATAATGATAAGGTTTGGCATCAAACTAAAAAAGGCTCTCAGGTAAAATGCAGTTTTCCTTACTGCATTTTACGGGGATATAAATACTGAGAAGAAAAAAGGAAAAATAAGATAATTTATTTTTAAAACAGCCATTTGATAAGCTAAAGAAACATTTGTTTTTCTATGCTCAAGCAAAAAGTCTTGGCAGACTCTGTCTTTTTATTAGCATCATGAATAATGACTACCATGTGATGCCTTGTTGTTGTTCACATTAAATTTGCCTAAGCAGAATGAAATTGGAAGCTATGTACAAGAAGTTTCAAGAATTTTGATTTTATGGGAAATCAAGGCTTAAAACAGTCTACAGTATAATATGAAATTACTCACAATAGGCTGGCAATGTTTCGAAATTTAATTAGCTGCCAAGCTGTATTTCTTGGCACCAAGGTTTTGCTGAAGTCTAGCAACTTCATTCTGAGAAAGTTTCATCTACTGTGTAGGATCTGAGTAGCAAGAAAGTGATCCTGATTCTTCAAAGCAAAACTAAGGTAGAGGAGTGCAAGGAGCGCGTGTTCTATCTTGACTGATTTTTTTTCCTTTTACTATGTATTTGACTGGGAGAGTGGAAAGACACAGCAGCCATTCAAGGGTTTGAGCTTCTGAAAAAGCCTTACTTTGTATGCATAGTGATTTTTGTTTCCATGTTTAAAATACTGGTAACTATGAAAAAAAGAAAACCGCAATGATGCTGTAGTGATTCACCACTTGACAGAGATCTCAAGCCACAAATACAAACTGTACATGAAAATTTTATGAGTTACAGGGTCTATCAGTGTAATATTTGCAAATGTCGCTATTCCTTATTCTGCAAACTGCAGGGACATATCTGGTGAGGGAAAAAAAACAGCAATACTCCAACTCCTAGCTGTAATTCTAGTTCTAAATATATGGCTCAAAACTATTATTATCACACACGTTACATATTAAGTAAAATGCCTGAGGCTATTTGTCTGTCTACATTTAATCGGAGTCTATTTTTCCTCCTAAGAAACTAGTTTCAGAACAGTCATGTTTTCCACCTCTTTCTTTTCTCTGGAAGCTGAACCCAGTTCAGAATTATTTCATTTTATGCAATTTGCAGTCCTTGCACTCACAGGAGAAGCTGTTTACTTCCAACACGGTTATACAGTAAAAACACATCTGCATTTATGGAGTTAATAGCCTTCTTATTAATTTTACTCAGGCTCTTTTTTTTTTTTTTAATAGAAACCTAATGAAAACCATGTTTATGTGCTCAAAGGCACAGAGGAAATTCATTACTCTGAGGAATAACACACTCCACAAGTGAAATGAAAGTAATCTTATTTATGACAGGAAGAGGCCTTCACGAGACTGCACTCCACCACACTTGGCCTGATCCTGGCTGCACGGAAGAAGCTGCAAAGTCAGGAACCGACTTCATACGCGAGCCTCATCTCAGCAATAAACACATTTGCAGTTGAGTCCTGCAAACATTCAGGATCTGCTGAAGAGGAAGCGTCCGGCATTTACTACAAACACGCTACGAGAAGGATGCAGCGATGAGACGGGGGCATTGGGGATTCACCCCTTCCCTGCGGCCATCAGCTTCCCTCTGCTCCTCAGGCCCCGCGTGTCCCCTCAGGGCGGCCCAGGCCTCATCCCGCAGCCAGCCGCTTCCCCATGGCACTTGGCATTGGTGTGAGTAACCAAGATGGCCATGGTTGTGTCCATCTGGCTGTGGGGAGAGAAGAGGCCTTTTAAATACCATCTGACAGAAGGTGTTCTTCTGTCCCACCCGCCTAGCCCGGCACACGTCTGTGCACATGTGTGTGTGTCTGCCTGACAAGGGGTTGCTGCATCCATCATTGTGCGAGACCGCGTCTTGTTCTTGGACAAAACTAAACCAAATGGAAAAATATTATTGGTGCTGTGAAAGCCAAACCTTACGTTCATCTCATTTCTGGAGGCTTCTAAAGAGTGCTTTCATTACAGGAAGCTGTGATGTGTGACAAGCTCGATGCCCCCCACATGCGTTTGCAAGTTGTGACCCAAACTCACGTTCCACATTCCTTGGGTTTCCTCCCCAGGTTGCCTGGGACAAAAGGAAGGGGAAACATCAGCTGTGCTACATCTTCCATCTAGCAGTGATGCCTTTTGTCCACAAGAAGGCACTGTGTGCTCACAAATAGAAGCACGATGATATTTTTGGAGCTAATTGCCAGCTTTTTCACTCTTGCTGGCTTTTGCTACGGGCCCAGCACAAGATGTGTGGGTTTATCCAACGTCATGAAGGACAGCTGCCTTTGTCTGACTGCAGATGTTTGGCCAGTTGAAGTTGAGAAGCTTGACCACTGCATGAGATAAGCTTTTTAGCCTTGCACAAGGAATTAACTGATATTCTTGTTTATCTTCTCTCAGAAAGCGACTTTCACACTGGAACAAGCTGGACAAATTAGAAGGTTTAGTTAAAGAAAAACATATTTAGCTATTTCTTTGCTATTTTGCAATTAATGTATATTCTGCACAGGCAGTTCACTTCTTCTTCATGTGATCTAAATTCCTCATCTGCTTGATCCCACAACAAAACAATTAATCTTTTGTTTACCATATTACAGTCAGTTGTCATGGAAATCAATACGATGTCCAAAATTTAGTCATATGAACATTTCTGGATCACATATGAAGACAACTGAGTGATATAGGTGGAGTATGTCTATTAAAAATAGACGTGGTACATAGTGAGTGCATCAGAAAAAGGTATTTTGGAAGAATGTAAAACCTTAAAAGAATATTTTTTAAAAAAAGGCAGCCTAGTCTCAGTTTGATACATTTGAATATTCCTCCCAACAGGCAAGTCTTCATTTAAATCGTACATAGTCTTTCATTTGCACAGAAGACTGATCAATCTTTTGTTTAGATTTGAAGCTGTCGGCCAGGAGAGCAGAACTGAGGCTCTCCTCTTCCCTCGGTGAATGATCTATTTGCTGATGGAGATGAGCAAGGGAGTGGACAATCTCAGCAGTGCTTTTCTACAGCCATATTTTATTCTCCCCTTAACATGAACACAGAAAATCAGGAGCAGCTGCACTGAAGAAATGTAATGCTATTCTCTATGATGCCTACATGTCTCAAATTTGCTGGGAAGTGCCCTGCATGGGCCCAAATTCTCCACAACGACACAGCTGAAGGCCAGCATGGAGCAATCGTCGTACAAACAGGACCACTGCAGATTTGCAAGATCTACTTTTGAGTAGTGTATGTATGCTGAGGCTGCTGCAGGATTCTGGATAAAACACTGTCTGAGCCTCATGAGCAATATGATGGATAGTGCCAGACACCCATTTGGGTTGGGGGAGCTGCCAGACTAGCTCCATACGGCCCAAAGATGTTGTACAGAGAGATCTGTCGACATTATCAGAATTGAATTAAGTTGAACTGGCAATAACAACAGAGATAGTATATGGAACCACTTGCTTTCTAGCTGCTGCCTCCTCTCCCAAATTAAATTAACCGCTCCCCTGCCCCAGCAGAAAGCTGCCTGCCCACGGCTCACACATCCTGCCTGCTCCTGGCTTGCAGGCACAGAGGTGACCCCATTTTCTGCCTTCCACACTTCTCACACCCACCCGAGCAGGCTTGTATCACAAAGCATAACCGATGCCAGTGCTCCATGCTCAGATTGGATAACATGGAGACACAGTTTATAATAAACATGTTTGAGCCCTTTCAAGGGGGTTTCAAAATGATATTTGACAACATTTGCAATGCCTAAGTGCTCGCTCTTACACATGCAACATGCTGATGTCAACCATCTCAAAACATTGAAGATGAAGAACAGATCAGTGAAAATGTCATCTTTAGGATCCACATCCTGCAGAAAGATAGGATCCACATTTAGCAGTCCCATAACCTAACCAATGTACAGAGAGAACAACAGGGCAAACGTCCCTTGCAACACAGGATGCCAGTTGCAGTAGTGATTCCCCACCAACCATTTTCTCTCAAGGAAGAAAAATCTATATTTACTCAAAAATATTCCTCAGATACTTGAGAACGTCTGTTATTTTTTTATTATTATTATTACTATTTTGAATTATATGAGAAAGTTTGTAGGGAACAGGTATCTGAAAAGCAGTATTCCCCTGTAGCATTTGCGGACAACCACTTTTGAGAACTGCCTCTGCAAACAAGTTTTATTTTACCACTTGGGCACCGACCTTGTATCTGGGCTCAACACTGGAGCAGGGCCACTGCTTGTAAAATCTGCGTAGCTTTAATTCACCAAGGTACTACTTCTTGGCAGAAAGAGTATAATTTATCTTCACTTTGATGGGTTTCTGTGTTAACTCATCAAAATTAACCACCAGGGCACCTGGACACTGCCAAATTTTAAGCATACAATGAGACACCTAGGCTGAATGAGCTGTGTGCATACTAAACTGGATTTAAATATGCCAAGCTATAATAATGTAGTAACACAGTAAATCAGATATGATGAAGAAACTCTGAGGCTACACGAAGACAAATGTGAGGCTAAATTCTTTCATCCAGCAAGGTTATCCTTTCATCCAGTAAGGTTACCCCACAGCAAGAGATCACAGCAAAATGCTCTAAATCAGTAGAAGAAATGTAACCGAGGAGCTTTACTTCACCCTGCATTAGCTATCCAACTCCTTTGGCATAAAGGAGGGAGATGATCCAACCACGATTTCAGAAAGGTGGATGCGTTGAAAGAGCCTTGTCTCAAGCTGTAGGCAGTTGCACTGAAATACAAATGCACAGAGGAGGTTCTTTGAAGTACTCCCTCACAGCTGTACATCTGATTACAACTTGCAAATGCTTTAGGGTTCACAGGTTTCCTTCTCTGTGCCTTTCCCAAACACACACAGCCTTGAGGGTGATGCCAACCACAAGTTACTGGCACTCTTTCAGACCCCTATCAACCCCTCCATTAACTGAAAAACAGGCAAACTTCAAGCTAACAATTTCAATCCTGCTATTTTCCTTATGGTTAAAATAGGCATTTCCTGAAAACAGATCTCTGCGTTATCTGTCCTGAAGATCATATGTAAACTCTTGAAGAATATTCAGGAAATATAAATATAACGAAACTCATGCCAGTCTGACTTTGCTCGTTAATAAGTATGTAGAGCATATGTTTATGCATAACTCTGAGGTTGTACTTGTACAATCAAATTAACCTTTGGACTGCTGGTGTTCAGCCATAATTTACTGCATCTAGTTTTCAATTGCATATACAGTGCTGCTAATGCTACAGAAATACTATCCCATAAGAACTGTAAGGGCTGATAACAAAGCTGATAACAGAGCAGAGCGTTTCACTTCCACTACAACAATATAGTTACCATTGTACACCCATAATCGGTTGTGTCTGCAGCAGAGGAAAAATGTTTTTATTTGCAGCCTTTGCTAAAACTCCGTCTAGAAATACTGCAATGGGGGTAGGAGGGGAGGCGCAGAAGGGGGAGAGGAAGAGACAAGTCGGTAACTATCCCCAGACACTGATTTAATTTAAAAAGGCAGTAGCTTGGGCCATGGCATTGTTCCTGCGTTCCCCAAGTTAGTTCCACACCGCTGCTAATTACTGCTTGAATGCAATGTGCTGCGCACAGGCTACAGAGGTCATGTCTCCGGAGCCTCCCCCCGAGTGACACGATCCTGCTGAGCAAGCAGAGAGCCACGCTTCCCACACCTCCGACGAGGAGTGCTGGGGTACAAGAGGCAGCCCCTGTCCATCCGAGCCACATCCACGGTGACGGGACTTGACAAGAGCTTCCCCTCGTCCAATTGAGCACCGACAGCACATCTAATATGAGGAGACACGGGTAGTTGCTCCAGACTAGCCTGTGTACTTTGAGCAGCCATCTCCACCCGTTGTGCCCATACATTAAACCAACAAGCAGGATCTCCCTGACCTCAGTCTTCCCGAGGATAACAGGCATGGTGGCAAAGGCTTTCAGCAGGACATGTTCAACGGGACTATGTTAAGAACAAAACTGCATCTCCCTGTGCCACAAAACCCACTGCAGCAGACGGAAACCCAACCCAACTCCTACATTCACTGCTGCCTCCTCCAGCTTTTTCCACTCTCACCCTGTGTTTGGCTGGGAACGTGCTTTATTTTGGAGCAAGTGAAGGGGCTCTGTGTGTGCTGCACCAGCATAGTGAGGGGCTGCTGGCTGTGCAAGAGCCAAGCCACTCATACAGCCCCTGGGCAGAGGAGCGCAGGTAGGCTGCCTTCTCTCACCCCAAATGTTCAACAGGCTATGTTAACAATAAAGAGGGAAAGGCTCTTCCCTTCAGATTTTGACATACTACTACTCTTTATTACTCTTATTCTCATTGCATTTGAGCTTGAAGTTTGGTGATTTTGCACACATCCTGAATTTGGACCAATTTATCTGCTTATTTTGTCCATTCTTGTTGGTAAAAAAAAAAAAACAAAAAAAAAAAACTAACCAACCAAACAAAAACAAACAAACAAACAAACAAACAAAAAACCTTTTTACACCAATGAGATTTCATGATGTTAATTCTGGGGATAGAGGTTACTGAGAAATTTTGTTCTCAGTTACAGCCGATCTGTAGAAGTACCTAAAGGTCATATCATGCTTAAAAACAAAATTTGGCTCTCAAAATGGGTGTCATGGTCCCCGTGTGGCACTGTTTCCATGGTCTGGTGGGTATTCATGTTGCATAAATAATAACCACCTCTTTCCATACGAAGCCCTGTGAGCAGTGAATTTCAACTTCAATCTCAAAAACAAAACAAAGCAAAACAAAAATACCCTGTTCATGAAGACAAACAAAGATGACAGAGGTAATGGAATAACAACTGTGAATGGTGTTTCTTCTCAGATTTCAAAAACGTTGAACTGGTCTTCCTTTGGCATGTGCTGCACTGTCTGGCAGGGAAAAGAAAATCTTCCTTTCCATTAAATAAACCCACTATTTTATTACAGTTAATACTAAATGGAAGTATACCAGAAGATGTAGTTTGCTGTAATTAACTTAGAAATTACATTAAAATAAACCCTGTGGTACCGTTAAAATGAAACAATCCTCCATAACCAAGTTCAGTATTTAACTTTAAAATATTAGTTCTAGGAGAGAGAAAATTCAGAAAACTCAATAGCCCATTTCCCTTTCAAATAATCTTTTAATAGCACAGGAATTTCTTACCAAAGCAACGCATCACCGCATGAATGTTTTGATAAAGATGTTGTTTTAATCGCTTGCTATTACTTGAGGCACATACGGCACACTAAGGTGTGTGCTTAAATATGATGGTCTCAGCACAAAACTGCGAGGGTAAATCTGCAGTGACTTGTTGTGAAGAGCACAGCTGTGTTCTGAAGCTTTTGGGCAGGCAAAACTGGGCTTCTAGTTCAATGTGTGCTCAGCACATCTGACAAAAAGCCATATATTTTTTTCCAGTTTCTTACTGAAAAACAATAAAAGAATGCCCGTTGCATAATATTTTGCTCCTTCTGTAGAACAAACCTCACACAATAGAGTGTGGTTCCTTCAAAAGCGCTGTTTCTTTCCACTGGTGTAAATCATCACAACCTCATTTTGCTAAAATAAAGACCTCGGTGCCAAGAGAGGCAACGGATAGCCTGCTCTCCTGCGAGGCGGCTTGGCACAGGCCACTCCGAGATAGGAACCAAGCGACACCTCTTGACGAAGGGTGCCAAGACAGCAGCTGGAACCCATTACCGAGTGGGACAAATCCCGTCTGAACAGCCG
Organism: Oxyura jamaicensis; assembly: GCF_011077185.1. NCBI lineage: Eukaryota > Metazoa > Chordata > Aves > Anseriformes > Anatidae > Oxyura > Oxyura jamaicensis. The sequence continues at coordinate 68,858,111 of NC_048896.1, read as the reverse complement.
AATGCCAGGATCCCAGGGTATGAAATAAAGGAGGCTCACAGGACAGCGCCATATTAAAACATGAATCTTCATGTGCTGCTGAGCTTGGGTTTTTGGGTTTCAAGGAAGTTTTGCTGGCTATTGGAAGCACTGCTATCATTTCATTCTTTTGATATTAATATGAAAGGAGATATTCCCTTGGCAGCTTGGCTTTGGACTGTGAATGGTCTTCTGGGGAAAAAAAAGTCGGCCAAAAGCACTTCACAAAATAAAAGAAGTGAAAAAGATCATTTTAAAGTCATAATAATTCCAGGAGATACTCAATTTTTGCAGCATGCTGTCATCGATTTCAGTGGTAAGCGAGAGTATTTTTTACCCCAAAGAATCTGATAGCTTTCTCCCATTTATTTCTCTAATTGCTGGGCAGACCTAGGTTTCAGATAACCATCCCCCCTCCTTTTGTTTTAGTGAACAGAGTTAAAATTGATTAATTCTGTAGGTTGCCTATAGGTTGCAATGGAATTCCTCCCTTTCCTTCCCTGTTTCCGAGTACAAACAAGTCCAGCTGAGAAGCACTAACCTCCTCCACAGCTCACCAAGGATGGGAAGGAAAACAACGAAGCAAGTGAGATCTGTTTTCATCCCAGAGCTAGTAAAGATCTCCTACCACTGCTCAGGAAATGCAAATTTTACCCCAAGGTAAAGCTGTTTTGTACCTCTGTTGTGACATGACAGGTTTGCAGGCATTTTGAAGAATTATGACTTAGTGAGACCAGAGATAAGTAATTCTGCTCCGAGGAAATTTTCTAAGATAATCATGTTATAGAAAGGCTTCACTCCAAACATTTAAGCAAGCTGAAAGGTGGGAACCACACAGATGACTGGCTAATACTGGAAAGCAATTCAAAACTTATTTAAGGATGGTTCGGAAGAGAAAGACTTCCATTAGGAACAGGGAGTTAAATAGGGTCTCCAAAATAAGGGAGCGGCACCGATCTGCTCAAGAAGAGCACCCTGCATCTTCACTTACACAAGTCCAAGGCGCTGTTTTCCTTCTGCAGAGCTCTTCCTTGTGCTGGTCCCAAAGCGCTGCTACAAGATCACTTGTCAGCCTTCAGCAGGCGCAGTGGGAGCCTGCGGGGAGGATGGCACCTGCCCCATAGGGGACAGGACACGTGTGGCAGCCACCAGCAGAGGTGAATCCCCATGCCACGCATCTCCTGGCCATCAGGATGGAATACAAACACCCTCATTTCCTACTTAGGTATTCCCCGAAATGGAAAACGCAGGCTCCAAACTAACCCTGCCTGCCAGAACACCAACCCGTGAAATGCCTTTTGCTCCCTGCTTACGTTACCTCGATTTCTGTAAGGCACTGGGACACAACAGCTTGGAATACATTGCGGGCTGTTTAGTAAGCGTATAGCACTGAACAAACAAGAGCTGATTGAAACCTGTTGTTTTCAGGGTCCACCAGACATGACCAAATCCTAGCTGAGGTTTTGTCAAATCACTCACAAAGTGTCTCCTGTGTGGACATCAAACCACTCATGAGGAGTCTCCTGTGGCACAAGCTTTGCTCTCACAGAAATACGGGGAAAACCACCCCTCCCACCGGGTGGGATGGGAGCCGGAGCAGGTCCCAGCTATCATATTCCACCAGTGGATGCACAATACTTTTAGCTATTTAGTTGCTGTTTTTCCCTCTTTTATGTGAGGAATTTTTCATGAATGCTTTTGTGTCTGATCAGCTTGAAGAGTTTATAAGACTAAAATTTTCAAAACTTGAGTTTAATTTAAGACACACACTATGCGCCTTCAGTTTGGTGAGACTGAGTGTGACACCGACTTACCAGCTACTGGCCTTGTCTAGTGTGTATCGAAGGCGATAAGGACAAAGGCTGTTTAAGATGCAGTACGGTCCATGCCTTAGGTGGTTCTGCAGTCATGCTGTTTTACTTTGCATGTTTGTAGCAAGGGGGGGAGTTATATTCCCTGGTGGAGGTGGTGCTCCAGCCATAGCCCAAAATTAAATTAAAGTGAGAAGCAGTGTTTGTTTGTGTCTGGGTCAAGAACTGTTGCAATCAGACCTTACATTTCATGAACATGATCAGAAACAGATTCTGTTTGGGCTTTTGTTTCTTTTTCTTTTTTTTCTTCCTTTTTTTTTTTTTTTCCCAGATGATTTTTTTTTGATTGCACTGAACATTTTTTGCAGTTTTCACAGAAAGGCTTTTCTAGAAATACAATCTCTTCTGTAAAAGAAGCCACAGGCTAAAATCTGAAAATAGTCTCCTCCTTTATGAAAACATTGTGCACAAGTTACACCGACCAAATTCTACTCTGTTCTTGCAGATTTTCTATGCATATTCTTCAAACATTGAAGAAGTCTATGAAATTTAAAAGTAACAAAAAAGCCCCAACCAAACAACACAATGGAATAGCGGACGATAGTATATCCTGCTTCATTTTTGTTCATTTGATCGTAATAGTTGGCTCATAAATGGTTGCCTTGGGATGCAAGGAATGGCAGAAGCTTCTGAGAGCTCAATTCTTTCTCCAAATTTGTGCGCACACCTGTAATATTTCTCCCAGAAATTAAAAAAAAAAACAGCAATGACTTTCCCTCCGTCCCTAACTTTGTACTCAATGTCTCCCTGTCTGTGGTCTTGACATTTGTCCATTTGTTTATCGACATATTACAAACTTGCCAAAAGTTTGCCAGACTGAAAGTAGAATCAAATCAGAGTTAAGGTTATACTTAAATCCAGATGTACTAGATAATGCTTGCATAGTTAAGCATTCAAACAACTGTAACTCAGCACTGCTCTTATTCCATGCTACACTTTTGATTGCCCTTAAAGCATTTGCAAACCCACATTGACTTTAAACCTATTTTTAAAGTTTCTTTTTTTCCCCAATTTCATTTCATGCCATTACCAAAGGGAGTTAAGACTGCTTCTGTTTACATGCTCAGATTACTTCCAAGGGTGACTATAACCCTGAATTTACGGTTTATTATCATTTAACATGCTTGATTTGAAGAAAACTGCATAATCCCTGTAATTATTTTATCCTTGTCTTTCATTATTAATATTCTGTAAACATTTCTATGTTAATGCATTATTAATAATGTCATATACAGTATTTCTGTGGTCTGAAGATATGCAATGCCAGCCTTATAAACATCCATACTTTGACATTATTTTTATGTGCATATTCACTGCTATATCAAAGCAGATGGTGTATGTTCCACTAAGAGAAGGTTATAGTTAGTCAGGGGACCTCTGGAGCAGTGCAAAACATTTAAGATCAAAGAGCAAATCTGGCCCCTAGTACGTCAACTGGAAGTTGACGGCAGTAGCTGTGCAAGATTGGCATTTACTGAGAGGGAAGGCAGAGAGTCCCCTTGTCATGATCTCTTGGGGCTTTAGGAGCTTGCGATCCCCCCAGAAACATTGCCTTAACGAGCAGTGAAGCAAAAGCCAACAATGCTGTGGGGAGCCTTTCAAACACTGATGGTTAAGCTGGTGTGCAACACATCAGAGCAACAGCAATCAAGCTGCTTAATTAAAGGCAACTCTTGATGTAATTATTCCAACCCTGATTTCTCCAAAACCTCCTTTCTGCAAGATTTGGTGTATGTTTAACTACAAGAAACTTAAACGCATGTTTTAATTTATAAACTAATCAGAGAATTTGACTGACATTAACAGAAATGTAGTTTGAATGAGTGTCATTACGGAAGGGGTGCAACCTTTACCGTACTTGCAAAATGAAGAGGCTCAACTTAAATACAATACAGTACTTGACTTTTCTTCGCAATTATTCAGTATTATTTTATTTTATTTTATTTTATTGGTCTTCTGAGACCATCAGGAAACTAACCAGTTAGCTTAGCTGAAGGGCACAGAAGCTCGTACAGTGGAACACGCAGACTCGGAGCAGCTCACAGAGTGTTTAACACAGCATTACCTGCCTACATGGTTCTGCTTTTAAAGAAATACGTTCTTCTGGAAAATATCTCTGCATGACTCTGAGCTCTCATCTCTGAGATACCAAAACCGACTGGCTGGTCTATCACGAGAAGCTGCAAACAAACAGCTTCAGAAGTAGTTCAGATCTCATCTCAAACATTTGAAACACAAAGAAAGATTTCCTTACTCATACAGCAGAAGCTGCATGGACCAATTTCACCATGTAACAGCTGCTGACAAAGCTTAGTTGAAGGCAATTTCGGTAAAAGTAATGGCTGCACTAGGAGGAAATACTCGGGCAGTTATGTCTGAACTGCTTAAGCCTGTGCCAAGCGTCTTTGCTAGTAACTGTTTACATCTTTGGTTCATCAATTTTTATGATTTCTTTTAGGCTGTCAGTCTTCATGACCGCTTCTGTAGTATGGTGGCCACCAAAGTGTTCGGTATGAAAGCTTTTCCAACTTCCTGCAGTCCATCAAGGATGATGATTGGCATGAAATACAGGCCAGGAATAAGGAAAGAAATTTTGGTCCCGCTGAGCTCACAGAAATTTGCCATCAGCTTTAGTGGCTTCAGGATTTTAATTACTGCTTCCAGGCCTTCTGGAAAAAAAACAAACCAAAACAAACTCCACACCACACAACCTTATTGTTCTGAACTTTTAAAGGATATAAATTGTAGTCTATTAAATATGAAGTCTTCTTTGAGGTTACCTAACTGCCTTTCATTAAAAGAAAGAAATAAATACAGGCCCACCGATTATGAGAAATTAGGTAAAAAAAGTACTTTTTCATTTTTGGAGGAATAAAGATACTAAGACTTGGTAAACAACTACGTAAGATGTACAGTGCATTTTCTAATGTTTCATGAGAAGTTTAACATGTGGTCTTAAAGAAACACATGTACACCAGCTGCACAGAAACAAAAATAAACTTGAGAGCTCAAAGGACCCATTCGAAGGTATCTTTTAGGTCAATCATCTGCAAACTAAGACTCTTGATTCTGTACTACTTAGTCAGCTGAAATCTCCACGTTTTCAGCTGTTGGCATTAAGTAACATCTGAAAAGTCTCCAAGACAAAGAACCTCAAGTACCCGAGTCGATGGCAGCATGGCACCACACAGCCAGCTGGGCCTGCTGGAGGACCCAAAATATTTGGCTTTGAAGGTGAACAGTGCAAAGGTGGCTAAGTACTCACATAGCAGTGACGAGAAGATACACTTAATAAAGCTAATTGGTTGATTAGGGAGAAGGAAAAGAAATGAAAAGGAAGAAATGAAGAAGAAAGAAGACCACAAATGTAATTTTCAGTTTGATAAAGCAAAATGCTTGTCTGAAATACTCCTCATTCCTCAAATGAGGAGAGGAGAAGGTATACTTCATTACCACCCACAATCCTGGTCCCACCAAACTTGTACCTGGCACAGCCTCGGTGATGTGTCTGGCTTCTTCTCTTGATCCTTCCCATCCCTGCTACTCACTCCTGACTGGGCCAGCTCTTGCACGGTTTCCCAGTATGATCAAAATCCCACACTTCTCTTTGAATTAAGCCCGTGACACGCAGTGACTTTTAAACAAGTTTTCTAGCATTTAAACACAACTTTCTAACTTACTGCTCTACAAGCAATGTAGAGCAGGTCTCAGTGAAACTCTGCATTTCCAGTCCAGGTAAACGGATTAACTTTTCAGCATTCATCTAGCACAGCCCTGGAAGGATCATTACACGCAGCCCCATCCAGCCAACACTGCTGCCAAATCAGCGCTCAATATAAAATCAGTTCAAGCTGGTGCTGCAAAAGGCACCAAAGGCTTGCCAGCCGCAGGAAATCTAGGAAAGAGGGAAATGTGTTTTGTGCTGTCAAAGAGCAAGGGCGAGCCAACACAATGGTGAACAGCTCTCAGAGCAGGGCTGAGGTTTGAGACACCGCTGGGGTGCCTAGGGAAGGGGGCAGGCGTCACCACAGCACCCAGGGGGGTCTGCAGGGGGTGACAATGAGAGGTGAGGAGGGGGGACGCTGCTCACTCCATCGGGGTTGCTGCTGGGACAGGTTGAGGTAACCCGAGGTGTACCTCTGAGGTCTACGACTTAATATAATCGTTGTCTGTAGAGAAGCATGTCATCAGCATCTCATCTTCTGCAAAGCTATGAACTGGGAAGTTTTCAAAAGCATTTTGTCTTCATAAGCATCCTCTCAGGCCTCCCCTTGATTCATACTTAGAACAAACAAACGTGTTCTCCATCAGGAACAGAACAATAGCAAGGGCTAATTTTTCCATGCTGTGAAAGTCAAAAACACTGAATATTCAATCTTCTGTTAAATTTTAAGATAACTGTGAGCAGAACTTGTATATTTTCGAACAGATTTTCTTCACAGCCCTGAGTCTGTCAGGCTTATGGATCCTGCACTTCTTACTGTAGCTGTAGCAGAATTATTCTTACCCTGTCAACTGAGAAGGTCTGCTTTGTCTCCTTCCAGGAGGCTGTGAAATGGCAGTGCTTTTATCATCTTTGCAGGACGAAAAAAGACAAGTGAATTTTTAAAAGTACCTCCTATATTCACATAAACGTTTTGCCTTTTTTTTTTTTTTTTTTTAGTGTTAAACTCTAAGCATTTGTTTCCCATATTCTAGAAAGGATTTTGTGCACCATGTACCTTTCATGTACTGCTACAAAATTTTAGTTTTGTATACTCAGACACTCAGCAGTTAAAAGGATTTAAGATTTACTGTTTATGCTACAGTAAAAAGCAGAAAAGCAAAGTTTCCTAGAACAACATAACAATCAAACAAATGGTAATTAGGTTTAATTAATCTCTTGCTGCACTGCTCTTCAAAAGGCCCTTGTGATTACGTATTATCAGTAGTAACAGACATGAATTGCTGCTTAAGTAATTATAAAAATACGAAGTTGCAGAAAGTTATTTCCTCCAGCAGCTAATTTTTATAAATCATACTTTTCATTATATATTCCTCCTGAGCACACGATGAGATTTTATCCATTTTATATGCCTGGACTGCACTATTCCTCCTTCCAGCATGAAGATAAGCTAGCCAAACATCCAGGCTCTTGGCCATTCAGGCATATGGCTGCACCTGTTCATCAGAATAAATGTCTAGCAGACTGAAAGTTAATCTACAAACAACCAGAATACAAATACCATGAGCAGAGATAAGGCTTTGAATGCACAATTTTGGCTGACACGGGATCACACCAAGAGCTGAACAGGTACCAGAGAAGGAGAAACAGGCAATGGCAACAAGAGATGCTGGGAGATGTCATCAGCCAAACCAAGACTTCATAATCAAAGATCCCATGTGAGCTGCCAGGAGTTCAGTGTAAACCACATGTAAATGTATTATGTTCATGCACGTCTCCAAGAGCTGTTTAATGTTTTTGTTCCCTGCATTTCTGCATGTTCTACAAATAAATCATCGTGCATTTAGGAACTGCGTCTGGCCTCCCCGCTTCCCTAACTCCAAAACATTTCTGTTGCCAGTGCTACCATATGATCAAGAAAAGCACCATCTGCCTCTTCCAAATGTGGTCTTATTCATTTACCACTTCCACCTTACAGTTTGCATATGCTGCTTGTCACATATTTGCTCCTTTCCCCCAAAGTTCTCTTCAAAGCACAGAAAAAGAAAAAAAAAGCCACCAAAATGACATACCACGTGTTAGCCATGATGCAATTTTTTTTCAGGTTAGCAGACGGTGATTAAATTGTCCTTTTTTGTCTCTTGCATGCCATCATCGCTTCAGATATGCATGCAAAAGCTTTTCCTTTTCATTGCAAGTTTTTGCTAATTCATTTCAGAATTTTCCCAACAGGAACAAGCACTTTCACTGAACTCGGAGAGCATTTTCAGCATTGTTTTGCAGCATTTGCTCTCAGCTGCGTTTCTTCTGGTGCTTAGATGTTTGAAAGCTTACAGACGCAACTGGCAGAAGTGCCATTCCTTCTAAATTTGGGTAGGTACCAGAACACACCCTTTTCATGGTCAGAAAATTGCTGCTGTGTCTGGACGAAGCAAAGAAGAAAGAAACTTAGAGCTTTTTTTCATCTCTGGAAGACGTATGCCAGAGCAGTTCTGAAAGTTTCCCCTGCTGATTCTTACTTTGCAGTAAAGGAAAGAAGAGGTTGTTGCAGGCAGTGAGTATCCCAGTGCATACATGGCAAAGGCACAGCAGGGAATGGCTATTTTACTTTTAGTTCAGAGAAGTTCACTACGCAGAGACAAACTTGAAAATAAAATTGTGAAATTTTTCTTCATGGGTGGAGAAGCAACATTATCATTGCTGTATCTGTACCGTACAGCTCCATGTATCCAAGACCAAACCGTTCACACCTCAAAGAATGAGCAATTCTGGCACTGCAGGATGCAAAAGCACAAACATTACAAAACCTGTGATGTAACGCAACAGCAGAGTGATAGGTCTTTGATCCACCAATATAAAAAGAAGCCTGGGTATCCAGAATGCTTTTGAGAAAGCTGGCATTCAGGTGCTGGTGTCCATTCTGGTAGGGTGAGCTCTTGTGGGCACAGGGCTACCTGCACCCTGTGCACCTCTACTACTGCCTCTAGGACCCCCTGAGCTCAGCCCCAGGTCATGCAGGGAAGGTCCATCTCAAGCCATCTCCGGGTGATTTTGTTGCTGGGTTTCCACTGTATTCTAGAAAAAATATCTGGGCCAACTACAGTTGTCCACAAGATGCTACCACATTGTACCCATGGGCAATACAGACCCATCTTCCTCTGCTGGCACACCCCAGTGCTCATCCACAGCCTTCATGTTTCTGTGCATGTTTGGCACCTTAGCCTCACATCTAGTGCAAACATCAGCAAGGCATTAATGATTTGGAGAACGGACAATACAAAAGATAAAACATCAGAGGGAATGCCAGGCACAAGCACTCCCTCTCAGCAGCCATTTATCAGCAGTGCTAACAACCAAACTAGTACCTATCTCCCTTGCAAACAAGGCAACGGAGGATAATCTTTTCATACATAACAGGACAATAAATCAAACAGCTTATCTTCTGGATTTTTTCATCTCGATGGAGAAAAATCTACAGAAAGAAATCTTACCTAAATATTCCCAGATCTACAAGTCTGCCTTCCTGGCAAACCTCTGCAGTTCTCCTCCATCTCAGGCTGACCTGCTGTATGAGATGTTAGGCCCTTGTAGGAGGGTGCTCGGTCAGTTGCTGCCCAGCGTCAGCCACATGGTACCACAGCAAGGCATCGGAGGCTATGAGGCTGTAGACTTACATGAAAAATCTTCAAACAACTATGCTCACCTATCTCAGGAAGAGAAGAGAAAGAAGAGGAACAGAGAAGGGAACTATATTTACGAAACCAGTCTCAAAAAGCTAAGCAACTCTATATACTAGACTACATCCAAATCAAAACTGCAGGGTGAAAAGATAGCAGGGAAGTTTTGTGTCTTTAAGGGAACAGTAACGAGACACAAGCATAAATTGCCCCTATAAAGTAGAAAAACTAGCCCAGAAAGAGAGCCAATGGCTAAATCATGAGGCCTTCACTGGCTTCAGAGACAAGAAGCCATGGGGAGCACAAATCAGCTCTGATTACCAGAGATGAAATACAAGCACATAGGGGCAAAATCCAAATGCACAAAGGTGGTTTTGATGTCCCCTGAGAGGTACAGCAGAAGAACATTTGAAGGAAGGAAGAAGTGAAAAGAGGAAAGGACGGAAGGAACTGCATGGAGATAACAATGAAAATTGGAGATACTGCTCAGTGCAAGGGAAGTCTATCCACAGGAATCACTGAGAATGTTAATGGGTGCAATGCCCTTTTGCCGCAGCCTTTGCTAGGAAAGATAACATAATCAGATGGTTAAAATGATCACAGACAGACTAGAGGAAAAACAGACTAGATAAGTTAAGATGTTTTCTTGTCAGCTGGGCCAGATGAATTGCACCTGAGAGAATTTTGAGAAGCCAGCGAACTAATCACAGACCCATTAGAGGCTTTCCTTGAGGCGGCACAGATGATGGCTGAAGTTTTACAAGACCAGCAGAAGGCAAGCATAGCGCCTGTCTTTAGAAATGGGAGTGTAGGAGCAGGCCAGGCTTATGAACAGCACCCCATGACTGCAGGGAAAGCACGCCTGGCGCTGGGAGTTACAGGCAGGAGCATCACGTAGAAGCCACACGAAATCACCTTATCCTCTGCTCCGCTGCGGTGCTGCTCCTGGCCTTGACCACTGTGAAGAAGCATGTGGAAAACCTGGAGATAGTCCAAAGCAAAGCACCCAAAATCACCACAGAGCTAGCAAGCGTGATGTATGAAGAAAGCATAAGAGGCCTTGATTTGTTTAGTCTGGGGCAGACAAGAAAGGAAGTGACAGGGCAGCATTTTTCAAATACTCTTCTCAGCCACCCTCTAGCTAACAGAAAAAAAAAAAACTTTTCTGTGTGCACTGAGGCTAGGGTTAAGTTGCAGGAAGATTTAAGATACTGGATATTAAGAGAAACTGTGTAGTAAGAGGAGTTAAGCACTTGATTCTCCAGGGGAGTTTTGGAAACTCTTTCACTGGCAGTTTTTAGGGACTAGACAAACATCTGGCAGGAGTGGTTTGGGTAGCACTGATCCTGCCCTGGGTCAGGGGGAGGCACTGAGGGACGTCTCAGAGTCCTGTCAGGCTCCTTTTCCTGTGGTGCACAGCACCTGGGACTTAGGGCATGGTTTACCTTCTCCTCACCTCTCTGGACACACATGTGCACATTAACACACACACTCCTCAAGCAGATCCGTTAGCTAACTAACACATAGAGCAGTGCTGCACATCTTTAATCCAGCTTATGGACCTAAACTGAGTCTGTGAGACAGAGGACAAGGAGCCTGGGCGATACGTGTGCACTGCTGGTGGGGAAGGACATCGGACTGCAGCTAGGATTTCCCCCTGGGATGACCAACCGGCCCTAAATGGAACAGGAACACGATATGCCAGACGCAGCAACCTCTAATGGTTCCAGATGTGCTCCTAGTGAACTTGGCAGTAAAAGTCTGGTAAAAATTTGTCAATGTTGTAATCTAACTAGAGGATTTGTCGTAATGAGGAATAACTTTTACAGAATGTTCCTGGTCCAACCTGACACGTTGATAAGCATGGGTACAGCAACAACACTTGTCCTGCCCCTTTGAAGTTTCACTGCCCACAAGGAAGACCTGCTTGAGCTTGGAAAATCATTTAAAGGACTCAATTAAACTTTTGCTTAGTATATCAAGAGGATGGCATAGGAGGTACAATTTTGTAAGACAGTTCTGGAATGGGAGAAAACAAAATCATGACTCCAGAAATTAGCCTGGGAGTCAGGAAACACTGTTTCTAGCCCTGGTTTTGTCACCATTCCCTTTGTTTTCTTGGATGCCTCACAGTCCCTGTCTCCATCTTCATGTGCACAATGAGATGAAAGCAACCACTGGTCTTTGTACAGAATTTTGGGGTGTGAGATGGGAAGTATTGAGTCCAAGTCCTGCATCTAATGAGTGAATCCAAAGGTGTTACTGATTAGCTGGATATTGTCAGCATCTTACAAGCATGAAGAAGAGGGTGAGACCTTCCTCCCTGCACTGCCATCATGTAAAGCACTAATGTGGCACGAGGCAGTCCTACAGCTCTTCACTTTCTCAGGGAAGATGTGCTGCTGCAAAACTGTGACAGATTAAGACTGCCCTCCAAGGCACCTCTTCACAAGTGCTGGCATATAGAAAATGCTGGCAGAAGAAGAAGCTGATGCAGAAATGCTAAACAACTTCATGTTCCTTTTAGCAGGTGCTGCATTAAATTGGGTATGGCCAAGCTTGTTTTGCTTACGCCAGAGGACAATCCCATCCCCAGAATAGTCCAGCAGCTAGGAAGGCAAAAGAAGATGCAAAATTCCTCATCATGTTTTGACTTCTGTCTCTGCTTCAACAGCCCAAAACTGCACCCAGTGTACATCCATTCTCTGTTTGGGTAATTTTGTGACAAAGCAAGATTTTTTCTTCCTTTTTTGTAAAAAGAGATTTGGTCAGGGAAAAAAAAAAAAAAAAAAAGACACTGATTTTCCTAGACATATATATGCAAGGTAGAAATATAAAATTGTGGCCACAAAGGATGGAAAATTCCTACAGAGCAGTCCTTCCTTTTTGCCAATAAATATAACAACAGGGAGCAGGATGAACAAAAGGATGCGTGCCTGATGCAGGTGGGATATCTGAAACCCCTCATCTCAAGTCCAATGTAGCCATGTCCTTCCGCTAGAAGAACTCTCATGGTGGGGGGGGAATAGTTTTGGTTTTCTCATTAGTAAGGGGAGATGATTCTCAGGAGAATCCTCAGTCTGACTAACTCTTTAAAAAACAACAAAAATGAAGCCCTTAAACTGAGACAAGAAAGAGGTGAATGTTTTTCAGTTCATGGTAGATGGCAGCATTCTCTAAGGATGGTGACCATACAGGGACACCCGAATTATGGGATACATTCTCAGGTGGATTAAAACATCACAGATGCTCTATAGATACACGGAGCTACACCACCTTATTGCTGTTAAGAATCTGCCAGTTGTTCCACACTGACGTACCTGTCCACCTGAGAGATTAAAGTGTTAAGACATTCAGATGATGTGAAGACAGCTCCAAAGACAAATGGAAATCTTGCTGTTTACTTGAAAGCTCATCATCATTACTTACTACTTACGCAGCACCAATAGCGTATACTTTGGGACTTAACCAAAACTGCCAACAAGTCAAGCTTTGAGATCAGCAACCATCTGCTGCTGTTGTCATTCCAGTAGGTGAGCAAAGCTGTAGCCTCTCTTTTCAGTTTCAGTAAATCTGTAAACACCAAGAGTGGAGTAAAACCATTTCTAATGCTAGGCTTTGTGCCCCAGCTTTCTATGTAATGAAGTGAAAACAATACATCAAGGTTTTTGGCAAGGTGAGTTACTGTCCTGAAGGGAACACAAACATTTCCACTATCTATAAATCTTAAACTGAGACCTGAAGCTAGAAGTCTGAGAAAGTATACTAAGAGACAAAAAAGGTCTGCACAGACTAACAAAGCTAGCTACTTGGAGCACAGCTGCCAGACTTACTGTAAGCAAAACTCTTCAGGTGATATGACTATCAGAAGCCATTGCAGAGGTGTAAACCAAGATACTGAATATGTAAGAGAAAAGACTGAAGCCAATATGATGTTCAAACTGCAAAGTGCACAGCTCCCTTGAATTGTTCTGACCTTGTTCAAATGACCTAGAAAGGCAGAGGATTTGAAATTGCACAAGTGGGAGATGTAAGGGGATGGATTCCCAGTTCAGTCTGGACCAATTACAAAAGAACATTTTCTCCCTCCCACCTCTTTCTTTAGCTATTTTCAGAACAAAATGCCTTTTTCATACTCTTGCCAAAAACATAATGAATACCATGCATGTCAAAGCCAATAATTAGCACGTACAAGCAAAAGCACAGAAGACTTGTGCATCCTTCTTATGGGTGGGCCTGACTGAACAGGTACTGCTCCCCACACAGTTAATTAGATACAGAAAATGGTTGGGATTCTCGCTATCATAGTTGGTAGCATTCCAGTGCTCAAAGCCACACAGTGTATTGGGTATACTTAGCTTTCCATGTTTCAAACTACTGCCAAATAGTGCCTGCACTGCCTTTTTCAACAATTCGGGCTGAAATATCTGCAAATTTTAATGTGCTTATTTTTTATTTTTGTTAGCGTAAAATATTTTCTGTTACATGACACTCTTTTTAGTCTTAAGTTCTTTCAACTTCAAAGCTGGGAGGAATATAGAGTAAAAGACCACCTCGAATTTTCTAAGTTTTTGGGGTCCAGTATGTATTGGACTAAATTAGATTAACAGAATCTGGACATCCTTCACCTGGAGGCAGAAAAAAGTCTTTGGAGTAATTTGATTTTCACACTTTGCAGACTTTACTAGGTCAAGACACAGGTACAGTAAGATCTTCTTCCTTGCCTACAGACTACTGAAACAGTACTCGTGACTTCACATCATCTCTGTGGTGACTACAAGAAAATGCACATTGGCATTAAGGAGAAAAAAGCTGCTTACTTTTTAGTAAAGAGGATTTAAATAAGCTCCATAAAGAGTTACATTTTGGTAGATGAATTATTTGTTCCTACTTTAAGCAATTTATAGGTGAAGAAGACAGGTGTGAGTAGAAGTCTTCTATCTTTAAGGCTGCCAAGTTACAGATGATGTACCGGGCTTGAATTAATGAGCATTTGAAGTAGTTTTCAGCAAAGGGAGATACAAATGTGTGAATACCAGGTAACTGAAGAAAGTAATGACCTCCATCTCTGGTAGTATACTGATACTTAGATATGTCTCAAACGCCAGATTTGTACAGAATTAAATTTGGAAGGGGCTCTGAATGCAGAGAAGGAGAAAGCTATAGAAGCAAAATAGATCAGCTCATGGTCTGAGGGAGTGAGAGACACCAAGAGAACTTTCACAGTGACATTGCTGATACAAAAAAGAGGCCAATTAGCATAAAAAGACTCTTTAAACTTGAAGAATGATGGAGAAAGTTATTCCTAATATTTTAGGTTAAATCATTTCACTTCATTATCAGAACATCATATTTTTAGAAGTTTCTATCCTGTAGTGACATAGTTTTTAAGCCACAATACTTACCCATTTCCTGTAAAAAGTCTGTGCTCCCATCTATTTCAACTATCCTTTAACCTTGTCAAATCTAAATCACAAAATATCCATCTCCATTAAACTGCTATTCCCATCCCAAGATCCACCTCCAGCTCAGCACTCTCTGGTTGCTGGAAAACAGGATGGCACATCAGGGAAGGATCACTCCAAAAAGAGCTGGTCTTTCTTTTCCCTGTACTGGCTACTAGCAGAAACAGACACAAGGCTATGCAAAACAAAAGCAAAAAACCCACCTTCTTCTTATTCCTGTACAGCTTTGGCATTTACAAAGCACGCTCTCAAGACTTCTAACAGTATGAGGTGTATGTTTTACACTAATAATTTTAAACTACAGAAAATTCTACAAATATGAAAAAGTGCTGAGTTCGGGTGTTCACAAAACCTGACTCACTAAATTCCTGAATGAGAACAACAGATGTTTTCCATTTGCTTCTGTGCTACTGTATTTATTTAGCTACCCTTGTAAGAGCAAAATTCAAAAGGAAAAGGGAATGTGTGGTAAAACCAAGAAGGAAATCATAAGAACTGGATTTTTATCAGAAAAAGGCCCCTTTGCTTGAGTGGCTTTAATACCACCATTTCTTTGTGAAAGAAACCCCCAAACACATCAAAGTCCTAAAAGTAATGATCTTCTTGAATTTCTTTAAGCACAGACATTAAAATAATGGATTTAAACCAACTCCTTCATAAAGCAAAACTGTAAGTAGAGTTTGACACAGTATCTGTGTGTTTTTAGCTTACAGCAAGGTCGACATCAAGTGAAATCAAGTGATGAAGACTGGGTGGGGGGCAGGAATCATGCAAAGGAATCTGGCCCAGCTATCTGTGGTTAAAGCAATTTAATTACTTAAGGGTGTTGTGTAGTCAGTCAGTCTCTACAGCATGGACTAGCAATCAATTACTTCCATGGCATTTTTATCATACATTTTTGTGCATGATAAAAAAGAAAACATAGTTGTTGCACTAACATTTTTCAAGTGATATATTAAGCATTTTTGACATGCTCAGAAAAGTATGAACATAAATAAGTTTGCAGTTGCCATAAATTTTCAGAAAGAGCAAGTGAATTTTGATTGCTTGATGGAATTTCAGTTATACAAATATGGTTGCTTAAACAACGTACTTTGATTAATTTAAAATATGCCCACTTAAAGCTCTGGGCATATACACAAAGTATTGGCAAAGGCTTCTTACACACACACTCTTCCCAAGGTCTAGAAATAAAGCCTTCCTTGCTTCCCTTTGTCCCAAATTCAGCGTCTCCCATCACACCCTCTCATCCATTTAACTCTCCGCCCTTGCCAAGTTCTGGAGAAAGCCTGGGAAACTGGACGCCTCGTGTGGAGTGGCTGGAAGGTCACCCAGTACGTAATCGCTCCCGAGCTGCGAGCTGTGCTCTCAGACTCCTTGTCTTCAGACGGCGGGGTGGTCGGCTTCAGCGCCCTGTCCCGCTCCAGCCCACGCGAGAGGCAGCCAACACTCGTATCAGCATCAGCAGCAGGCTGCTCAAAAGCAACAGCTTAAACCTCAACAGGCTGCAGTCAGTAGGAAGGCTGTAAAGCAGTGATACAATCACAGAGTATCTCAACACAGACATTTTGCAACAGCTTTGAATATGCATTAGAGCATGGCATGCACCATCAGTCAGCTGCTATCACAGCAACCGAGGGATACAGCATCTCAGGTGCTGCCTTTCTGTAAGTAAAGTCTGTTGGTTTTGTGGTTCATTTTTTTCCCAAGTGAAAGCGACACCTGGCAGAACCATTGCCAACAAAACACAAGCAGCACAGATAGTGAAGATGCACATCTGCTTTGGATGTGCTGAAGTGAGAAGTGCTAGGTTGCTGAGTTTTTTTGATGCCTTTTCCATTTTACAACATGGTTACCTCAAGTATCACGGGATTCATGGTGCTTGACACTGAGTAAGAGAGAAACACCACAAAACATAAACTCCCATTCTACTGTAGGAAATTCTTAAAATTATCTTCACCTTGATTTATGGCTTTATAAAGAGTTGAACTACACAGAATTATCCAAAGCTTTGCTCTAGGATATCATGCATGTTTTACTTCTAGCTTAGGATATCTACAATGTCTAAAATGAGCTTGTACAGACAAAAAAGGAGTCACTTAATTTTCTCTAACAGCAACACCAAATAGAAGGAGAAGATAAGAGATTGTATTATTTTAAAGCCTCTGAAAATATCCAACAAGTATGAAAATTTTACGTGAAACCTGACTATTTATTTATTAGTACATAAAGCATCATCCTGAAATCTGCCACTAGAAGGAAGCATTCACCTCATCAGTGTTACTGGCAGATTAACATTTTAGCCCTAGGTGTCAGAAACCGAAGGTGTTTGAGTCAAGTTTTCTATCACTTCCATCTTCTCCTCATGGAATAGGAACATCTAACGGCTAAACACTGACCTTCTATTTTCATCTTTCTGCAAGATACTATCACCGGCAAAGCTGGAGCATAAGAAAACTCTTATAACCTCAATTTAACTTCAGACGGATGTGCATGGTACAAAGCCAGTGAAGTGATAAATAGTTTCTGGCAGCTCACTCTTCCTACCTTGAGTAGTATTACAGTTTAGCATTGGGGTTGGCCATTCAGCACAGGAAACGGGGGAAGCAGTGTAGCGTCGTCTCAGGCTATATTCACAGATACTTCATAGAATTCCTTGGCAAACAGTCAGCAAGTACTAAAAAGCATAAAAAGTGGCTTTATTTTGCGAACAGATATATCTCAAAAGGATCCGCTCGGAAACCCGCGAGAGGGGAAGCCTAGGCTGGGGTTAAAATAGCTGGTTTATTCACTTCTTCACAGAGCACAATAGCTTTACTGATTCATTCCACAAGTCATTTGCTAATTTTGCACCTTGGAAATGAGTATGGACACACATACAAATTAACACTTGCAGCAAAGGCAAATGAAATGGCTATTTCGCAGAGCAAATCCTAATGGAAACGTTTTAGTGATCTTATTACTATTTGCACCAGCTTCTTTGGCAATATTGAAGCTGAAGAGCCCAGTTCTGCAGCCATTACTGTCCGTACCTCACAGCAGCAAGCTACTTCAGTTGCCAATTTGCATGAACCATAGTTGCAGAAAAGGATGCTCAGTAATCTGCTAAGTTGTCACTCTCTGAGGAAAACAACAACAAAAGTGGGATTCATAAAAATACTCTCCTTTTTCTCCAATACTACACCTTAACAAAATAAGAACATTCAGAAAATTCCCTAGTAAATGGCTTGCCAAGCAGAAGCATAGCTGACAGTGCTTTTCCCAGATCTCAGGCTATCCCTCCCTTGACCAGAGATTTTCAGATGGCAAGACTAATTTGAGAAGCTAGTACAAAAATCATTTGAAATTAATGTCATAAGCTAAATCACCCCTGTTGTAACGCCACTCAAATCAGTTAAATTGCTCCAGGAGCTAATTGGTGTCCATGTGTTTAACATTTGTTACTTGAACAAAGAATAAAAAAGGTGCCAGATTTCTTGACACTATTTCTAATTAAACCAATCATAGTGTGAGCCTTTACATCTGCAGGATTCCTCATGGAAAGAACAGATCATGTACAGCATAATGAGTATCAAATGCCATAAAAATGCACAGTAACCTTTGTAGTGCAGCACTTAGGAACTGGCTGCTCATTGGTAAAATATCTGACCCTTCTCCCCTTCCCAGTGCCAAGAAAAGAAGTAACCATGCATATTTGTCTTCTGCACTGAAAAATTGCAAGTAAATAAACGTTACCGACAAAACTAAATTCCTAGCAGAGACAGAAAAATGCAGCCTGATCTCACGAACATAACCACCGTCCTGCTGCTCCGTTACTGCTCTCTCCACCAGGCTCGCCGTGAGATCGCACCTAACTCCAGGAGCCTACTAAGTGGCTGCTTTTATGCAGACAATAGGGAACACTGTGACAGAAAAAGTGCAGGGCAAACAGTGTGGGTCTGTGCTTGTGCCCTGACTTCATGGTCCGTGCTGCACCGTGTCCTCGTTGGTCCTTCTATGTCTTCTTCAGAGACAAAGCCCCACAAAGGTTCAGTGCTGCAGCAACCGCTATTACTGTCACCAGCAAAACCTTGGGAGGTCCAAAGCCTTGAGCAGGTTCCTGCTAGACAGGGTGGGTCAAGCTGCAGACCATGTGTATAATTTCAGTGGCTTCCTCTTCATTTCCAATCCCTACTCGAGGTGATAGCCTCAGATACCAAGGCCGCAAAGATGATTTTGTTCCTTTCCAACCTACCACCTTTGCCAAAGCCTTCTAGACAGCTAAGTGCCTGGATGGATGTCATCCCTAGGTCAGTAGAAAGACAGCCTGTCGTCCCAGCTTGCTCAAGTGCTAGCTCTCAAAAAATCACACGTTACTGATGTCTGATTTCACCCACAGTTCTAGATGGAGCGTGGCTCATTTAGGCCTGAGAGTACTTACGGAGGAAGTTCTACCTTTGAAAGAATGGAAAACAAAAAATAAAAAACAAAAAACAAACACATTTTGGTAGCAGGGTAGCAGGGTTATTTTTCCTTTCTGTGCACGGAAGCTGTGCAGAAGTGCTTGGGGACGGTAATGTTGGATGTTCTTGGAGAGCAGACTGATGGCCAGCGTGCAGGTGAGACTGTCAGAGCGGTGATAAATGGCTGTGGTGCATGGCCATGACTCATCGTAAGACTATCAGCTCGCTAGAACATCCACATGTACAGGGCTATAATGTAGGTATTATTTTATATAGACAACTGCAGATATAAACATCCTGCCCTTGTACTACATAAAATATTATAAATAAAATAGGAAATTACTGTACTCACTTTTTTTTACTTCGTGTTATAACACTGTAAATAAGAGGCCATACACAGCAGCAGTAAACCACTCTAAGACTGCTTTTGGAATCACAACAGAGTATTTCTGAAGCCGAAGGGGCAGACTACAATGAAATTCTCAGCCTGGTAAAGAAAAGATTGTGTACACAATCTATTTTTCTTTTGAGATGGAAAACTTTGTTGTCAGCACGCGCTGGCAGTATGTGTGTCTCCGTGTGCACAGATGCACCCATACAGACACATTTTAATGCTTAGAATAATGCAACTGATCACTTTCCAGACAGGAACATGTGGCTCCCTTTCTTGCTGCGTGTCACGCAGCCAGCAGTGACTCCAGACAGGCTTCCTACTACGAGTTGTGTTTTTTTTTTTTTTTGTTTTTTTTTTGAGAAGTGCCTATGTTTAGATAGCATTTCTGCAATAGAAAAGTGCCCGCAGCTAAGTGGAGAGTCACGACACTTTTGAAGATGACAGCCGATCGCTCATTGCTATTGAAGTCAGACAGGGGAGCAACTGCAGAGGAAGGCTCAGGGATCTCCGGCTGTTGACTGCACGCAGCATGTATACGAGACTGTCAGGGAAAGAAGTCTTCCTCCTGGTAATCTTCTAACGTGCCGTAACGAATATATTTGGGAATGATGACAGGATCTGGGGCACGCCCAGACACCAAGGCAGCCAACCTGCCTTGGCTATGAGATTATCCGTACTTATTTCAGCTGATTTTTTCCGGACTTCCAGCTCTCAACAGCAGTAAACGTAAAAAAGCACAGAGTCATCCTGATCATTTTTTATTAGGCTAAACGATATTGTTTGGCCTTCCTGATACGCGTTTTTGAAGAGAACTGGGAATGTTTTCATTGGCCTGGGGGCTGGAGCTTGTATTAAATGGGCAGATGCGGAAACTATTTCACAAACACACGAATCATCCCAGCTTCTGTAACGTGAAATAAATTAACGGAGAAGTACACCGGGATACTGCACACAGCGGGTGAAGCCCTAGCTCCGTATCAGGCGGGGAGAGCTCTGCCATTGGCTTCAAGGCTGGGACACAGACTGCTCCCACCCCACTTTTCTCTTAAAAATAAGGCGTTCTGATGCTCTCCAGTCTTTATTAGTGAGGCTCCTTCATTAGGGTCTTTTGCCATTAGACGCACGGTCCCCTTTTCTCCTAATATTTTAGCGATTTGTTTCAGTAACACCTCTGTATCTGACATTTATTATAGCACAAATCTATGTTAGATACTTGCTAGCTCATCAGGTCCAGCAGCAGACTCCTTGAGTCAGCTTGACGAACAGCCAGAGTTCAGAGTCTCTCCATAAATAATGACTGTGTCTTGTCAGTTGGTTTGGCCTCCACCGTGCAGTAATACATTTCCAAAGCAGATGGGGCTGCTCTCGGCTGCCATTCCCTGTCTTTTGAACTTCCTGTTCTGTGTATGGTTCTCATCAGCGCCCATTCTGCAGAGAACACCTACTTCAGAAAGCTGAAACACTTCTTTCTTTTTTTTTTTTTTCAAACCAGAAAGAAAATAGATGAGTATTTTCTGTGGTTACAGAGCAAAAAAATATTAAAATATCTGCATTTCAATGAAAGTTTTAACCACTCTGAAAGCTATGCACGGCTTAAGTTAAATAAAACAAAAAACCATAAACCTAATCCAAGCTTCAAAGGGGCTTAAATTCTATTACATATTATTCACAAGCTTTACCTTCCTTGTAAAAATGCTTTTCTGATCTTTAATTTTTATTGCAGCCACTCAGACGATTAACTTCTACATTCACAAAAATACTTCTTAGTTTCTTCAATAAACGATTTTGCTGATTTGCACAGCAGCATCAAGTGACCTCGAAGTTAAAAAATGCTCCAGTTCTGTGCAAAAGCACCTCCCCTGCTGCAGCAGGACGTTCTGTGCACGGTGCGCCTCACAGACATCGCTGCTCGCAGCTCTAGCAGCTACGGTTTGAGAAGCTGCTTTGCAAAGTCTCATTTCATCGCCCTTACAAGTTAAATATGTGGGGAATCAATTTAAAAATACTGTAGATTTGTGGCATTAACCATTAAATGAGAATTGTAAAGACGTTTATATCTGCAACAGCCATGCCTGCTTACAGGGCTTTAAAGACGGATGTGTAGCCAAGCCCAGCTATGATTAGTTTGAGGAGAAAAACTCCAGACTTACACTTCTTAAAAGTTTCGAACTTGGCGTTCCCCACTGTCATTGCCTTGTTGTGCACACCTCTTGCCCCTGCATGTGACAAACCCACGCTGTGTGGCACAGGATCAGCATGCTGGATGACACGGGCAGTTGGAGCCGCCCTGGCCGGATGATGCTGCACAGTGACGGCACGTAATAGAGGCACATGCACACATGGCTCCCATGTTTCAGTAAAAATAAGCTCAGTTACACACCACTTTATGCAGCAGCACGTGCTGTGCAGCCCAGCCACGGAGAAAACAACGTGCTGGGGACAAGCCAGGATATTCTGCATGCACAACATAAGCGCACTGCATAAATATTGCTGCACAAGTACTGCTGCTTCGCTGGGAACGAGAAGAGGGTGGCACCAGGGAGCGCTGGAACTCCTTTCTCTTGCCCCAGCTTGTTCTCATGGTCTGCTCCACATCGTACTTGTTAAGTCTTCAGTTTGTTAAGTCATTAAGATAAGAGCTCCCAATTACACAGATTTTGGCACTAACAGACTCCAAGCATCTGTTCTTAAAGGCAGGCTGAACGCCACCGTCCTTTCAGGAGACGGAGTTGTGAAGGTAGGAGTGGGTAGAGGAGGCTGGGGAGCCTTCCCAACCCCTTCTGCAGATTAATTAACTGGGTTCATCTCACTTTACAGCCACTCTGAGCAACATCTTTTGGAGTGCATGGTAACAAGCACCTCCAGCTGCTGCTGAGGCTCTGTCAATGACTGGTCGAATCTCTATTCCCTGCATGCAGCAGTGTTAACTATGCTAAAAGGACTTCATTTTCCTTTTTGCTTCCAAGTAAGACCTAACAGAAGAATCTACTTGCACTGACAGGGAATGCCACCATGTTAAAGTGACCATACCCCGCTCTACTGCCTTACGGATGTTAAGGTTTTTTTACTGCATTTCTAATAAAGATGTGAAAAACCTACGAAATTTGCTAATGATACAAACTAGAAGCCCTTCTCATCTTGATTCAAAACATTTTTTCAAGGGGAATCTTCTAGGAAGAAGCAAAAAATGATTGTAACAAGCTCTCCAGAGCTCAAAAAACAAGGAGAAAGATGCACTGCACTGCTGTAAGATTTCTGTTTTATTTTAAATTCACAGCTCATTGTTAGATATGCATCAGAGTTAAGAGAACTTGTTTCACCTTAAAAAATATAAAAAGTATGTGGTTTTTGTTCTGAGTGGGGGATCAGCTTTGACAGGGGGTCTCTGTTACTGTATGCAACAGCACGGTGCAAGGTACAGACTACCTGCATGATGCTCTTTCTGCACTCCGAGGGTTGCTTTTCGACCCCAGCAACAGAAGTCTGTATGAGAAGACCAACATGGCTTTGGGAAATCCTACAGACTTCCTGTGCACGTTGCATTGCAGGATGTGAACGCACTGTCCCGTTGATTAGCTAATCCAGTTTCCTAGAGGAAGTAGCACAACCTGGGGTTGAATAAACTTATAAAGCATTGATACTTGTCAACATCTGAATTGCTTCTGGTCCGTTGCTGTGAACAGCCTGCTGAAACCACTTCAGCTGACATTTGGTAATATATGGAAGATCCATCTTCCTTCCCAGCCCTGGGGGCGGACCGGCAGCCGGTGGGTAACTTCCAGCCAGCCTCCTCTGAGCAAGCACTTTCACACACGCGAGATGTTTCAGTCGTATGCATGAAAAAAATACGGGTAATTGCCATGTGCTAGCACCAGCAGGGCAGGGGCTGGGAAGCAGGAATTTCTGCGACAAAGCCCGAAGCCACAAGGGATGAGAAGACTCCAGGAGTCCTTCTCCTCTGAGCCTGTGGCAGAGGGAACGGAGCTGCCTCTGAATTTCCAGGGAACAGGAAGGGGATGTGGGAAACTCTCTGCTGTTTGAAATTGCCTTAGCTTCTTCTGGTGAACACATCAATAAATGCTATTCAAAAACTCAGCATAAATTTAATTACGGGTACCTGGGCAGCGATTTTTTAATGTAAACAGTTCTCATGGATATATGAGAGCTGGCTCTCTGTCAAGAAACACACAGAGAAGTCCTACCCTCTCCAACCTAGCAAAGAACTGGTTGTAACTAAAGAAAAATTCCCACAGGAATATCTTTTTATGTCCATTTACTTAAACTGAAAGTTTTGATGAGCAAAAATGGGAGATAAGAGAATAATCTACCTAACTTACTTGAAAAAAGTCCATCTACCTCTGTATCCATATTTTAAGTAATATTTCAAACCATTTTACCTAAAAGCTGAGAATGAAGAGAGTATTTTTATTCACTTTAAAGGCCTACCAAGATGAGAATGTCTGGATTTAATTTTTGTTTCCAGTATCTTCTGACAAATATATTTGCCATCAACCAGAAATTTCCATTCTGTATTCCTCCTGTTTTATTTGCCAGCCTGCTGGGAAAATATTGTCAAGTTTAATTTTTCCCATGCTCTTGTTCTGAACCGTTCCTCCTTTTTGATTCACATCATCTGTATTATGCGTGGGTCTCAACTTTCTCCAGCTCTCCCCTGTCCAACTGCAGGTTTTATTTCTGTGCAGTCCTGCCATTCTCTAAGCCTGCACCCACCAGGCTGAGACTGAACGTGGTACTGCTATATATTATGCAAGAAAACTCATCTACACACCCAAAAAAGGAGCACAGAGAGATGATGGCAGGAGGGGGAACTCAGATAACACCCATCCCACCCCATCCCATCCCATCCCACCCCATCCCATCCCATCCGCACAAGCCCAGACGAGCACAGGGGCACAAAGGCAGGTGTGCCCCCTGCCAAACTCAGGACTCGAAACAAGGGACACCCTGTCCAGGCCCCTCCTAGGGCTGTTCTGCGAGACCCCCAGCCCCAGTGTTAAGGCATGAAGCCTATCACCATCAGTCAGTGCTGGAGGAGCATCTTTTGGGCTGAGGGGTGTGCTGCCTTGGGGTACAGGACTTGTTATGGGATAGGGGTGTATGCATGTGGTCTGTGTGCACTGGAAATACATCTTTAGTGCATAGCAGCAGCCTCACCTCTCTTGCGCTGCCAGGTCCAACATGATATATTTTCCCCAATCAGGTAGGGAAAAATCTTTTTCTAAAGCTAAATGCCATTTCAGAAAAGAAAACAACTCAGAAAATATTTTCAAACACCTGAAAGCGATGGCAGGAGACAAATTATAGCTCTTCTAAACTACCAGATGCCTTAGCTTTCCGATAAGCATTCAGCTTTCCAGTACCTATTAGCTAACTTACACCTTTGGAACAAAAAGGACTGGAAAAGTCTTCCTTGGCAATTGTCAGTCCCTTGTTACTGTACTGTTTTTGTAGGCCACTGAATTGTAAAGTCCTACTTTACTGAGCTCTGTTTGAAGAACAGGCTGCAAGAAGGGGATTTTTGCTCCCTTTGTGTGTCAGAAAGGCAACTACTCCACAGTTAGAAACTTCATACTGGCTTCCCACATTATTAATAATCAGGTTTCTGCTATGCTATCTGTTTTTATACCAGTATTATCCTCTGGTAGATGCAGTCAACACCATTTGCCTGTTCTTTGCCTCACAAGTATATTTACTGAGAGCAGCCACCACCTCTCTTTGCCTTTATTTAGCTGTGGTGCATAATTCACACTAGGCACTGTCCCCACCGAAGATGCTCCTGGTCGGTTCCCTGTTCGTACAAAGCATTCTTCTCCATCCTGTAAAATCCATACACCTCTTTAACATCCAACTCCTTCCTTAGCACCCAACAAGGTCTTGTCTTGCTTTATCTGCCATCAGCTCTTCTTACACGTGGGCAAACAGAACCAGGGGAAATCACATGCCCCAGTTCAGCAGCATTAATGCCACCTCTGCCCTGCTGTAATTCATTCCCCTGACATGTGCCCAGGACAGGCTGTCGTTCAGAATCGCCCCCCATACATTATAAGCTCCAACATATATTTTCACCCAAGAGATTCAGCCCTATTTCTGTTAGTCCTTGACACTGCAATTTCTTTCTGCACAACAGCCCATCTTCCCCTGTGCAGGCAGCTTTGGGTCACCAGCAGCCTACCTGAGCACTCCCCTACTCCCTGCGTAAAGCCATTATTGGGACCCCAAACCGGAGAGTGATCCCCGAAGAGCTTTGCTCCCAGCCTCCCTGCGACCTGACCGCTCCCAAACAAAATTTGAAACGTGTACAAGTACAGAGCTATTCAAAACACAGAGCTGTTACCACCGGCTTCCTAAATCATACCTGTTTTCTGAGACCCCTTCTCTTTCAAGCACTGGGAACCGATGCTCAGTTTCTTTGACTGTTTTGTTGTGGAACAGAGACTGCACATAAATAAGTCAATTCCAAACAGACATGGCTTTGAAGAGACTCTTCTCAAAACTGATCTAGCTGGCAGATACTGAAAGAATTACTACTTTGGCCATACTAAATACTAAACGCATCCTAAAAACTAAACAGAAATATACACTTCTGGAAAGTGGTATAAACTAGCAGATTGTTATCGGGGAGGAAGAAAGTTATCTGGAAGTGTCATTTATACTGACTTGAGAATGGTTATCAGTAATAAACAACACAAGATCTGTTGCAGAACAAGTGCATTCTGTTCAAAAAAGCTATATAAGGAAGATTCTGTGCCCCAGCCACAGAGGCTATATTATCAGCTCTTTACAGTGCACTTGAAATAGAGCCCTGTGTAGCTCTGGTTTGAAAGACTCTGAAAAACTATTGAAATGAATGATAAGGGAGAACTGAAGAGGCATCTTAATTAAACAGATTTGAAAAAATATCCTTCTTCCTTCAAATCATTCATGGGCAAAGCAACTAGGCATTCCTACTTCAGCTACACAACAATATTCGGTTTTATTTTGGCTGTGATCCTAGGATCTTGGTCTTTCCACCTTGGTGCTGGGGAAATATTTTGAATACGCTCTCCTTTCTTGTAAGAAACAATAGGAAGAAAAGCATGAAAAAAAATATTATCAACACCTGCAAACAGGCCTAACATTCAGGCTTCACAAAGCAGCTCTCCTACTGCAAGGGTTTGCAAGAAACTGCCTGGGGACTTGCAGTTGCCGGTGTAAGTGGTCATTTTCTTGGAGAAACATGACAGAATAAAAAGTAAACTTACTCCGGGGAGGGAATAAAAGATGGGACCCATCTAACTGAAGCAACTAGCAATTATCCAGTCAGCACAAAATTTCTAAACCTTCATGAGTTGGAGAGAAGAAAAAATGCCACCTAGAACCCAGTATTGATGCCGGCCAGGGACTGGAACCCATCGCTGCCTGAGTACCGTAAGGTAGCTGCCAGGATCCCCTAGTGATTTTGGTGCCAAAAGTGAGACTTCACATCCACGTTCAGCCAACACTCAAAACCACAGCAGCAATTATTAGGGTATTTTACTCTTAAAGGTGACAAAGCACTTTGGGGGAGAATATTCACATTCACATTTGGATGTAATGGGAGCCCAGAGTTCCCAGCCATTTCCCAGTGATACACTGATCAGTGGTTAAGCTGAGCCCTTCACCTTGGGCTTTGGTCCTCACCTTTTGGGCATGGTTGAAGCAGTGCTCGGCTAACTACCAGTCACAGCCTAAACTCATCCCATGGCTATTAGGAGAGAATTTCCCCCCTTCTCCAAGGAAGTTTCCCATCAGTCTTGAGGAGACAGATTCATAAACATTAGTCTACATAAAAATTAACCATGATGTCGCATTCTCAGAGAAGTATCAGTCCTCTTGAACTTTTGATGTCAAGAAGTTGCAACACCTTAAATCCTGAAGCAGTCCTCCAGCCAGAAAGTTTGTAAATACTGTTTAGGTGACCTGTGACATGAAACAGATCAGAGGATTACTGGCAGAGAAGGATCCTTTGAAGTGTCCAATTGTGAAATATGGCACTTTTATTTCTATTCTACCACATCATCATTACTAATAGAATATGTTTCATCTGTATCTCTAATATAATTTAACTCTTTTTTTTTCTTCTTCTTCTTTCCCCCCCCCTCTGGCATTTCTTCATTTTTTTCTGCTGAAAGGGCACTGTCTTTAAAAATGTGATACCCCACCAGCTGAAATACCAGCACGTATTCCCTGCAGTGTGATTGTTTGAGATACAGTCCTGCAAAGCCTGCTCATGCACGAGCACGAGAAAGGAATTCAGCGTTAGATCTTGCCTTTGCTGCAGACTCATCTTCCAGCCACGGGTGGACTTTCCAGTGCACGCACCTCCATGGAGATACATGAAGGTGTTTATGTGTAAACATGCAATTGTCCCAGGTTCAGAAAATGAGCACAAAGGTGGTAGTTGATATGCCATCTCCACTGACAGCATTTAAACTTACTGGCATTGTAATTTCAGTGTCTCCACATTACAGGCAAAACTAGAACGTTGAACAAAATTCTTCATATAACAACATGTTTCAGACTTTGTTTTTTCCCCATGTCTCTTTCAATTTTTTCTACCTAGCTCTCATCTTCTTGCATGACCTTTCAGCTATCCAGTTCCCACTGCTTCATTTCACTACCTTCTCTATTTATTTATGACAACAGCTGAACATAATGAAGGGGAGAAGGATTTTATCCGTAAAGATATCAATTTATGCAAAATAACACCCTCAAAAATATGTTAGTATTAAATTTGTTTACATGATACCTGCTGTCCAGGCTGAAAACATACAGCTAATCTCTTACGTGCACAAAAATGTGGACAGCCGCTGTTTTCACTGGCCATGGGACAAAGATAAAGCCATGAGTTCTTTCCAGTGCTCACCGCCTTGCATTTGTCCACGGTGAAGAACTGTCACCTGCTTTTGAACTGCCTA
This sequence comes from Oxyura jamaicensis, assembly GCF_011077185.1. NCBI lineage: Eukaryota > Metazoa > Chordata > Aves > Anseriformes > Anatidae > Oxyura > Oxyura jamaicensis. The sequence continues at coordinate 68,829,623 of NC_048896.1, read as the reverse complement.
AGATGACAATTTTCTGGAAAGATGGCAATTTCCTGGAAATTGTCATGATCTTTTCCCATTTCCAAGCAGAATGAAGTGGAGAGGACAACGTAGTGAAGAGCTCCCTCCTCATCCCCCACTGATGGGAGAACGTCTGGCAGCCTACTCCTGATTCTCTAACTCTCTGGTTGCTAACCTCCTTTACAGATAAAAAACAGATAGCAACAGAAGAGGTCTACTCAAGTGAAACTTTAAGGACATTACAATCTGACAGTTCCATCATTAACTGGAAATTTTTCCATTTATCAAGGACCAGAAATGTATCTATGAGGTGCTGGAGCCCCAGCAGAGGACACTGCCCCCAGCAGTTCTCCCCACACATCCCACCACACTCATGGAAGAACGAGAGCCACCAAGCAGCCCCTGACCGATGGTTTCTACCGGATAGTATTTAGTCTTTTCCATTTCTGTTTTCAGCACTTTGCAGCTCATGCTGACAAGGTTGATAACTCTACACATTTTTCCAAGTTAGGTGAGCCATCAACTGTCCATTCTTTCCTGCAGTAATTGCTTTCAGTAAGCTACATATTGCTGCAACCCAACTGCTCCCTCCTGAAATCCTTCCAGAAACCTTGGAAGAACACCCTGCATCCCTAGAGACTTACTGAAGCGGTGCTTCCCTCCCTGGTTTATCTTTTTTCCTTTCAAACGAATACCTCCCTGCTGGCACCGGACCTCCATTACCTGCAGACAGAGAATCGCATGGAAAGCACGTGCTGATTTCAGAGCCGGGAACGTGAAAACAGGTATTAAATCTGCCTCCACCAACAAACTGCTTGATTCAAGTAGGATTCTGTGCTTATTAAGATTTCAAATGGAGATTATGTTAGTCTTTTTCCAAAGGGTTATGTTTACATAATAACCCACATTACTATGCCTCTGCTGCTGAACTTGTAACAAACATCAAAGCACTGAACTGGCAGGAATCACCGGCTAAATCCTAGGAATCCAAGTTTTTTGAAGCAGTCATCTTTTGGCAGCGGCAGCTTCTTCTGCAGGTGCAGAGGGAACGTTTTCTTTAAGTCAGTTTATTCATCTAGCCCATTTCAAAGGCTCGTTCTCTCAAAGCTGGGAAAATCTTTGGTTGCTAGATACTGAGAACCAATTTCCAATTTACGGATAAAAACCAGATAGCAGCGGATGGGGTCTGGTCGAGTGAAGCTTTAAGGACATTACGATCTGACAGTTAATAATAAAACTGGAAAAATTGCCCTTTATCAAAATGTCTTTGAATTCAGTTTTTAAAATGTCTTCAGCACTTTTGAGGAAGCTTTGTGTAACTGACTAAAGATGAATTGTTTGCAATTTTTATACTTAATTTCATTCTACTCAGAGTGATGCAATTTGGAGAAAAAAAATAATCTATCAAAAAAAGAACAACCAGAGGCCAAGCTTTGTATTTAAGTAAACATGGCTAGATACTACATAACTTCCTGATTAACCACATCAGTCTAAATATTGTGTACAAGCAACAGTCCCTTGTGAAGAAGCGTAACCAACAGTTACTAATTAAAGAATTAAGCATGAAAATAAACAGCAAGGACTTCACCAGCACATCATCAGTGTTGTGGCATGGCTTTATAGCAACAAACGGTGACATGGGGCCTCCTGCAGTCGAAGATATCCCCAGGAGACAGGGCTCAGGGGAGCTCCCCACGCCCGGCTGCCATGCAGGCAGAGAGAGGAATGATGTCAGGGAGGCAGATTAGATTAAAACGAATAAAGGAGAGAGCATGGAGATAGAACCAGAGCCCTTGCAGACAAATGACGGTGAGAGATGGGAGGGAAGCGGGATTCAGCCTAATCAAACACCAGCGCTGATCATTCATTAGGCTGTGTTTCTACTATTACAGAGACACAAGTTGCAGGACCACGAAGGCACGAGCTAAGCTATGAAGGGTGCGGGAGGAGGGCTGACGAGATTTCTCCTATCTCAAAGAGGGCTGCCAGCTATTTTATTTCACCAACAGTTCGACAGCCAGGGGAAAGACAGAGCAGAAAAAGCAGCGGGATGCCTTGGTGGAAGTTAAGGAATCTGTGAATGTGACTGATAACGTGCTAATTGTGTGGCACTAAAGTTCACCAAGCAAATGTTCAGACTACCTGGCTGCCACTAGGACTTTACAAACCCTCTCCCCTCCTTCCGTGCCAGCCTCTCCGCTCACCCTTTGGCACTGCAAACTGGCTCCCTAGAGGATGCTGATGCAAGCTTTGTACAAGCTGCGCTGCAAACCAGAGCAGGGAATTAACCCAGGCTAAAACCAACAACCACCTGCCAACACAATGCTGCCGTAAGCCGCCCTGCGTGGGAACTGGTACAAAAGGCCAGTTTTTCATTTCTTGTCCTTAGACCCATGAACAAAAATAACATCTTTTCTGCTGAATTATCCTGCATAAGGATATTCTTTCTTTTTCTTGCAGCTATTGAAGAAAACTAGGCAAACATTTTACATGAGGTTATTAATACCTACAGTAATGAATGAATCATTGGTTATTTCATGAATGAATCACTGGTTATTTCATGCTGATTTCATGGTGACGCTTGATAATGGTGTATGCATTTGTCTGGATAAACTGAGCACCGTTATCAGAATAAACCATCATTTGTACTCTTAAATGAGAACATACACTATGAAGCTGCATGGCCAATCCTAGCTATCGGTCAAAAGGCACATAAAAACTTGTATTCAACACATTTCTAAAAAATAAAATCTTATGTTTTTTATGAAGTGTGGAAGATGCTAAAGGCATAAAAGAATACAAGCTTCTTACTTCTGTTTCTTCTTGGTAGAGAAAAAACAGGAGTGAGTCACTGCTTGTAAAAGAACGCAAATTGATTGTGTGAAGGAAATTATGAAAGGAGCCACTGGATAAGACAGTGTTTGGAGTACCATTTTCTTCCCTTCCTTCCCTCTATTCCCATGCAAAGCTTCAGATAATGACGACTTCCAGGCCAGCAGCACTCCCTTCTCACTTCTGTACTAATAAATGGGGTGGGGAAACAAAGCCAGCGCTCAGGGTCTGCACATCCCCACATCAGTCACCCTGCAACCCACCCAAGGCAGCTGTGCAGGGGCACGCAGAGCCCACAGCCCGGCTCCTGCTCTCTGCTGAGCCTGAAGCTCGGATCTCCTCGGCGAGGCACGGTGCACCCTTGGGCTCTGGCTACTTTACGGTCAGCAACCCGAGCGGAGACCTGCCTGGGAGCATCTACGAAATATCACCAGAGCTATTTCTACTAAACCTATGACTGCAAGGGAGCACTTGGCCACAGCGACTGCCAACTGTATTGAAGGGCCTTCCATCTTTTCAAAATAACTGGTGAACCATGTTCAAAAGCTCTTCAAAGAAACAGCTCGATCGTCTGGACTGTAAAGCCAATTAAAAAGTCATGCAGCCATGGAGCGTGCTCCACCTCTGGGCCACCAGTACCTACCAGCTCCTGAGATGAATTTCTGATTTCCACCATCTCAGACACAGAACATAACTAACCATTAACATCCAGGCACCTCTGTTTATGAGCTCCATGAAATGTAAGCTTTGCCCAACAAGTCCTTTAGCAGCCGTTTTCCTCATCACAATGTACATTTCACACTGCTGTGCCTTCCACACCGCATCACATTTGATGTACATTGGAAAAAATGTATGCAGAGGTAGGAGTATTGACCACAGGCATAAGGCAGCGTGATTATTTCGAGCCTTCAGCAGTAGCTCTGTTTTTACTAACACAGATGCAAACACAGAGGCAGATTAATCACAAAATGTCCAAAGCACAACTACTTTTTATCCAGTTTGTCAAGGGAATAATTTAGTATGGAACAGAACTGGAAAGCAGACAACAACTTAGCATTATATCTACTTCTTTCATTCCGTTTCCTTATGATAATTCAAAAAAAATGTGTATTTTAATTATTAAACAGTTAAAAATTAAATTTTAAAAGTAATATAAATCACACATAAGAAGTGCATGTTTTTTCTTGTTGCAAAACTAAATTAATCATACCAAAATGTTACTATAATTAAGGTTTCCCACAAGGCTAATATTTCTGCCCAGGGAAAGTAAGTAAATGGTTTTGCACTTTCAGACCCACTGGTGATGATCTTACCACTTCACTATTTGTATCATCCCTCAGTTCAGACTAAAATTTTCTACCTAATGATGATTTTCACCCCTAGGAACACTCCTCTTGTGATGTTCATTAAGAGCCTGAGCAAACCCATCGAAAACCCTCATTTAATGCAGAAAATTCTGCTTTTCTAAGCCTTTCCAGAGGGGAGACTGAAGATGCTCACCTTAAAATCTAGCCTCAAAATCATTTTTTTTTTTAAATTTTTATTATTATTTTTTTATTTATATTGTACCTTACCTTACTATCTTGAATTTATTTTTCGTCTGGAGTATCTTCAGTATTACGGTACTGCCTTTCTCTACTTATAGAAATATTTCATAAAATTCTCCTGGATTTATTTTGCATTGTATTATGCAATGATGTGAAATGGTTAAATACAGATTTCTTGTTTGTTTTCTCTATCCATTTTTCTCTATGGAGCAATGTTGCATAATGTCATATATTTCCTCTTTTCTCTTTATTCTGAAATTTTCATGCAGTACGATACCTGATTCACTAAATTTTAGACTACTTAACTTGCAATTCCAATTGGATTTTCAAGGTTCCTGATGTAGGACTTCTTAATTGTTACTATCATCTTCACCACCTTTGTATTAGATAACAAACGTCTGCAGTCATTGTTTGATCATGATGACTAAAAGACCTTTAAAACAAAGATCAAACCCCTTTTTCACTTCAAGGACTCCAATATTGCCTAGTGATCAGCACTAACACTCTACAATTGTACGTTTTGTTCCTTAACAGCAGCCCCTTGCCCACCCTGATCTCACTACTAACATTGTTGTGTGGGCAAATAGGTCATTTTTACCCTGGGTGCGTGAGTTGAAAGGTTAATGTAGATGATACATACTTCCATGCAGTCAGACTCTTCTTGGGGGGTGTTTTGTATCTTCCACCAGCTTGACTGGGAACAGAATTTTCACTTTAGGCTATTGCTGAGCCCAGTTTGGTTTGTACAGCACCAGTTTTTATTCTGCAGCCTCTTCTAGTTTGGATAGCAAACACAACAGTTTATTAAGGGCATGACCCAAAGCATGCTGATGTAAGTGGAAGAATTCATATTGACTTCAATGAACTTTGGTCTGGTGCCTAAGTAAACTGAAAGACATAACCACTACTTAGGCAAAAATAGTAATGCTCTTGAGACCTCATAATGTTTTTAGGGGTGAGAAGCATTCAAATCAAAAGATAAATTTTCAACTCATTGTTAAGGATCGTATGAACAGCTGCCATTGATAACTACGCTGACCCTCCAATAAACTTGTAATTTGCATGACTCGCATACGTAGATATCCGACTGCATGAATTGCATGCAAACCAAGGAGAAATCAGATTTCCACAGTACTTAAACAACAGCAGTAAGAGCTTGCACAATTCCACTTAACTGTTTAGAAAGAGCTCTTCTGGCAGTAGTGTCCTTTGGACAGTATGAATTAAGGCCATCTCATCTATGCTTGAAGATTCTTGCATACAAGATAAATGTAATTCATTAAAATTAAGAGGAACAATGATTTCTTTAATCTGTGATAAATTAAAAGGTGATAGAAAATCTTTTTAAGGGATGTTTTTGGAAAGCTCCAGACTTAAAAATCCCAGAACATTTTCATATTCCCTTTCCACTTATTTAAATGCTTTCCTACATACAGAAAAAATCCATCTGTTATGCTCATGATGTCTACATCTTCTGTGAAACAGAAGCATAAATTCCCCACCGCCCTCCTTTTTTTTTAATTCTTTTTAATGAAAAGTCTGCGTATTAAAGGAAAATCCTTAAAAAATCATGAGGAAACCTTACCTCCTGCAAGCTATTAAGTTAACACACAAGTTTTCTAGTGAATCAGATATAGGAATAGATCCGCATCTATACCCTCAACAATAGTAATATATTTATTGGTGTTTTTCCACTATATGCCAAATTTAAATAAACTATTATTATTAGCTCAGCTACATTTTACTTCAATTGTTATTAGTTCACATTAGTAACATTAGTAACTCTATGCCTCACTGCTCTTCCAAATGGAAAGACAGAATTTTGACATTAGGGAGATACGATAAAAAACATTCAATAACATTTTAGGAAAATAAGACACTTTGGTGATGCTGAGAATATTCAGCAGGCATTTTCACTTCAGCTCCATCCTTCCCTAGAGGGTCTGTGAGCGCAATGTGGGCAGCACATTCGGCTGCAGCCGTGCCCAACGCAGGCTTGGACCCTCTGTGGGTGCAGAAGCTGGCACCTGACCCACCGGCCAAGAGCCCAAATGGGTGCCCAGGTGGCAGGCTGGCAGGCAGGTTTTCCTCGGGGCAAGTTAAATACAGTACATGTGTTTTAAAGCTAACAAAATATTAGGAATAACATCAAGGTCTAGATGGAATCTGCACACAGCAAACTCTCAATCGAATTTGTATTGCTGGTTTTTCTAGCATTCTTCTCGTACCAGCTCTGAAGCTGTTTTTATTCTTATACGTTGTGTATTATATAGTGCATTGTATTATACTCCTTTGTATTAGGATGAAATCCACCCCAGTGCAGCAAGTTGTGTTTCAATTAAACCCTTATGAAACCTTCACAACACAGCTGGTGCTTAAGTGACGGGTGATACAATTTGTGATAGCGATTTGCTGTTTTAATTTGATATGGGATGAGGTAGCTAGGCAGGTGCAGGTAACTTTCTCCCCAGAGGTCTGCCCCAGAAAGAGAGGCAAGCTAATAATGCAGAAATTGGCACATTTCAAACAAGATCAGGCTCACCGCTACAGAAACAATTATTAATTTAAATTCAGCATTGCCAAAACTTTCAAAGGCTAGGCAGAAAGCAAAATCACCACCTTGGAATAAATCCTGCAGTGGCTGGCAATAAAAAGGGAAATGTATTTTATGTCAATAATTACCATCTGTAAAGAAAACCCTTCATTATGAAAAAAAAAAAAGGCGCATGGAAATAATTGTTTAGTCACTATGAATAGCAGAAAATACATTTCTCTGAGATTAACTCCGTGTCAAGTTTGGAGTCTTGAAAGACTGCCAAGTGTCCGGGCATACATATCTTACCACTGAAGTATGCTTTTGTTTCAGAACGCTTGAGACCCCCAAATGATGTAATCCCCAGCGGAAGACTGACAGGCCTTGAGATATTCCAAAAACACAGATGACACACGAAACAGCAAGCAATCAGGGTAACTATCTTGTGTATTATCCTGCGAGAATCCAGCGACATAAAACTAATGCACAGATAACAGCATCGCTCTGAGCAAAGCAGGAGCGGAACGTCACAAAGATTTTTCCAAAGAAGAAATCATTCTAGAAGGACGATTATCTACATGGGTGGAGGGAAGAAAGATGGAGGGGAACATATGCCTTTCATAATTAGGGGCCCCGACTGTACTGTAGCCAAGAGGGATTTTTTTACATTTTAAATTTGATTACATTTCAGAATGAAGCACACTAATTGGTATTTCTGCAGCCTGTTCGAAGAGAACTTCATCTACTTAGGGAGGGGGAAAAACAACAAAAACCAGTGACCTTCATACCATTTATGCCTAATATCAAGTACTTTTGCCTGAAGTATTCACGGTCCCTCTTCTATTGCTGAAGCTATCTCTGGGAATAAGTGCTCTATGACTCATCCCGGTTTATCTCCTCGAAACCAGGAAAGAGATACTAGTGAATAGTCCGGAGTCAAACAGATATTAAATCCAGCAAAACGCACAGCTGCTACAAGGGAAAGCAAACCACGCGGTTCCTTCTCCTGTTACAAGTAAGAAACTGGAAGAAGTTATTTGTACAGGCAACACGCAAGATGGGCACCTCAGATCCAGGTCATCGAGGCAGCAGGTTAAGGAAGGAATGTGTGCATCAAAACGGGCAGAAATCCCCAATTACTGCAAAATAAACAGCATGAGGCATTCCCAGTTCCTCTCTATCTGCCAGGAACATGGCACTGCTGGAGAAGCAGATGGAAAATGGAAGGAGAAATAACAAAGATTGTCACTGTAAACGATATAGATCATCTCTTTTACATATTATTGCTTCTTGAACTATATGCCATGTGAATGTGTAAGACAGAAGAAATGAGAAGGAACCACCCCGAATGTAACTCAGGTGCCATTAACTAGAAGTAAAATATCCTTTAGACAAGGAAAGTGCCAAAGGAAGGAGATGAACTCAATGTAAGATCATTTCTGAAGAAAGGAGAATTTGCACAATGTGAAGCGAAGAGAAAGGCACAGATAATCACAAACAGAAATAAAGCAGCATGCAGCCTTTGTGACCTGACCTTTACTACATGTGGGAGCCTGGGGAGAGCAAAGAGTTTAGGAGGAGGTGGACAAAAACCATAAATGAAGCAAGAAGCTTAGAGAGGACTGGATCCATCATCGCAATCAATCAATTATTCACAGATCTCAGTACTCTCTTGTTGTCAAATACCTGCAAAAGCCACCCGGCACGTTTACCTGCTGAAGAGGCAGGTCCACTTGGAAGCCAACCTGCAATTGCCCTGAGCACTTCACTTGGGCAAGCAGCAGCCAGCTATGCCGTGCAGCCAAGTTATTGGAACTTGCCACTAAAATAATATCATTCTCTACAGTCAAAATGTTGTTTCAGCTTGTACGTGTTTTGTTTGCTTACTCGGGATATTAGCTTGAAAGCATCAAAGAAACAAGAGCGAGTTTGTGAAATTAAGCACTCAACAGTTAACGCATGCCAGAACTCTGGTTCCCCAACATGGACAACATTAAGATATGGATGCAATTGATTAGCCCGTGTCATTTCTTCTGCCAGAGGATTTTTGCCTCGCTTAGCATACAGGACTTGCAGGGAATATGAGGAGAGTGTGGAGATCACGGCAGAAAGGGGCGGAAGAAGAAAGATGATGAAGAAGCTGAAGAGTTAGATTCTCTTTCTGTGACACCTTATTCTTACCTATTAGGCATGGCTACTGGAAGCAAGGCTCTTTCCAAGTGTTTATTGCATTAGGTTTTTCTCACTTGCATCCTCCATTCTAATAAACCCCCTCCAAGCTAACACGAGGGTGCCTCTGCCATGTCTGTATATCTCTAATTGCTCCCTCTGCCTTTTTTTTTTTTTTTTTTTTAAGTCTTGGGGCTGCATGAGTACACATGGTGTACACGGGTCTGTATAACAAACATGCAGATGCAGCAGCAGAAACCTAAGCCTGAAGAGGTACGCTTGAATAAACCAGCAGGTCCAGGACCTATATCCATGCATTCCTTACTTCAACACAATTCCACACAGGTCAAATACATATTTGTATTGCTTTTCATTAAATAAATGTGTCTAATTGGCTATGACTGGCTGTTGCCACCTCTCATCAGGCAAGTATTTCTACAATAATGTTTATTTTAATGAATAAAATGGGAAATTAAAACAGAATTAGACATCTGGTTCTAAACTAGCCTAAGTGATGCATAATGCTTTCTGAAATTATGTAGGACACAAACATTCCTTTGTTACTTACACAAAACTCTTAATCAACAGAACTCCCTCAATCCAATTTTACAAAGATTACTTTCCTTGCCTGACAAAAGGATATCCAAGAAAGAAAGGAAAAAAAAATCCTTAGGCTATGATCTGTGAACTTTCCTGCCATGCCAGACCACAGTCCCAGCGTCTGCAAAACAGAGCAGCAGGGTCATAGCAAAATGTAACTCGACCTGAACTTTAACCAGCAGAGGTGACATTTATTCAACTATAAAATTTGAAACTAAACAAGAACAAATAAGGAGAAAGGAAATATGAGAGCACAATCTCCATGTTGATTTAAAATACAAGGCCACAACAGATCTACCTCTTAGGTTTATGGCAAGGGCTTGGCTACATAAGAAGAGATTTGTAAGAAAGCATTCACTTGAACAAGGTTGTGCTTTCGAACTTCTGTATTGTGTGACAACATTTAGATGTTAGTGAAAACAAAACAGTCGTAGCACTAAAACAACTCTAAGGAAGGTTTTTAAATGGGAAGGGTATATTAGCAAGGTTAACAGATCAATGCAAGTATTTAATCCTGCCTATCCCCTTACATCTGCATTGATCTATAGACCACAATAGTTTGATCTGTTCCTTAAGCTTGATCTCAGGACTGTTGTAAGCAGGAGGAGAACTGTATGCTTTCACACAATAGGGCATGCTGACTAGTGAGCTGCATGGGGAAATGTTTAAATTCATAAATTGCTGAGCTATTTGCTACATTCTAGAATATTTATATTCCTGGGTCTGCTGTTGAGATATTAAGAAAACCAACACAGCAATGGTTGTGCAAAATAAAGGATGGGTTGTATCAATTATTCAAGAGATTTCTTTGGCTTCACACTGTGATAACGCACAGCCTTATGACTCCATTTTATATACGGACTTGACTACTCCTTGAAATACCATATTTCAACGTATTACATTATCATTAAAATACACGTAGATTGCTAGCCTGAAGGCTGATGGCCCAAAATTCAAAGGACAGAATTCACCTTGATAAAATATCATGGAAAGCATGAGAGAGTTGTCGCCATGAGCAAGCTGGCAAAAACAACTGCAAATATCTAAGCTGAAAATTATTGCTCCTTGTCCCAGCTGAGGCAATGCTGTCTGTCCTCGTGCACTGCCAGAGGATGCAGCTTCAAGGAATCAAGAGAACAGGGTGGAATTGCTCAAAGGGACGAATCTTTTTCTTTTTCTTTCTTTCTTTCTTTCTTTCTTTCTTTCTTTCTTTCTTTCTTTCTTTC
>NC_048896.1:68794660-68818616 GCF_011077185.1 Oxyura jamaicensis | reverse complement strand
TTTCTTTCTTTCTTTCTCTTTCTTTCTTTCTTTCTTTTTCTTTCTTCTCTTTCTTTCTTTCTTTCTTTCTTTCTTTCTTTCTTTCTTTCTTTCTTTCTTTCTTTCTTTCTTTCTTTCTCCTTTTCTTTCTTTCTCCTTTTCTTTATTTCTCTCTCTCTCTCTCTCTCTCTTTCTTTCCTTTCTTCCTTCTTTCTGTCTTTCTGTCTTTCATTTAATTCGACAGTTACTTAATACTTCACCATTTCTGGTTTGCCAGGCTGGGTGTGCTCTGCAAAACAGCAAGACTTTACTCATAATTTTACGATATGCCAAAACTTTTTTTTTTCTTTTTTTTTTTTTTTTCAAGGAGGTGGCTTGCAAGGAAAGAAGGAAAAAAAAGAATTTCACTTTGCCACATACACAGACAAGCACCTTTTGAAAAGTTCACTAATTCTAAAGCAGCTTCCTAACCCTAAGCTTAAAGTGAAGAGATATTCAGTGTTAGGAGCATCTTTTAAATGCTGTTGGATTTGCATGCTGAAAAATAATATAAATCATTAATGAAAATTGCACCATATCAGTTTCCTGTTTCAGTTGGCTGTCTTGCTAAGTTGGCAACAAGTCAGGGGCCTGCAGAGCTGCAGGCATATGTCTCATGTTAAAAAAGAAAAAAAGACTTCATGTTATAAACACTTCCATGAAAATTACTATCCTGTTTGGAGCCAACTGAGACCAGGTGCTGAAGACAAAATAAATAGGCAACATATGAAAGCTTTAAAAAAAAAGGAAAAAAGCTAGGCCACAGAGCTTCCATCAGGATTGTCTTCTACCCTGCATTTTAATGTGTGCTGTGAAATCCAAACAAAATATCCCAGCAGCCTGGTTCTCTCACCTTTAGTACTACGGCTTTTTAACACACGCCTGATTCTTTTTTTTTTTTTTTAAAGCCACGCAAAATATACACATATGTAAGTTCAGATATAAATTAGTCTGGATTGCTAACGCAAGCAATTTGTCTCCCGAACAGTTCATTAGGGACCTCTCCGTGTTGCTTGCTCGTGCAGCGGGGAGTGCTCCAGCACTGGAGCTGTGGGAGCTGCTCCCAGTCTCCAGGGGCAGCGAGGGCTCCTGAGCACTGAAGCACACAGGATTCAGGGAACTGCGAGCCCTCTGCCGGGAAATAACCCAGGAATCCAGCCAGGCAGTATTGCAAAGCCTGAAGTCTGCAACAGCTGACAGAGCTTGCTTGTCTCCCATATGACATCTGTGAGTTTTGAACAGAAATGGGAAGAAGCCCTGAAAAAGGTCACAGCAGAAAGTTACAGAGGTCTTAGAGCGCTCTAGGGTCCTCGGCAGAGAATCTCTTTGACTGTGGAGTGAATCAGATATCACTTCATGCATCCCGAGATACTCATTTTTTCCACAACTGCTCTTATCACAAAGCAAAGGACTGAAACGTTCAAGCAGTGGAAACATCTCAGGGTAAAACTGTTGGAGCTCTCTCACACAGCCTCTGCAATGCAGCTTTTCTCCTGTTTTTCTGGTGCTCCTGGCAGGACAAATGTTAGTCAGCCTGCCGCAAAGTCCGATTCACCATCCTCTGGGACTTGAGCATCACAAATACTTTCCACTGGATCATGGCCAAAAGACATCAAGAAAATAACAGAGATACCAGGAGGTCATCTTCATGCTTAGCTTTACACACACACACACGCTGCCAGCCAGATGGAGGGGTATTTTAGGTGTCTATAAAAGCAGCTGGGGCATCAGGAAGAAAGTATCCTGAGCAACAAAATCACATTTTGGAACTGGCCTCATCTCCACGCTAGCCTGGGAGGACTGCACGGGGCAAAGCCATCTCTTCCCACTGCCGGGGACAGGCAGCATGGCAGAGGGAAAGAATGTGAACCACGCAGACCGTAATCATACACACACAGCCGTGGCCCAACCTGCTGGGAAGAGTCTTCTTCACAATTTCAAAATGACCCTTTAGCATCAGCAACGTGAAGGAGCTAATCGGTATTTCAGAGAGCAGCTTGTCTGGACATTCAAAATGTTTAGCTATTCGGCGTGTCGAGGTATTCCCCCACCCTCTGTAACCCACTCTATGAACTTTTAACATAAACAGTTTAGTTTACAACGTTAGCTCTGGTGGAGAACTGATCCCTGTCTGCTAAACCCTATTTGCAGCCAGACTCCTGCACATGCCTGGAAGCAAGGGGCAGTCCTTACACCAGCCCTGTACCCTGGGCAGGCAGGACTGACCTGGCAGGAGCCAGCACTGCTAGCACACTGCTCCTATTTTCTGCGCAGGTGATGCACACGTGGAGCTCTTGGAGTGTGAATAGGCAAAATGGGAGCTTGAAAGGCCTGGAAGACAGCACAGCTTAAGACTTCCCTAAATTTTGAAAATAAAGAACAGAAGAACTTTGAATTTCTTGCATTCCATTTCTCTGGAAACTCAGAAAGGACAGTTTTTAATTTAGATGTTTCTATTTTTTCCCTAAATCATAACAAGAAACAATTTGGTTGTAGCTTTGTTTTAGATAAATATAGCCAGTTATATTTCTTAGTATAAATACCCATGCTACATTGAAATACTGGAATAATTCTCCTCTAATTTGTCTACAGGTTGCCATTAAGTCATGACTTTTTTTTGATCAGTTCTATTGTTAAACCCATGGATTACGTGGAAATAAACTACAGTATACAAGGCAGTGATTGGGCCAGCTTTTCTCTGAGCTTGTGGAAACTTTATTCATGTTATGGAAATACTCTTGGTAAAAGCAACTATTCTGAAATCATGCAGAATTTAAAATCACACAGATGTTACCCTTGGATTTTATGGTTTCAAACAACGGTAGTTTCATGATATTTTCACAAACTGCATGAATGCTGGGGGAGGGATGACACCACTAGCAAATAACAGAGCTACCTCTGCATTGTGAAGAAGAGGCAGGAAGGTTTCCTGTGCCCCTAGACATGGGGGATGGCGCATTCAATGACATGTAGAAGGGCTCCATTGAAACTTCAACAAAGGAAATAGGTATGGAGCTACCTATCCATTAGAGAACCAGGTTTGGGAAGCTGCTGCTTCAAAACAGCAGCGAAGCCAAGAACACAGACAAACAGCAGTGAGGGTTTCTGTTCTGAGGGAACTGGCTGTCAAGAAAAATACTCCTTATCTAGGGATAAGGTAATGATGCCACCAGGTATGCTGTGAATGGAAGCAGAATACTCCAACTGAGACACCACACATCTAATGCAGTAAGGGAACATCCACATTTTAGCACACAGGATTTAGAAAAGACCAGGAAAAGAGTCCAGAAGTCCATTTTGGGCTAAAAAAAATAATAAATCACTTCTTACATGGTGCTACCTGGTACTTCCCAGCATGGAGCCACAGTTCTGCTTGAGGGGGCTCTGCCCACCGCCCTGCAGAGCTCGGCACCCGCGGCACAGCTGCTCCGCAGGGCTGCTGTGGAGGCTCGCAGATGGAGGAGACGGAGCGGAGCTGCTGAAAACATACAGTTTCAGTCTATTAGCATTGCTTTTGGACGGGTTTTGAGCGGCTCACGGCTCTACGTGGATATTTACAAAACTACACGAGCAGATCAGATGAAAAAATAAAGGGGATATTTGTCATTTTTTTTAACAGCTGCCAAAAAGACCCCCCAAAAAAGCCCCCGAATGCAGCGTTCTGTTGAAAAGCATCATTACCCATTATGTTTTGGTCTATTCTGTTTCCCCTCCAATTTGTAACATTCTGCTAGAAACTGTGATGAAGAACATATGTCTGTGGTAAATTACACCCATGAGAAATCTTGGAACTGCTACATTCAGTTTTATTACCCAAGGCATTAAGATAGTCTACCACAACACGTATTATTTAACAGTTCCATCAAACACAACACCACCAATAGATTTTTATATTATTAAGCATGCAAAACTATTGCCATGTTCCTAAATCTCGCTGGGTGACTAAAACGTTGCATTTTCATATTAATTAATAGTTATGTCTTTTTTTTCAGTGCTTCCATGAACTAAGGTGTAAATGCAAATGTTGATGTGCTATATATATTTTGGAAAACATATGTTCAGGGAATGATAAGGTTGAAAAGCCTAACACTCAAACGCCAGGAAATTGCAAGTGCTTATGCATCTTTCACAATATAAGCTTACGCAAGCGCTGCACTGCAGCGTATTCTCCAGAGTGCTGTAATAGCCTAGGCTACCTCAGGGAAATCTAGCGTGTCCAGCTATACGGACAGGCTAACAGCTCCGAGAATCCCTTCCTTTTCCACTGCTGCCAACACTAACCTTGTTACAGTAACACAGAAAAACAGGCACAGTACAAACAACCCCCTGTGCACCGATGAGACACTTTTGGGGGAGTTTGCACCAGTTCCGTGAGGCAGGCACATCACTGGAAATTGGCTACAGGCACAGGCTCAGGCAAGGTAAGTAAGTTTGTACTTAACAAGTGTAACATGAATAAACCCAACTTTTATTTTGACTGATGACCTCAAAACCTTAATAAAGGACAGAAATGGCTTTATAAGGGTTTTTTCTTTTACTTTTAAGTCACTCTGTGTGAGCAACAAAGAAACTAGAAATGTATATGGGCTGAAATTGCACACCTGATGTGCTTTGCAGAGAAAAGGAAAGCCAAGGGCTAATGCAGAAGTGAGGAGTCACAGCTGTGATACGGCTTTTAATTTCAGCTTAAATTGACCAAGAAACTAAAAGTAGTCTTAGTGCAGCGTTGGGTCCAAACTAAAGCCAAGACATCAGGCACAAGGTGTATGAGGAAGCAGCGCACAAAGTCCTTTCTGTTCAAAGAAATGTAATCACCAGTACCTGAAAACATATATGATGCTTTTCTTCTTTATGCTCCAAAATGCGTAACAAAGCAAAGACTGCAAGCTGAGACCCAGCGAAAGGTACTTGCTGAATATCACACGGAGAGTCATGGAGAGCACTTTAATGGTACTTATTCGTCATGTGTAAGAATAACTTAAGCTGTATTTTTTTCTGGTTCTCTGTGGTGTTCAGTCCATGCAGTGAAAGCAGCAATTGCTCATAGAAAATACACTATGTAATCATGAAATTGAAGACTGCACTACAGTGCGCACAGGAGTCAAATAATGGTTGTATGGGAAACGGAGTTACTGGCATTTCTCAACTTTGAAGTACTTGGCTTTGCAGCCTAAATAGTATTACTTTTGTATGCCTTTTGAAAGGCAAAAATGAATTTTGCTATCTGTCACTACAACAAAAACTGTCCGATCATACATCATTAGCAGTACTTGAAACTTTAACCTGCAGCTCCGCTTTCCTTTGAGCCACTCAGTAAGAGCAGATGTACTGCAGCACCGAGAGAGAATGCTCAGGAACTGCAGGCCCACTTGGGAACACGAAGGCGACGAGTGAGCCAACACACATATCTTGCATCTACCCAGTATACTGGCTTAGCTTTCTGTCCTGACAAGTCCAATTTAACATTAATCCTCTCATTTATCTTGATGGAACTCTCACAATAAGAGACTGTAAACATTTTGCTATGTTCTTATCATGAATGAGAGATTCCAAGAATTATTGAAATTGATTTTGGCCCAGTTCACTTTTGTGGCCATTTAAGAGCAACAAAGCTTTGCTCTTGTTTCCAACTAAGTAAAATAATGAGAGAACACTGTATGTCCTGAACAAGACCACAGATCCATGGCTGCTGCTGCCTTGCAGAGCTGGGCTGACTTCATAACAATAGGCCAGCTTCTATCTGCTAACAGGAACAGCTGGGTGTGCAGTTCCTAGCATGTTCTGCTGGAAGCAGACGATGTCTTGGCATTATATCCGCTGAGCTACTGTACCAAAGGGGGAAACTGGTTCTGTCATCTATTCCCCATCTTTCAGCCCCACTACAGATTAAGAACTCCTGCTATGCTGTGAAAGAAAGCTTGCAGGTGCTTGGTACACAGATCCAGTTTGGATTTCATAGAATCACAGAATCACAGGATGGCTTGGGTTGGAAGGGACCTTAAAGACCACCCAGTTCCAGCCCCCTGCCATGGGCAGGGACACTTCCCACCAGACCAGGCTTCCCAAAGCCCCATACAGCCTGGCCTTGAACACCTCCAGGGATGGGGCAACCACAGCTTCTCTGGGCAGCCTGTGCCAGGGCCTCACTACCCTCGTAGTATTTCCTCCTTATAACTAATCTCTATCTACCCTCTTTTAGTTTAAAGCCATTACTCCTTGTCCTATCACTACAGCCCCTGACCACAAGTCCCTCCCCAGCTTTCCTGTAGGCCCCTTTAGGCACTGGAAGGCAGCAATAAGGTCTCCCTGGAGCCTTCGCTTCTCTGGGCTGAACAACCCCAGCTCTCTCAGCCTCTCTTCATAGAAGAGGTGCTCCAGCCCTCTGATCATCTTTGTGGCCCTCCTCTGGACTCAGTATGTCCATGCCCTTCTTATATTGGTCTCACAGGTGCAGAGCAGGGGGTGAGAATCACGTCCCTCAGCCTGCTGGCCACCCTGCTTTTGATGCAGCCCAGGATATGGTTGGCTTTCTGGGCTGCAAGCGCACATTGCTGGCTTATGTCAAGCTTCTCGTCAACCAACACCCCCAGGTCCTTCTCCTCAGGGCTGCTCCCAACCCAGTATGCTTTACACCCCTCAAGCAGCAAGCATGGTTCCTAACACTCAGAGGGGAGCAGGATGTGGAACACAGGCCTGGCAACATACAGGTTAAGTGAAAGAAGGTCTAAGGCTGCTCATGTTTTCTCAGTTAGTCTTCTCAATTCATCTGTTCAGCAAACACAGCAATTTACAAATTCAGCAAATTCCACTCCTACTGAGAAAACAAGCTGTTGGATGAATAAAGACTTGGAAACTACCAAAGGGGTATTCCTAGAAATTCCATTTTGTAACTCCCTCCCCAAGACAATCCTTATTTTCAGTCATGACAACAAGTTTTAGTATGTTTTTTTCCTCTTTTATGTACGTATATGTCAGAAGAACTGTCATTCTAAATCAGATGTAAAAACAAAGAATGCTGATAAATGGAAGAGGAATGAAAGCAAGGAGCAGTACTGTCATCTACATGTGCAAAAAGCACAGATGTGGTTTTGCTAAACACAGATACAGAAACTGAGGGTTGCAAGGACCCTGGCTCTGTGTTATGCAGTTGACCTTGTATTGTAACAATGACATACTTGGCCTTAACCATCCATTAAGATTTTAAAGTGGCTCTGGCTGGGATGGAGTTAAATGCCTTCACAGCAGCAGTGAAGACACGGTGCCGTGTTTTGGATTTGTGGTTAAAACAGTATTGATAACACATTAATGTTTTGGCTATTGTTAAACAGTGCTTGCATAGTGTCAAGGCTTTCTCTCTTTTCCCCACTCTGCCTCCTCAACAAGTAGGCTAGGGTGGGCAAAAAGTTGGACAGCACATAGCTGCCACAACCTGAGTTGGCCAGCGATATACTCCATGCCATATAATGTCATGATCAGCAATAAGAACTGCCAGGCACGAATAGCTAAGGACTGCAGGCACCATGGCAAGGTGATTAAAATAACAGCACAATGCAAATATGGCTGAAATGCCCATTCTGCAGTAAGAATCGTCTAACAAAATATTTTACACTCAAAGCAACAGCAGACCAGTCAGAGAACACCTGTACTCTGAAGCAGAAGTGTCCACAGAGAATAATACCAGAATAACCAACAGTACTTTTATCTTACTGCCCTTGAGATTCTCCACTTAGGCAAATTCTTGGCAAAGGCTTTCAATGCTAAGCTCGTTACAACATTTTGATTTATATTTGTATGTTCCCTATCTCAAAAGTGACCTGGCCAATGACCTGTTCACTATTAGTAAACATTAAGAAAACCCACGGCAGGAAGAGAGATCTCTTCCACCATTCAGATACGCCACCCTCGAGCCATAGCTCATTCATTTTAAGGAACTTTTTTAACAATATTTTTTTCTCACATGTGACATTGGCAGCAAGAGGTCAAGGCTTTCCTACTCTCTGAGTGCTCACCTAGAAAAAGGCTTAGTGTGCTATTTTTAAAGGCCAACATTCATGTCATCTCAGCAAAAAGCTCAATGTTGGTTTTAGACACATTTCTTCCTTTATGCCAGACAGGCCAGACCCTAGTAGTCACAAAACAACTGCGGTTCACTGAACACATTTCCAGAATTAATTTTGACTTTCCAAGGTCAACTTTACACTGATCAATGAAAGAAACTGTGGAAAAGATTACCTTAGGAAAACACACCAACTTAGCCAATCTCTAACAAAAAGGACAAACTGTAGAGCTTTCATCGGACTCAGCACTATTCAAGTACAGTCTGTCAGCATTTGGCATATGTGAACATGGGAGATGGAACAAATCTACAGGAAATCCTCATGCTTACTCACATACCCTCTGCACCACAGGCGAGTCAAGCTGCTTTTATACGCTCCTCCTAGTTCCCATGTTCATCACCATTGAAGCTCTCACCACACAAGCAGAATCCTACCTGTTATTTTCAGCAACAAAGGAGATGGCTCTGGTTCATCACAAATAGCCTTGGCTAGAGCCTTCTTCACTTCTTCTTCGGCTTTGTCCAGCTCTTTTCCACCTTTGATTTCTCCAACGACAGAATACATGTATACCAGCAAGACAAGGAAGTCCTCACAGGTATAGTCATCTGGCATCCTCTCAGTGTAAGACTTTATCATTGTCAGTAACTGGTTCAGCACGCTGGGCATTTCTGACTCTCCAATACTCTGCAAAACAGAAGGTGTAGGGCTTATCAGTTAGCATCAGACATACTCCTAGCCTGCATCTGCATGAGTTATTACTTCTGCAATGAATTTGGGTAAAAGGCAATTCTAAAAATGCTAGGATTCCTCAGCTTGTCAAGGAGAAGGCTGAGGGAGGTCTACGACTGAAGCTTACGAAATGACAGAAGCAATGAGTAAGTTCAGTGTAGACCTATGCTGCACCACATGCTGCAGTACAAAACTTGACATAGGATGCTGAGGAGACGAAATGAACAGGTTCAAAACAGGACAAACAAATTCTTGGATGACAGGTCTATAACTGGATATTGAAAGGACTGCTGAGGGATGCATCCTCCAACATTCCTACTGTTAGACACTTAGATGTTGGAAAAGTGCATGGAGAATGGACAGCAGAAAAAGTCCAGATTTGTGTGTACTCCCTAAATAGCATCAGCTATTGCCACTGTCAGAGTATTTGCCTAGAAGGACCAGTAGCACTCAGAGGAAGAGATACAGAAGCACCTGACATGAGGCATCCAGACCACTCGTGGTCCTGCTGCTACAGCCATGGCACCTTGCAGGACAGGCAGGGGATGACTGAACTGGGCCTTAGCACTTGGTCTGCAGCATAGACTCAAACTACCCCATATTTCAAGGACTGCAAGGATCATACACAAAAATCATCTTATTTAAACTACAAGAGGGAATGTTGCTTAGATACAGAGCTAACATCAACAGCTAGCCAGGATTAGGCCCACCTGTGCGGTAGTAATCCATGTCCTTACATATAGTTTTGGTAAGTCTCTAGCCACACGTTCCCAAGCTTTTCCCCCATTGAACTCCTGCCTCATACAGAGTAGGCAGTGCTCATTTAATGAAACACTGTTCAATATTTGCATTCTCATTTGTCACCTGATTGTTCCTGGACTTCTTTGTTGCTCAGGCAGCAAATTCATTAGTTTCCTCCAAGTTTTTTTCCTAGGCACTCCCAATAGCAGCATCTTAACACTTAGGAAGCTATTAATGATTAGATCTTCTCCATGTACCAGCAGGATGAGAGAACTGGAGCATTAGTCTTTTCAGTACAGATAAAAATGGCAAAGCCCAAGGTCAAACATTTCTCATTTCTTCTACATTTTGGGCCTCTTCCTTGGCAGAGGTACTTGAGCAGAGAGTTCAAAGCCCGGCTCCCACAGACTTCAGTTGCTAGTGGGAGCTCTCAGCACATCTGCAAACCTGACCCTGTGCTTTCAGGTCAGAGACCCAGAAAATTAGAAACAGAGGGAACCACCCGTGAAGTGCATGGTTTAAGTGACTGGCATGGCTTCTTAGAGGACCTCTACGACAGGAACAAGGACAGGCTGTCTTTGTCCAGGGCAGCAATCACCTTCCTTGTGTGTGCTCTTCTCCCTCTGCCCCCTTCACAGCACACTCGCCAGCTTCTGCTGCTTTCGCAGGGGTCCTTCCCACCAAAAAGCCTTCTTTGCTGTGTAGGTCAGATTCATTCCCACAGCACATCCAGGCTGTCAGGTGAAAAAAGCAAAGGTGACGTGGAAGGGGGGAGCAGGAGGCTAAGCAATCATCATAGTGTGCTTATGAGATGAAGGCTGGCAGAGAAAAGGAGGGGAAGCCTGCGAGTATGCTGACATTTCCTAGGTCCTCAAGAGTTGAAATTGCACTTGCATCTTCTCACCTCAGTGGGAGGAGGAAGAAGCGTCTGTACAGCTCTCCTGTGGTTGTCAAAAGGAGACTTCAGACACATATCCCATGAAGTGCCACACTGCCATCCACACCACGTAACACCTTAGGGGACTTAGATCCACCACATGGGTCTCTGCTGCTCAAGACAGCCACATACTGGAGCATACCAGTGAACTGCCTCCTTTGCAGCACTCCTCCACATGAAATTTCCACATGCTTGCCTTCTGCTGCGAGTTGGTTTACTCCTCCTTGGTGGGCTGAGGTATGGAGTGGGGTCAGTGCAAGGCGAGCAGGAGGAGCAGGAGATGCGGGAGGAGAGTTGCACGGCCGTCCTCAGGGGGCAGCGGTGACCTGTCAGACCTCGGAGGTCTCCTGCAATGCCACCCTCCGCACCCTGCCCCTTGCTCTGCGATCAGCAAAAAGCTCCCTATGAAAACGTGGGGATCGATTCAAGCGTAAAGGGAAAGATCGAATGTCCTATTAGACAAAGAATCTAGGTAGCAAAAAGTTATTCTCAGTTGCTACTGCGCTGATCTCAAACAGCCCAGTCATGGCAAATAGGCACCACAGCCAATAATATATACTTTAAATAGACTCACTAAAAGCAAGAAAACCCACACAAACAAACCACCTAACCAAACCAAACAGAGAGAAATACAGGTTCATACAACAACAAAATCATGTAATTGCCTTTAACTGCATACATAACTTCAGCTCTGAGCAGGTCAGGGATTTCAGAGCCTAACCCTGAGCACACAAAGGGGAAGTTTTGTCCCCTGCCGTATTCCATGCAATTCTTCAGGGGCTCCTGGCCTTGGCTGTATTTTGTTTTCTCTTTGACAAACTTACAACACTAAAAGGCATCTCATAAACTCTTTTTTTTTTTTTTTTATTTACATTGGTCCTTTACAGATTCAGTCATAGAGAATGCAGGAATTGGGCCCTAAAAACCTTTTTTTCCTTTTTTTTTCATGTCTTTTTTGTTTTGTTTTGTTTTGTTTTGTTTTGTTTTGTTTTTGCTGCTGGTGCTATAGGAAACACCATTTCTGCTAGCTTTGGGACCCACCCTGTTCCTGTCACGGATACAAGTTTTGCCATGGACCAACCTTTCTAGGGACTTTAATGTGGTCAGATGTCATGATGCCATTCGAACACATGCCTTAGAGTAGAATTTTCTAACAACCCGCATACTAAACCTAACGCTAAGTGCAACTTTGGACATGAAGCAGTATATTACAAAGCTCCAGTAGTCAAAACATTTGGGAACAAAAAAGAACTTTTAGAAGTTTGGGAGGCTTGGCACCACGTGTGTGTTTGGGCAGGGAGAGTTAAGTCACACTTAGAGCAAGTGCCAGCTCTGCTCTGCCCAGAAAGCCAGTCTGCTGCGTTTGGTGCTGGTCAGCCAGGCCACCCTCATGACAAGGCTGTTGGATCCTCCATTTCAGCGGAGCCCTGCCTCAGCTTAGTCAAACCTGATCTCTTTATGAAAAGTGATGCATTTGGACACACAAGTTCTCAGCTGTCTGCTCCTGTGATCAATTTCAGATCATGCAGACACCAAAATGGAGAAAGATGAAACAAGCACACAACTCCTTGGAGGAAACCACTCGCAGCAAACAAAAGCCCAACCAGACCTAAAACGCCAAGAACTGAAAATTAACCTACAGCTAGAGCTATTCTGGAATAGATAGCAAACTTCAATCTGTATCAATCTAAATTTCAAGTAACAGCAAGCCCCGTGTCATGTAGCACTGCACACCACCTACTGGCACATCATCTCTTCCCTCTCTCCCCCCTCAACACATAAACGCCCTACTTCACCCCATCTCTGGATATCTCTTAGCAAACTCCTGCAACAATAAAGACAAAGTTCTTGAAAAGAATACGCTCTGTTTTGCCTGCCCAAATTATCCAAATGCATGGAGCCGTGAGAAGGCCCATGGTCATACAAGCCAGCCCACTTCCAGCTCCTGCTCGAGGAGCTGGTAGCTCCCGGGAGCACACGTGTTCAGCATCTCAGGCAAACTTTCAAACATACACGATAAAAAAAAGATTTGGGTCTGAACTTTCGGGATGATTTACTGAGGGGAAGGCTACAACTCAACAACTTAAAGTAACAATTGCCACCTCTTATCTTCAAAGTAAAAATGAAAGAAAACGAAATTGAAGAGCTATAATAAGCCGTTAACTTCAGAACGCACAGAGGGTCTTTCTGGGGTATGAACTTCTCCGGAATGTTTTTTCCTTATCTCTTGGGAAATGGCGCTACAGAGGACTTCAAATACGATTGCCAAGTTTAATAGGCTATTTTGTACAAACAGGCCACTTGGACTGGAGCACACATGAAAAAAAGGGACTCGCAACCTCGCTGCAGAGCGCAGCTCCACAGGGAGCTGGGAAATCTGCCTCCAACAAAACCCACTGGCAGATTGTCATTATCTGGCCACCTCCGATGATCGAGGTGCTCCCTGCACCGTGGAACCATCAATCAATTACCCTGATTGAACAACCCTGAAGCACAAGGTTTAAAAATGTAACTACCCATGACCCAAGTTTCCTGCTGGTTATGTTGGCCTCAGGTTAGCCCCATTTGTCTATCATCAAGGGAGCCAATAAAAATAAGAGAAACAGGTCAATTCGGAGCTTTCCAAAGGCTGTCTAAAAACATTAACACCGCCTAATTCAGTCAGCTAAGGCCCAAGCTCTAACGCCTTCTGTTCAGTTGCATTGTTTGGACATTTTAATGCTATAATCATGTACTCTTCAGAATCCAGGGAGAGTTTGTGATAGATATCTGTTGTTTTCCACGTCTGTCCTCCACCCTCCTTAGTTATTTATTTTTATAACTTAAGCTGAGTAATAATTTACTATCCCTAAGGGTAAATGAACTGACATCAGCTTGCTGATTTTTGCAAAAGGCCTGAGTTTCAGCAGATGGGACAATAGCAAAGAAAGCACAAAAATCATTTTTCAGTGTTTAAGCAGTGAACATGGTATTGCACTTCAAAGTTGACATTTAAAATGTGATTTAAAGGATTGACAGGAATTAAGAGGAAGTGTAATAAACTCAGTTTTGCATTACCGTGAAGGCATTACTTTGAGTATGAACCTGAAGCAATATGTATCATTAGACATCTTTTACACAATAGAAAACAGAGGAGGAAGAAGAGAAGAGGAGGGTCAGAGTTTACTTGAATTAACACGTGTCCCTGACAAAATTGAGAAGAGAACTGAGGCACCGTAATCCCTTCCCATCCAGCCCACTGTCCTCAACACATCATTAAAAAAATTAAAGCAAAGATCAACTTCAAGCAAGTAAAATTTATTTTCTTTTAAAATCCAGGAGGATGGAGGAGATAAATCTTCAGAGACTACTTCATTATGTAAATATTCTAGTGGCTTTCAGTTTAGGAAGCAAAACATTTTCAGCTCCTTTAGAGGTCAAACGAGTTAACAGACTTTTTTGGAACATGAACCACAGGGCCTTACAATAGCAAAGAATTTATCTGAGAAAAAAAAAAAAAAAAACAAAAAACAACACCCACTGTATTTAAAACCAGCAGAAGGATCAGTGGAAACTCTTGGCTCATTTACTGCCCCGTGTTTCTGGAACGCCCTGTGCAGGAGCTGGCCCGGAGGCATCGTATTGCAGCTTTGCAACGTGTACAGTAGACATAAAAGAACTTTATTTTATTTTTTATTTTATTTTTTATTTTATTTTTTATTTTATTTTTTATTTTATTTTTTATTTTATTTCAGGGAAGGCTTAGACCATCCTACCCCATGTCCCTGCAGGTCCACTCAGATCTCATGCAGATGTCTGACCTATTCAGTAAAAGCTGCTTGTATTGATAATTTAGGACAGAAAACAAGACTCATGAGTTGTGTGACATGCAGCTTTCTAATGTCACTGTACCCAATTTGTAATGTTTAGCCGGGTTTGACTTGCTGTGTATCCAGATTTTGGCTTGCAGAGCATTAGCCTCCCTGCTATCCAGATTAAGGCAGACCTGGGTGAATATTCTGGCTGTTAAAGTGACAGCACTGAAGGACCACGTGGGTACGCAAAAACAGCTCAGATCCTTTGAAGGGAAGAGATCTCTGCAGCAGTAATCACCTTAGCAAACACCAGAGATGCTGCCAAGCTAAGGAGTTGCTGCCTTCAGTGCTCAGCTGCCATAACTCAGAAGCTGCAGTCTGTCGCTTGCCGTTGCAGGTTGGTCACCTCAGATTCAGGTTTGACTGAACGTAATTCCTGTATGGATGAGATGTCTGTGCTCCCTTCTCCCATTAAAACAATCATTTAATTTATTTCTTTCTCATAAAATGGCCTGTGGGTGACTGGTAATTTGACAAAATAAATCAGTACATATTATCTTCCTGTGCAAATTATGTTTTTTCCATGGCAAGCTCTAGAAATCACCATAATTCTTGACTTACGTAGGTTTTGATAAAAATGTACCCTCTGTTTTGTCTTTAAATATTTGTAGGGTACGACTGAAGAATAACCAACGCACAACATGACACAAAAAATGAAGATCTTTAAAGTCAATCTGTTGATGTAAAAATATGCAGCATGAAGTTACTTAGGCTGCCTATTTAAGAAGAGGACAAAATCATTTTGATAACTGAGGTACACTGGCTGTACACTTCCTTTCACAGGAAGTGAGTTGGGATGCCAGGAAAATTTTAGTCTCAAACTTATGTTTACAGCAAGGGAGGGCTGACCAAGCTTTGCCTTTCAGGGCGAAGGAGCAAACTTTAGCCCTAGAGGAAGGCTGATGAAGCATCCAGGGAGCTCACAGCAGTTTCAGAGCGGAGGTTGTGAGATGCTGTCAGTAAATGGCCAATTACAGTAAAAACATAAAAAATTAAACTAACTCATTAAAGACTGGGAGAAAGATCACATTCCGTTTTGTTGGGGACCAAATCAGGTTTAAGACTTGCCCCTGTCAGTATCAAGAGACTTTTATCTTCCTCTAATGGCAGCCTCTGTCTATTCACTCAACAGAAGACAGAGAAATCCACCAAGAATGCAAATAAAGAGGAAAACAGTTGAGAAAAATAAGAACTAAACTAACAGTGAGAGACACAGGAAACAGTAAAAAAAGCATCAAGGCCTTGTCTCCTCTGTCACTATCCTTAAGGACTTCTCTGTCTTTAATGAAATGTTCCTGCAGAGCCAATTCCATCTCCTGTCCCTTCCCTGCCCTTACCACCCACCCTAGGCACTGCCCCAGGATCTATGTTCTCAAAACTGCAGAGACAATTTCCAGGCAGTCATATTAGACAGAGCCTTAAAATTCTAATGTAAACGAATAAAAGCAAATAAAAGAAAACCAGTAAGCTCTTCAAAAGCTATTTTTAACCTGGCCCACGCTGCCAAAGACACGGATTCACATTCATCCTACGCACACACTCTCCCAATTCTCTTTCATTCTTGTCTTCTGCCCGCCACAACAGCCTCTTCCTTTTGTGTCAGCTGAAGTGTTTCTGTGACAGTGCATGAAAACAGAACGTTTTGCCCAGACCAGTCCTCTGATCTGGTTTACTGCTTGGCCACAGACACACTTCCACCAGCCACGAAGGCCAAGCACTGGACTGCTTCCTCATGCAACAGTGCTGGCTTAAAGCCTACATGAACTAGAGCTTTGGTTTGCCAAGAGATATAAAAGAAAATTATATAAATTATCACCTGCTCTTTGGACGACTTCTTCAATACCCTGCCATATGGCCAGATTCTTACTTGGTGTCTATCAGTTAGCACTACAGGCATCAGCAGTTCTTGGCCAATTTATACCTGCTGAGTATCTGTACATGATGTTAGCATTTGCTACAAAACTAAGTGATGAGTCAAAGGCAACAAAAATTAACTTACAACATAAAGCTTTTAAAAAGCTTTGCAAGCTCTTCTGGTCAGAGATTTTTTTAACATGTATCCTGCATAATTCCAAAAACATGCCACTGACACTTAATAGCTAGTATGTGATAACACCAAAAATATTTTAAACAAGCTGTTCAAGCCTTATGATTTGAAAAACAAAACAATAGAAAAGCCCAGAACAGTTCTTTCAGCCAACAACTCCCTAGACAACAATCATGACCTAAGCAAATGGTTTCCACCTATATACCATAGCCAAAGAAGCATATTCCACTGTATTTTTTTAGCCAAATCTCCTTAAGACATAGAAATAAATTGTATTTTGAACAACAAAATTAAAATTTCCTCTTATTACCTTCCTACATTCCTCCAGTCTTTACTGAGCACCACAACTGTTGGATAGAAATTTCCTGTTTTCAAGAATCTTGCAACTTCTTCAGTCATTTTTTTTTTTCTTCTGTTAGAACAGGCAGACTCAGCTGCTGATTGCTGTATCAGAATTGCAAGACTTGTACATACATTCTGAGAAAAATCAAATGCCATCACAAAAGCTTCTAATAAACCCATTGATATCTTATCTTCCGCATTACAAAAATCACCTTGTCCCAGGGAGTTATGCTGTCTGGCAATGTATCATTACATCATAAAGTCCATAAAGTCCATTTTTTCTGCCTCTAGTTGGAAATCATCACAGTCTACAGCTGTGTTAAGATAATTTAATGGATTCATGGGGGCTCAGCAACAGTATGCTGAAAAAAAATGATAATAAGTCTGGATTTTATTAGAGAAAGATCTTTGAGTATAAGGACAGTGTTACTTGAATCACTGCATGTTTGACATAAGAGACTCATCAAAAATTTTAAAGGGAAAACTTCCAACACACTCAGTCAAAAGCTTTTAGCTCTGATGGCTTCTACAGACATATTCAGTATAAACATGAATCAGCACAGCGAAAACTGTGTCAGAAGAATGAAAAAGCAGTATGTACCCAGTCAAGATAAAATATGCGTCAGAGAAGGATCTCGGTGCTACGCATGTCGGGTGCATGTGTGTGTTTTGGGGGTTGTTTGTTTTTCTAAGTCCTGGAATAGTGGGAAAAATGCCAGAAGAAGGTAGGGGTTCAATGCTGAGAAAAGGGCAGGGGGATTACATATTCTAGGAGGTTAAAACTCACATCACCTTTGAAGAGAACAATGGGAAAGCATTCAGACAGTACAAAACGAATCCACAGGGACAGAAATCAAATAAATGGGGAATAAATCAAGCAAAATATAGTGCAACCAAATCAGTCGTTCAACAGAACAGAATATATCTGCAGAAGAAGGGGTTTCTGCCCTGGAAAATGGTTACTGAAAAAGATTTGAGGGCTGCTCTGGACAAAGAAAAGAATGTGAAACCCTACTCAGATCACCAGCTAGAAACGGTAAGTCTAAAAAAAAGGATAACCCAGGGGATATAAAAGGGCTAAAAAATCCTGAGTTGACTTGAGAAGGGAGGTAGGGATTGGCTGCTCACTCTGTTCCAACACAGGAACTAAGGGGCAATAAACAAAGCTGGTAAGAACCAGCAAAAGCCAGTCCAAATGGAGGTAGTTCTGCATGCAGTTCACTGAAATGTGGAACTCCTTGCCAGAGGTTGTTGCGCTGCTAAACTTTTACGTGGGTTCAGAAAGAATACAGGAAAACTCACAGGGGAAAATAATTCTGTCAAATGTTAGTAAATATTCAAAAACTACATCTGTTCCAGAGCTCAAAATGGTTGAGCCTCAGAGAGTATCGCATAACCTTGTCCTCTTTTCCCTATCTTCTGCAGACAGCTGCTTTTGAGTATAGTAAGAAAAAGCCAAGTAGCTCAGCTACATCTTTGATCCAGAACTGACATACAGAGCTCAAAGCCATGGCAAAAGGACTAACAAAACTATGAAGCGCAGTATAGCCAAGAGAGTACCAAAAAGTAGGTGAGTGGGTCTGAAATAAAAGTATGTGGCACTGTCAGGAGTAATTTGATATAATGCCCATTTCTAGTGCACACATTTCTAAGAAGCTGTGGAAAACTAGAGATAATACCAAAGAGAGCTACAGAACAACTACAGGAATAAATTTCTCCAGAGAGAGCGCTCCCTTATCAAAAGGAAGAATTACATCTTCAGTTTACGTAAAACACTTCAGACAGAAGAAAATTTCGGAGTATGAGGGAACTCTTTAAACTAGACCAAAAAAAGGCACAGGAGAAACAACAGATGCTGAAACCATGATTTTTCAATTCTTAAGTTTGTGGAGAACCTCTAAGTGGTGTGCATATTTCAGAAAGACTTTGGAGGGTCAAAGAACAGAAGACAAGCAGAAAACACAAACTCAGTGGTCTCACGCAATAAAACACTACGCATTAAATGCATCTCATGAATAAACCATAAACTCTTTGGCACAGTACTTAATAGCAGTGAAAAGAATTGTGGGCTGTGAGGGAAAAATAATTTTGAAATAGCAGAAAGGATAAGGTAATACATACAGAACTGCTAGACATGCTGTGAGGGCTGTCAGAGCAATAAATTATAAAAAAAGACTGCTTGACAGCCAAAATAACCCCATCTTGTGCCACATCCTTGCCTTTTGAGGCACCTCTTCTCTCTCAGCCCTTTGTTCTTTGTATCATCTTTCACTCCTACGCCAGGCTAACTTCAGATGTTCCACAACTCTCCAGGGAAGCCTCCACACTTCTGGTGATGGGCCTGTCTGTGGTGGACACTGGTGCCAGAAACAAATGAGATTGCCTGAGACAAAGGTAATATGGGAAAACAGATCTATTTAAAATGGGTGAAAAACAAAGGATTTTGGAGCCCACATTACTGACTGGGCTCCTTCGAAGGAAATCTGTTTTGATATTGCTGTAGACTTTTTTGTTTGTGAATGTATTATTATTTTTTAATAAATCTAGTCAAATTCTGCCCCTAAAAGATTGCTATTAACAGACAATCACAACATGTATCATATATTATTACCACAAGAATCAATGCCTAATCAGATTGTGCCAAAGCATCAGATGAATCACAATTCCAACCAAGTTATGGCCAAGCATATACCTGAGAGCTTTTATCTTAGAGATAATAGTACTGCAATTATATGTTGAATAAAAGTACTATTTTGGCCAAAACATGGCCCACTTCACAGTATCCCTGGAATCCAACTTCTTATTGACATTTTCAATGGAAATCGATGTAGATCTGAGCATTCTCTCCCTCCATCCCTTTTGTTTCATCCCTTTTCTTATATATATAAAAAAAAAAGTGAGAAACTTAGTGAAAAGCTACCATAAAGTAAACATACCTGCCAGAAACTATTGGAAATTACCAAAATGTAAGGAATTGAAACTCATTAAGAGTCAAGAAACTTGATGGCCATGCAAAACGGCAACTTGTATGAGATGATCGTATGAGACCAAACACTGGATCACACGCTACCGCATGTTCCAGATAGGAATTTAAACACCAGCTAATTCACCATATTTTACATTGCCTTTAAAATATTTTATACTTGGTATGCAGATATACAGAGACAGAATGTATGACATAAACCACAAAGCAAAATATGTGAATGTGGGAGATTTTGTACATGAGAAAGCTCCAGTGCTCCGCCTGCACGCCCTGCTCAGCCCACAGGAAGGAGACAGAACGGCAGCACAAAGACATGCGAAGGCAGATTATCAGTCCACTGCAGGGCACCGAGGCTGTTAATCAGTACAGTAAATGTTATCACAATAGACTACTGACATTTCTAGCCCTTGTACAAGGCTCACCGTGCTTTAAACAGGATTCGGGCTTTCATAGTGATTAAAGGCAGATGTCCCGCGCATGAGTAAGTTTGTAAGTTATGAGCCTCCCCGTCCATTTTTGTGTGTGGAAGGAATCTTTCATCGACAGGACATCTTCACTGGAGGATGCTCACTATGGTTTGATTTGTACAAGGAAGAGCTTTTTCATTCCCTTTTTCAGAATGGGAAAATGAAACAAGCTTAGAGTATGCAGCTGTATCTCATCTAAGCCTATGAAATGTATCACGTTCAAGCCCTAATTCTCCTCTCCAGTTTTCCACTGCCATTAAAAAGTAGTCAGAGTATCATCTTCTGGAGAGCAGCAGATGGCAGAAACGACAGTGACATGTCAGAGTATGGATGTACGTTTCTTCCTTTATACATGTGCAAGAACAGCAGCCTCAATAACTACTGAGAATATGTCAAGTATGAAACATCAAGTGAAATCCAGGCATAGATAAAATGATAAAATGACTATCATTTTTCCAATGTCATAGTGTTACAGTGAAAAAATTCTGAAATCCCATTCTTTTGTTAACTTTCTCATCCCATCATAGAAATCTTCTCCTCCCCTAGAAGCCAACAGCTCCCTCTCTTTAAGCAAAGTTTAACTGTACTACACGAAAGCCGCTCTTTCAGTTCCTTAATTCAACAGAAATCCTCAAGGATGCTATGTATCCACACGCAGTGGTGAACAGATTGCACGCCCAGGGCAGGGTATGCCTGTGCATGGATTTATGACCTTCTAGCACACTGGTTATCAGAAAGAATGCCCAACATCCACTTTTCTGTCATGATGCTCCATGCTCTTGTGTCCTCTCCTCAGCTGGCAGGCAGCAGCAGTGCCTTTGTGGCTGGGTCCTTGCTCTGCATGGGGAAGATATTGGGCTGCTCTACCCAACGCCAGCTGCAAGAGCCATACAAGGGGCATCCTGGCTGCCGGGGATGGCTCCTGCCACAGCTCCTCCCCGTTGTTCCTCCAGCATGAGCTACAAGCAGAAAAGTGATCTTGGCTTTCTGGGATCTCCCTCCCACTCGGCCAAGCGCCTGAGTCAGCGTAACTCCCTCCTGATATCACATTTGTGCAAAGGGAGCCGACTGGAGAGCTGGACATCTGGTCCTAATATCCAGAAACACTTAAATCATGCATGTCATTCCAAACATTTAAGGACTTTAGAAGTTTTCGGTTACTTTTGTATGTACTTCCTAGTTGCTTCATGCAGGAAGGATTCCTTAAGTTTCTCTCTGAAGCTCTGGGGAGATGCATATCCCATGCCATTTTAACTAGGAAAACAACAGCCTTAAAGAGAAGCCTGCATATGTCCTAAACTATCTTTATATTAACTATTTCTTCTAATTATTCAAGGAGAATATTAAGATGGGCTGAGTTATAATGCTTATAATTCAGACTTAATAAAAGGCAAAAAAAAAAAAAAAAAGTATTGTGTGTGTACAATATAACAAAATAACTTCAGTTGTAAATGCTAGTCACCCGAGGTGCCAAGGCATTTTCTAGTTCCGCATCATGCTTTCTGGTAGGAGAGAAAGGAAGCATGGCCCGGGAGCCCAGCACCAGGCTGCCACTCAGAAGACCAGTGCTCACCTCCATGCCTCTTGCTTGTCCTTCACCTGTGACCAGACTTTCTCACACCAAGCTCATGCTCGGACGGGCTGATGCTGATGCCCAGGTACAAGCAATGACGTTCAGTGCAGCAAATGATTCCCACATACACCGTAAGCCGAGGTACGCTGGTGGCAATGCAGCCCAGGCACAGCGTTAGCCTGCTCTAACCACTTAGCTGGCACATCCACAGCATTCAAGCTGCTTTTCAATAGCTGGTATGGGTATGTTTGGCTACCTCACAGTCTCTGTTGCACAAATCTCTTGCAAGAGAGAAAATACAGCACTTTGATGTAATTCTGTTGTTCTTATCTGGTGCTCCACACCTCAAACTGGAGCACTTCCACGCTTTGCGGCACACAGTTCGTCCCCCTGCATAGCCATACCACTGTAACAGCAGAAAAACACTAATTTCTTTTTTGGCAGCTACTAGAAAATTCTTCTCCCCTTCCACAGTACAGAAAGCCCCCGATTCTCTAACAGGCCCTCTTTCAGTCCACTCACAGGACAAGAGAATCAGACATTCAGGGCATAAGTGATATCCCATATGGAGATGCACAGCAGCAAAAGGGAAGAGGCATGAGAAACTACAGTCTGAATGAGAGAATCCAGAGGATCTTGGTTATATATTACAACTCACAAAATACTTTAAGTCATTTATCTGAGACTTGGATCCTATTTTGGAAGGCAGAATAGTATTACAAAGCTCCTTTAGACACTGTTTATTAACATCAAAATGAAATATGAAAAGTACTTTCTGTTAAACCCAGGATCTGGATGACTCTTATGACATGTACCCTAAATAAACAAAGTAAAATGGTATTACAATAGCTAGAAATAAAATTGTGTGCTACTATTAAAAATAAAAATAGATATTTACTACACTAATGTATGTTTAATCCTTCTAAATATAAACTTTTAAAACTAACATCTCGCATTAAGCTACTCCCAAATATTACAGTGTGAGTAGCTGCTCCAGTCCTCAGCTGGGACCCTCCCATCTGAAGCCGGTCTCTCAGTTTTATTGTAGCAAACACTCAGCCCTTGATCACAGGCTGTTCGGTAGGTCCTCACAAAGATCCCCAAGCCCATGGGATTTCTATGTGACCGTTTAAGAACTGCAGCATCCCCTGGGAAAGGCAGGTGGGGAGAAGATAAATCTAGCCAGTGTTTTTTCTCTTTCAGATTTCACTTTGTTTTAGACTTCTCACAACAGAAAAACTAAACCAGTCTCAGGACAATCTTTCCTCCTGTCTCCAAACAATTTCCCTCCATCACCTCGGCCATCGGCACTTTTGTCAGACCCAAACAAATTACGGGTTGGTGGTCTTGCTGTTTCACCCCGAGCTGTGTTTTAATTAGTCGGAGCATTGAGAAAAGATGATTGCAAAAATATTGGCCAATCTTCAAACGAGAGTACACGCTGTCCATTTTATTCCCAATGAAAAAGCTCTTAAAGAGATTTTGGTACAGATTTGCCTCCCGCTCGCAGCCCACGTCTGTAATGTTTATGTAAGTGGGGGATGTAAATCTTTTTCAAATGAACCCCGCAGTTTTTAAACCAGCCTTGTTATAAACTGCCTGTTTCCGTTTTGCCTGCCTAAGCAAGCAACACCGAGCCTACTCCGGGATAGACTGGAACTAATTTAATGTGCTCCAGGTTTAATCCCCGTCCTCCCAGCTTTTACTGGTAGATTTTACACAGAGGACTGCTGCTGACTTTAACAATGATTCATGCGATAAGTGGGGTTTGATTTGTTTTGCTCCACATCAGAGAACATACAAAAGAAATGCCACCAAAATCAGTTAAAAAAAAAAATAATAAAGTTAAACTTTAACACAGAAGCTGTTTCCTCATGTTTAGTGGCGAACTTATTCATGATTTTTTAGCTTGCTTTATGCAAAATAAAAACATGCCCGTAGACCTCTGCATTTGGCTGGGAGGGAGGCCAGGAGGCGTTGCCTTGCACTGACAGTCCGGGCAGCAGGGCTGATACCCACTCTTACAAACCCAAGGCAGGAATGAAACCACCCCTGTATGCCCGGCCTGCACCGTGCCCTCGCCCTCCCGGACCGAGCCCGGCCTCCAGGCTGCCCGAGGGCCAAGGGAGGGCCGGGGGACCATGGCCTTGCCGGGCCCGGTGCCAGGCCCGGTGCCAGGCCCGGTGCCAGGCCCGGTGCCAGGCCCGG
>NC_048896.1:68578834-68794650 GCF_011077185.1 Oxyura jamaicensis | reverse complement strand
GCCAGGCCCGGTGCCAGGCCCGGTGCCAGGCCCGGTGCCAGGCCCGGCATGGCGGCCCGGCCCCTGCAGGTGGCAGCGTTGCCACGCCGGGGCAGAGCCGCAGGCCCGGCCTGCCCCAGCCCTCAGCCCCCTGAGGATTTCGGCTGCTAAATTACCATGGGGAACCCGCTTCTGCCTGTCCTGTTCCTTCTCTCCTAACTCTCAGGAGGAAAACATGCTCATCCGAACCTAACACTGGAAAAGCGATGGCGTTGGTATCTGTATAAATGTTTATTTTTACAATATGTAGCTGAATTACCGATGCGGAGGCCATAGATAGTATTTTGCAATCATCTTCTAATGCACAGAATTCCTTGCTCATTTACATAAACCAGATGTTTCCCTGACAAACCAAATTCCTCGAGGAAAAAACAGAAGTCGCTATGTACTTCATGTCTGAAATGAAAGATGATCCGAATATGCTGCATGAATGTTCCATTAGCCACCGAAGGCAAACATATACATTAAGTGCAGCAGCTTTCTTCTATTTAGCAGAACTTTGGGGCTTAGGTGATCCTTGGCAGAAGCGTTAGAAAGGGAAAATGAAGCTACGGAGATTATATTCCCTGCCTTCGATGGCTTTCAGTCCCTTTGGACAAGCCAACTAACTTTCTTTGCCAGATCTGGATGCTCAGACCGAGCGGACGAATACTCCAAGAACAGTGATTTGTGTTCCCCATTCCTGCAGCAGAATCAGCTCCTGGCATCCTTCTCCTAGGACCTGATTCCCTGAGGATCATGAGAGGAACAGGGAGAAGAGTGGCTCATTAAAGCTCTGTGATCTTTTGCTAGGCAAACTGAAGGACACTGGGAGTACTATTTTGCTGCCACCAAAAGAAAAAAAATGCTAACTATGAGAGTTTTCTAAAATCTCTCAGCTATCCCTAATTCTTACTGCTTTTACTGAAATAAAACCACCTCAGCTTGCTAAATCTCTAGATTTTTATATTAACCAACAGTATCTTATATTTAATCTCAAAAGCTGAATTCATGGAAGATGCCTGCACTCATTATTTACCTTGTCTTCCAGAACATACCATGATCTGCCAAATCTTTCCAAATATATGGATCCACTAGCTATCAAAATCCTGGTAAGAAAGGCAAATCTTCATCTTAAATTGTACAATCCAATGACAAATTCATAGTAAGAGCAAAATGCTCAACCTGAGAGTCAACTAGCAGGTAACTGAACAACCACCAATCAAACAATAATAATGAAAACATCAGGAAAAGAGCGAGTGGTCAAAGCTGAATTTCATGCCATTCTCTGCAAAGAGTGCAGGAGTGGCCATGATACTCAGAATAAGTTTTGAAGCCTCAACTCTGAATATGGAAACCAGAAAGCAAAGGCGACTTTGATGACGGCAAAGCCAGAACAATGACAGCAGTCACTTCTTCATTCGAGAACTTTTTGGGACTAGTGGGATGTCCAAACTTCCCTGTATCCTGAGATCCAGGTATTGGTGGAATCTGTAGGCAGTGAGCAGCTCTCCTCTGAAACTGTACAGCCTTTTTATTTTATACCCGCTTTTTTAGTGCAGGCTAGCAAATGCAGAGCTAACTGAAAAATAACCAAGAACTGGTCCTAAAGAATCACTTGGCTAGTTCTCATTCTTAACTTTCGCCACAACTTGGCTACCAATCTCATTTAAAAATACAATGAAATAAGAAGACAAAGTTTTTAATTCTTGATTTCTAACTACTTGAGAAATTTATGTGGTAACTTTAGGCAAATAGAATCAAAACAACATACCCTAGGACAAAACATGACACGTCATCTTATGCTATCTGTCCTTTAGAGGAACACTGTGGCCCCAAAAGAGCCGTGTGATCGTAGTGCATGGCAGCAGTGTTTCCTCTCCTGAAAACAGCATGGCACTGCCACAAAGTCTGCAATTGCCACATCTAAACACTTGTGTGCTTACCACTGACAAGGGTCTCACAAACTACCATCAAAACCCCCACATCTACAAAACCTACACTGGGTGTCTCAAAATCCTTTTTACTTATGTCCCCACTTTCTGGAAAGAAGGATTACATGGACATGATCACATATAAAAGGATAAACATCCATCCACGTGCTGAACCTCCTGCCCATACGGGAAGAAAAATCAGTGTGTACACTTGAAAAAAATTAAAATGCCATTTTGGCTGCATCCCTCCTATACTGCAACAAGCAGTAAGCCTTCCAAAGATGTTCCTCCCAAATCACAAGTTCTCAGCTTACAAACTTCTTTCCACATAAAATAATGGGGCACACTCATAGCTTTCTATAATAGCTTATAATAACTTTTCCCAAAACTGTACCATGTAAACAATTAAATAAATAGAATCAGCATGAGCAGTCCCTCATTTCAATGCTAAATAACCATAGCAATCTTAAGTCAGCATTTATGCTTTTTTTTTTTTTTTAAAAAAAAAAGGAATAAAAACTATCATGCTATTTATCTAAAACATCACTCGTAGTTTGTTCCCAATGCTCAGCTGATTTTCAGCAAAGCTTCACTGTAAACATCCAACATCATAATGGATGGCTGAACCCAGGCCCACAGCTACGTAATTATATTGAGCATTTTCATCTTCGAGAAAAGGCTAGACTGACAATACAGTGAAGCAAAGGCCCTTATCTCCACAACTGATAAAATAAGTATGCAACAGCTTAAGAGGTTAGGAGATAGCCCAAGCTCCTTTCCTACTCAATCTCTGCCAATTTGGCATCAATTAGACCCCTAAGAACCAGACTGACATTCACAACTTATTTCATATGTGCCATTGAACAGCTAGGATGTAACAACGCCTCTTATTCAAGCACTGAATTTAAACCAGTAATCTGGAAGTACAAAATTTCCTTGCTCATTGCTTTTCAAAAAAAAAAAAAAAAAGTTTCAAACCAATTCTCCCAACCCCAACCAAGGGTCTTATGCTTCTCAAATAATAGGTAATGATGACTGTGCGACTGCAACGTTCATGACATGCTGCTTTATCTTTTAAATAAAGATGTAGTTTGCCAGCTTCAAAACTGACCTCACAACATCGGGATTTCATACTGTTGGAGGGATTTTAGTGTTATTTCTACCAGATCTCCAACCTTCCAGAACTTAACTGTTAAATTTAGAGCTATCAGGTCATGAAGAACAAATCCCTCTCTCAAGGGATATTATAAAGAAACTTTGTGAAAAATCACAGTGCAAAATATAAACAGCTGTAAAAATTAAAATATCAAGACAATTTTCCTGACAGTACATAATTATTCCATGAAGTATGTATTTTGTTCATAGTAACTTGTAGATGTGTGAAGAACTGAAAAAGAACCTTTACTTATATTTCTCAGGAAGTTTTTCCCCAACAGATTTTTGTTAAAATGGCTTTCCTGGTCTGTGTAATATCCTTTGCTTCTCAGCCTTTCATGCCTGCTACATTATTCAGCTGGTAGACTGGTCAGTGATGAGATTATGAATAATGTGATGTTCGGTATTTATAATATGAAGACTACACTTAAAATTTTTTTTGGAAGAGATGCAAAAGCAGTTTGCTTCTCAAAAAAAAAAAACAAAAAAAACCTAAAAGCACATTCTGAAACAGACATGGAAGGATAAAGGATGACATCTTCCAACAGCAAAGAGCACTTGGAAGTTCAGCAATGGGTGGGGAAAAGTTGGGAAGGGCGGCAATTAGAAATGTTTTGGAAGAAGAAAACATTTTGGGGGGGAAGATAATTTCTACTGTGCCAATCACAATTTAAGTTAAATTCAAGTTTATTTTTCCTCATTTGGTTTATGATCTCATCTGGTCATCAAGGATGATTGATGATGTTTCAGGATCTGGGCTCTTGCCAGTTACAAGTAAAAGGGAATTATTTATTTTTCTTTAGCGCTATAGTGCTGCCATTAACCGTATCCCGCCCCTTTTTGTTTACAGCCTGTCACTGAAGCCACAGCTTTATTTTAGTGTGCTATAAGCTCTTGTCTGGGTTTGATAGTGTAAGCAGTCTAGTAGAAGTCTTGCACAATGAACATCAGTCTGCCCAGAAACCATGCAAACTTTACTTCTGAAATAATCCCTCCGCTGCTCCATACAGGGTTGTCTGCTCCATTTAAATGTGGACTTAAGAGCCATACTCGAGCAATGGGCACTATCGCTTTCCTTGTGGTAAAACTACATTTATTTAATCCCTTTAAAAACAAACAAACAAGAAAATTACTTTGACCTTTGCCTTGGCACAAGGGGTCTGATTTGAGATGTGTATTACATTTCTAGCGTACTCTGTGTCCAGCTGAACTAGGTCAGATTTATGTGCAATTAGGAAAAAAGGAAACGAAAGCAATTTAGTTTTCATGTTTGTTAATATCAAAACATCTTGTATTGGCATTAAACTTTAAACTGAAACACACAGTAATATAGAAAAAAAAAGATTACTAGAAAAGGAGCGGCCTTCTAAAAATTGCATTAAGCAAATTATATGGACTTTATTACTCACATTTTTTCTGGTTTAAACTTTTCAAAAATGTGTGTTTGAATGTCCCCACTTTGGCTGTACATCAGCCACAGGGAATTTTTTTTTGCATGAACTCTTCAACCTGAGAGTTTTAGCAGAAAAGCTTCTTTACAAGGCTTAATTAAAAGCAGGTTTAAGTCGGGGCCCTCGCTTACTCTGGTTTTTATTTTGGCCTTCTCACTATGTCAGAAGTCAAGTCCCAAAAGAGAAATGAAGTTCATTATTGAGTCAGGAGAATATTTTCTCCTTCATTCTAAGCCCAACTAAACATGTTTCAGGTTTGAGTTTGGCTTTAGGTACCTCCAAATGAGATTTTATTTTATACGCACCTAAGGGTGAAATGCAAGAAGATGCTCATCACGATTTTTAACTTTGCCATCCATAATAAATAATGTGTGAAAAGCAGACTGCAATCTCCTTTGCATGCAACTGATTTGGTATGGGGAGCCGTATACTCCAAACAGATGGCGCTCAGAATCGGTGTATTTCACACCACGAGAGGTTCATGCTAAATGCAACGTCATTGTGATGAAGTGTGGTGAACAGTCATGTGGTCACGTTATAAAATGCACCGAGCAACGTACCGAACCAGAACGGTACTGAAGATCTGTAGCAAAACAGTCAACTTTTTCCAGAGTTTTAAGTAGTTTGTGAATTTGGAAATCAAATACTATGCGGCAGTTTTTAAGGCATACTTTCCTCAAAGGTAAAATTCTATTTTAGCATAAATAAATAGAACAAAGAGGGCTCCTATTCATTCCTAAAAACCAGAGAAGCTTTCTTCCCACATTGCCTAATCTAATGAAAGTGGCCATAAAGACAAATACGTGCAGTACAATGCACTGTGATTTCGACAGAACAGAGACACGTGGTCATTCTGGTGCAAGAAACAAACAAGCACCGATAATCAAGCTGTTAATCACTTTGGCTAATAGGAAACGTACTATGTTATCTTTGGTGGTTTTGTAACTGGACGGTAGGCCCAGACTAGTGCATCCTTTTTGCAACCAATAGCAGAAGCAGATGCAAGAGCGTGATATTTGTCATAAGCATTTCCAAGAATAAAAATGTGGGGATGTTTTTCAAAAGGCCCCTGAATGTTCACCAGATGTGAAGCACATGTGGCCCTTGAATGCGAGAGAATAATGCGACAATAAAGTTTAATCAATACAACGTGTGCCAGTAATCACACCAAGATGACATGCAAATGTTTTAAAAACAAAAATATGTAAATTATTTTTAGTTCTTCAGGACAAAAAAACAGGTCACCTGGTCATCCACGAGTTGCTGTTTCCATTGTCATCTGAGAGCCCATCTGGGTGAAATATGTTACCCCCTGTGTGAGACAGCAGTCTAGCTTTGGTATTTTTGTATGGGAAATTGAGTTCCTGTGCCACTACTTACTGAAAACATTCAAGAGTTAAAAGATTTAAAGGTATCCTCTGCCTCTACATATTTTATGAAAATAAAATTCCTGTGAACAGCACACACAGGAAAAAGACAAGATAACTAGATCCCAGCAAGAGTGCTTTACTCTATCTCAGAACCGTCTCCTCTTTGCCTTACAGAATGGAAACAGCATGAGAAAAAAGGGCACACCGCTCCATGCTTATCTTCACTCCACTAAGCCCACATATCAGATACTAAAGAAAACGTTCATTTTCCAGTGGTGATCGCTTATAAGAGATCTTGCTCAGGCCATGGATAAAACACAAAAGCACACGGTGATACGCTAGGAAACAATTAATTTCACAGAGGTAACCAAACCATTTGCAGATGCTAACAATGTTCAGAGTTTAAACTGATAGCCTTACACAGGCTGAACTCAGAGAGGAAAGTTTCACCAGTGTAGCCTGCAAACCTTGGACAGAATCAGAACCTGAAGCAAAACATTGAAGTTCTGCATCCTGCTCGTATATTTCTCAGCTGTTATGGCCCCTGAAATGCATGGGGGCTTCCCTATGTACACACTGGTTGCCAACAAATGCATTCAGTGCCCTACCAATTTATTGTTGGCATACTGCTTTCAGTACACTCAACCTCTTCCCTGCAACAAACAAGATGGAACTAAACCCATATGCTCACAGTGCAGAACTGTTAGCCTGCATCCTGTGACTGGTGCTCCCTTGAAGCAGCAGCTTACTTCTTTGTGCATCTGCTGCCATCTCTGTAGATGCAGTGAAAAGAGGCAGAGGACTATTTCCCTCCTGCAGATTCTCAAGCAGCCTTTTATTTTACTTTATTTTATTTTATTTTTCCCCAGGGACAGTGGAGAAGCATCATCAGTTTTCTAACAATTCTGGCAAAATACAGCCTCTCACCAAGACAAGCTTGGAGAAATGGCATGTAAGAAGACCCAGAGAAGGTGCTACTTGAGTTGTTCTAGAGCTCTCTAGAGCTCCTGGGGAATACAGAGTGCTTGAGCATTGTGTATTGGCTCCCTGAGTACTTCTTTGAGTAATTCCAAAAATGAAATAACCTGGACAGAACACCCATCTACAGACTGGGCAAAAACCTACACAGAGGGGAGGCAGGATAATTCATCCAGCTAAGGGTGTTATTAATTAAAGAGAATGATCTTTGGGTAGTGCTTCATGATACCAAGAATTTTAGCTTTTTTTTTTTTTTTTTTTCCTAATTGTTATTATTCTGCAAGTAGAGACTTTCAGAATTTTCTCATAACCATGTCTGTTACAATAGGTATAACACAAATGAACAATTTTTAAGAGATAGTTTCAAAATGAAGGAAGTAATACAAATCAGACCAGTGGGAGTCTGCTCACCAAGCACACCACAGCCTTTTTCAAAGTTTCTGTGAGTGAACAAGCAGTTGAGGACCCACACCAGCATCTTTTGGGGAACTTTTATTTTAATCACATTCTGTTCCTATGGAAAACTGAAAAACAATACTTGGTGAGTTTCTCGTCTCTGGCACATTATCTATTCCTCTTCTCTTACATACACCCCTGAACTTCAAAATTAAAGATTTTGAAAGTTTTCTCTTCCCCAGGCTGAGGCCCAGACTACTTATCTGTTACCTACATTTTACTCTCCTGAGGGATAAACCTACATCGACCAGACAGTTCTGCAGAATGGCAATGATTTATGGACTAAGCCATTTATTTATTGTAACTACAACCATATGTTTTAACCTGCTATGAAATTATGAAATACTTCCCATCAATAGCCCAAGTTAAATTTCTATACTGAATTGCCTGTGTGAATGGGC
Organism: Oxyura jamaicensis; assembly: GCF_011077185.1. Taxonomy (NCBI): domain Eukaryota; kingdom Metazoa; phylum Chordata; class Aves; order Anseriformes; family Anatidae; genus Oxyura; species Oxyura jamaicensis. The sequence continues at coordinate 68,786,887 of NC_048896.1, read as the reverse complement.
AGTATTTTTGTACTCCAGACAGAGTGTGAGGATGTAAATAGAGTCAACTGTGTTCATGCCTTATTAGACACAGCTGCACAAACGGGCTGTCGGACTTCATTAGAACATATCGTACAAGTCACACATATTCACAGTGCCCCTTGTTTCTGCAGGCAACACGACTACTTCAGATCACGAGAACACTCACAAAACCATACTCTAGTTGTTTTAAAGACACACAGAGGCAAACACTGTGGGGTGGGGGAAACGCATCCAGAGAGACACGGCATTCTTCCTCCTGTGTCTACCACATTTTATGAACAAACCATTCTTATGCAAAAATGTATGAAAGAGTAACCACAGAGAAAACAACGCTAAAGAAGCCTCATACCAGGCAAATGCAGGTCATTTCTAGGTACAGGGCAAATATAGAATCATAGAATCATAGAATATCCTGAGTTGGAAGGGACCTTTGAGGATCATCAAGTCCAACTCTTGACACCGCACAGGTCTACCCAAAAGTTCAGACCATGTGACTAAGTGCACAGTCCAATCTCTTCTTAAATTCAGACAGGCTCGGTGCAGTGACCACTTCCCTGGGGAGCCTGTTCCAGTGTGCAACCACCCTCTCTGTGAAGAACCCCCTCCTGATGTCAAGCCTAAATTTTCCCTGCCTCAGCTTAACCCCGTTCCCGCGGGTCCTGTCACTGGTGTTAATGGAGAAAAGGTCTCCTGTCTCTCGACACCCCCTTACGAGGAAGTTGTAGACTGCGATGAGGTCTCCTCTCAGCCTCCTCTTCTCCAGGCTGAACAGGCCCAGTGACCTCAGCCGTTCCTCGTACGTCTTCCCCTCCAGGCCTATCACCATCTTCGTAGCCCTCCTCTGGACACTCTCCAACAGTTTCATGTCCTTTTTATACTGTGGTGCCCAGAACTGCACACAGTACTCGAGGTGAGGCCGCACCAGCGCAGAGTAGAGCGGGACAATCACCTCCCTTGACCTACTAGCGATGCCGTGCTTGATGCACCCCAGGATACGATTGGCCCTCCTGGCTGCCAGGGCACACTGCTGGCTCATATTCAACTTGCTGTCTACCACAACCCCCAGATCCCTCTCTTCTAGGCTGCTCTCCAGCGTCTCATCGCCCAGTCTGTACGTGCAGCCAGGGTTTCCCCGTCCCAGGTGCAGGACCCGGCACTTGCTCTTATTGAACTTCATACGGTTGGTGATCGCCCAGCTCTCCAACCTATCCAGATCCCTCTGCAAGGCCTTTCCACCCTCATTCGAGTCCACAACTCCTCCAAGTTTGGTGTCATCAGCAAACTTGCTCAAAATACCTTCTATTCCTACATCCAGATCGTTTATAAAAATATTGAAAAGTACCGGCCCTAAAATGGAGCCTTGAGGGACCCCACTAGTGACCGCCCGCCAGCCTGACGCAGCCCCATTTACCATAACCCTTTGGGCCCTGCCCGTTAGCCAATTGCTCACCCATTGTATGATGTTTTTATTTAGCTGTATGGTGGACATTTTGTCCAGTAGGATCCTATGGGAGGAGTATGATCCTATGTCCCATATCTTTATTTTATTTTATTTTATTTTATCTTTATTATATAGGAGTAGGATCCTATGTCCCATATCTTTATTTTTTTGCTGGGTGAGAAATCCCATAGCATACTCTATGGGACACAAGTTAGGATATGGATCCTATGGGAGGAGTAGGATCCTATGGGAGAAATATTTCCTTTTGCTTTTTGGGGGAAGGTGGTGGCAAAGAAGGCAACAGTGTTGTTACACTACCATGCCTTGTATCAGATTTCTCGCTCCTCTGAACTAGGAACATGATGGCTAGCAGACAGCTTCCAGCATAAATCCACTTCTGTCAGGCCTCTGTCACACTGACTTTAACGTCCTTGTACCCAAAGACAGTGCCATGGGGTGAAACAGGTGGGCTCCCAGGGAGGTACTGCCTTAGATTGAGAAGGTCCCTACAGAAATTTTGGGGTAAGAAAAGCTAACGTAGTTGAAGAGGCATGGCCTGGAGCAAATCTGAGGAAAGGAAACCACTAGAAGAATTCTGCCTCCATTTTCCAAGTAACCTCAGGAGTGGGTGAGAAACATACTAATATCAAATCATTTGTTAGTTATACATACCTGTGGGAAAGCAGAGGCAGAAATAACCATGTTGATAAAATCCCAGTATTTTACACCTCTCCAAGAGGGAAGAGTTTGGGTTAGAACTTTGTTTGTGCAGAGGTAACTGGTCATCTCCAAGAGGATGCAAGCAGTGAGTATTACACAGGCAGATCTCTGACAAGGCAGATTTGATTTTTAAAATGATTCATCGTGATCCCTTGCGCAGGTAAAATTCCACTAAGGTTTTGTTGACTGAGTCAGCACGGTGCCTTTGAACAAGAGCTGCTTTTCTAACCTCTACAAGGAGGACTGAGCCAGCCTTTTTTACTGAAAGGGAGCAAATGATCCATCAAGAAAGTCTATACGACTCCAAACAATGGTATCACAGTTTATAACATGAGCTATGCCATGGCTCTATAGCTGGAATGAGCCCCAGTCAACCTTTGCTGACCTGACAACTCTAGCAACCACCTTGTTTTTTTCATATCAAGTTAGCTAAATCAAATTAAGAACATTCTTTCCTTCCTACTGAAAATAATGGCATCAGGAAAAATGTTAGCCCCAGGGACCTGAGCACAGTTTGCTTTCAGTGAAGAAAGCGCTTCATGACCAAGAACGGATGACGCAGACAGGTGTAAGAGCTGTGACTTGAAGGCAGCAGCTTTAACAACATGTTTGCACTGGCACATCAAGCCTCATCAAAGTTTATTTTTTTGCTGGGTGAGAAATCCCATAGCATACTCTATGGGACACAAGACAAATGTAGGGGCTAGGCTTACAGCTAGGGGTAGTACTGTGCTAATAGGGCTGTCTGCTTTCCAGAGCGGGGCTGACTGGTGCCCAGACAACCCAGACTGTGGGAAAAGCAGCTTGGTGCGTGTATGCGATGTGCCCAGAATGTCTGTGATCCAAGGAAGTGTGCGCGCCAGTGGAAGGGGAAATATGCAGCTCATTAAGGTGGAGACACGGGGAGAATGCGACATGGCAGCCCCACTGTTAATTTTGGATATCGCCCACTGTAAAGTTTTCATTAATTTTTGGTTGTGTTATTTCTCCGCACTCTCCTTGACAGTTCGTAGGAAAGGATCAAGTATATCCTCCAAAAAATGAGGAAAACTAAGCGGACAGACTAATGTAATCTCGCTCAAAGCCAGAGAGTTGTAGTGCTGGCACTATCAAACTGGTTTGCAGATAAGAGATTTGACAGATTGCGCATTGCCCTTGAGATAACAACCACAACGATAAGCAGATCCTATGAGAAAAGGTCTAACAACAAGATGCTGTGCAATATGGTGTTGATTTCACCTGACTGTAAAAATAAGTCAATGCTTATTTCCTTGAAGACTGTAACATAATTAGCGAGAACAGACAAAACCCAAAGGTAAAAAATGCAGTCCTGCTCTGAACCCATAGTAGCAGCCAAATCCATATAAGAGTATTAGCCAAGAAAGCTGACGCAATCTTCAAAAAAAAAAAAACCCACCCTGTTTTTATAACCTAGACTGTAAGAAGTTGAGTGGGAAAAAATGTACCTAACAAATCTTTTTATCTAAAAACGTGAGTGTCATAATGAACAAAACTGCAAAGCAAGGCTTTAGGGGGGGTACACAGGAGAAGCTCTGCTGCTTGGAGGACAATTATCCATGTAACAGTAAATGGTGACTCTTTCAATATGTTGGCATTACACCTCTCTGCAGCTCCTCCACGTATACTGATAGGGACTGAGAGCATCCGCTTTTTGGCCTGGTTAATGTCATTTTCAGCAAGTAAACAGTAAATAGTACATTTGCAGGAGAAAAACCACAGAGAAGGAAGAACGGCAAGTGACAGGCAGAGCCATGGCTGTCTCCAGTGCCAAATGTTCGTACCAAGTTGAGCATCATCCTGCCTGTCTAGAGAATGGCTACAGGTACCAACAGGCATGTAATTCCAACACGCATCTCAAAAGAAAACTGGCAAGAAAAAAAACCGAATTGTTTAAACTTTTAACAAAATTGTGTGCATGTGCGTATATATGTGAGTGGTAGTGTTTTTTTGGTTTTGTGTTTTGTTGTTGTTCATTTTCCTCCCAAGAGCCAGCTCCCATTACAATTGTTTATAGAATCAGAGAATATCCTGAGTTGGAAGGGACCCATAAGGATCATCAAGTCCAGCTCCTGGCACTGCACAGGTCTACCCAAAAGTTTAGACCATGTGACTGAGTGCACAGTCCAATCGCTTCTTAAATTCATACAGGCTTGGTGCAGTGACTATACATCAGGATTCTTTTATAGCAAGTGTTCTGTCTTTGTACACAGAACATTAACTTAACAGTTCCCATTGACTTAGTATGCTTAGTCTCGTCTCCCCACTAGGCTTTTTAAGTTCTATTGGTGTGGACGTTTATTCACTTAAGAAAGCCACTTCTTTATTAAATGCTAATTTTAGAGTCCCCACGTGACTCTTATCTGGATATAAAATATTTGCTCTTTCAGAAGATGAGGAAGGGAGGCTTATGCTTTTTAAATGAGAGCCACAATGGCAACACTTTGCAATTTTTCAGACCAAACACAAACACATTTCTTTGACAAGAATACAAAAAGATATTCTTAACTCCCATGTGATAAGGTAACCCCACTTAAGATATTTTAACCCCCTGTCAGCCAGAGCTTGAAAAACTTTAAACAGTTTTCTTCCAGATGATTAATACATTGTGTCAGTAGAAATAGCTTCTGTTCACTCTAAAAGGATTTAACGTTAAAACAATTCCTACCTGTATTTTATTTCGTTTGCAAAGTAGTCTGACAAGAACATTCTAACTAGTGTGACTAGAAGTATATTATATCAATGATACGTTATATATAATACTTTATATAATAACAAATAATTATATATCCAAATATATAAAAATACCTAAGGATACATACATTCTGAACAAAACTAGATGGACTGTCTTAATTGTGGCACATCAAGCTTGGGAAGCAGTCCATAGCTGACCTCCCCTAGAACACATAATATGTAAGCAACAAACTCCTCCACCATAGTATACCAAGTGTGATGCACAAACCCAGATACACTCCAAACTGCTTGTCATCTCCACAAACTCAGGCCACTGATTTACCCATATTGCTGTAGTCCTGAGTTGTTTCCAAGAACTTGGGTTTCTGTTTTACAAAAATGCATAGAAAAAAAAAACAAACAAAAAAAAAAAAACAACTGATTTTTTGTTAAAAACAACTTATAGTATCATGATCACTAAAGGTATTGAACAAGTAAAAGAAATGAACCGAGGCGTACGAGACAGAAACACTATTCCGAGGCTTTTATATAAAAGCATTTAAGTGAGACCATGAATTTTATGTAGAACAAATATTTTGGAAGTTAAAAATATCACATGTATACAGGCAGAATCCAAATGAGCTTACATGTTCTGGAATTGACTCCCAGTTTAAATGGAATAAGCCTAACAAACAGATGGTGCAGTAAGAACTTACTGTAAATAATTTGGAGGCTTAAGCAGGTATGTGCTGAAGGACTATTTTCTCTTCAGAAGTTATCAACAAATTATATTTGATCCTTTAGCTGTGTAAGACACAATTGGTATTAGTGTCCAAACTGCAATCTCATCAAAAAAGTACCAAATTCCAGGGGATGACCTTTGCTATCAACGTGGCACTATGCAAGACTCCCACCAAGGCAATTCATTCCATATGTAGCTTTATGTTATGAATTGACTATGTGTTGTTGTTTTTTTTTTTCTTTCTCCCTTTGAATAATATCTCTAATTACAGACAGCTAATGTCATGGATCCTCTTTCCAAATGCTGTTAAATATCTCTTCTAAAAAGATTTGTCGACCAACATTGCAGGCCACCAGAAAGACAATTTATTGAGCTGAGTTGAGCTACATAATTATAAATTACATGTAGACTAAAGCAATATAAATAATAATAACAAAGAATGCTACTGATCTTAATCTATTCAATGCAGAAATAAAGCTCCCACTACAGCTGAACTATGAATCACTTTTGCAGAGCAAGAGCAATTAATCCAAAAGCTTTTCTATTTCTTCTCTGCTCTGCATCAATCTGCTTGCTTCAGCAGCCCTGAAGCCTATGCTTAAGCTTTTGGTTTTCACCGGTTTAGAGTGAAACTACCTACCATCTAGAAAAGTCTGGAGGTCTGAAACCTCCAATGAGTTCTGGGCAGGAAAAATCTACAAGATGTCTTAAACCTTCCAAATCTCTTGGCACAGGGTCCCGTGCAATATTTGAACACCACCTATCATATTGTGCAATATCCCAAAGTGCAAGTAAATAATAAATGTCATCTTTGATTAAGTAATGCATCTTGCCTACACTGCATTTGTAAAAGACAGTAAAAAAAAAATATCAAGGCACAGGACAGAATGGTTATCAACGCCCAAGCTATTACATCTTGCTACTGAGACACTAACTGTAATTTGAAATATTCAGCTGTATTGCTGGTTTTTTTCCATTCCTCTTTTCTGAGTTTGCACTCTGATATTCATAGGAGACAAAATGATGTCATTTTATTAACCTCATAACCACTTTGAGCCAACAGAAAAATAAAAACATTGGAATGACCATCTGGCATGAAGTTTCTGTTTCTCTTAAAAACAAGTCTGTATTTTCTGTTTCTCATGACACTAGGGACAAAAAAAAAAGTCTTCTGACAAATTTTACAGCATCACAAAAGAGAAAATAGAACTATGATTAAACAAATCTAATTATATTTGAACATTCAAACATGAAAATACTATCCTGTCAGGAGCTCTCCATGTAAGTATGCATACGTAGCTTCCACCATCAGAATATCTGACCTACTTATATCATCGGAAGCTAGTAAAAACTCTGGATACTTTTGCTTTATCATGACATTTTCTTTCCTATGACAGCACAGATTTGAAAAACAAACAAAATAAACTGTTATCTAAAAAAAAGAAGAATTAGCAACTCATCCTTTAAAACCAAGTAAGTTAACTTTAAAAGGTAATACCTTTGAAAGATATCCCACATTCTATACTGAATTCATGCTTAAGAATGAGTTTGATTTAGTAATATGACAGCTCATCTTGTAAGATCTAATCAAATCATTGCTTGCAAATTGACTTTACAACACTGTTTCTCTAAGCAGTTAACATTCTTGGGCGAGACTAGAAATATAAAAGTAACACACTACTGAGCTAGGTAGGCTGAACATAAGGTCAAGTCCAAGAGGAACAGGAGGTGGTTGCGCACATCTTCACATCAAACCAGTGCCACCAGTGCTGTCCTGCTAGAAACACATCATTTCCAAACTCACTGATGACGTTTCTGGTGCCATAGCTGGGAGATGCTACGTGACCACTGGCCAGCTCAGGAAAGCACTCACCTCAGACAATGAAAGGAGTCAAAGCTTGGAGGGGACTTGGCCCAAATTCAAAGGGCTTTAATTCTGAGAAGTTAAACAATTCAAAGAGGTGAAAGCTGAAAGGGTTTTAGCTGCATGTGAACCATAAAGCTGATTTTAGCCAACCAATGCAATGTAGTCCCCAGTTTACACTCCGCTTTTTCACCTATGGAATTAAACTTGGAACATTTTGGAGTGTCTCCCTAATTGCTGAAACTATCTAAATCTCCAGTAAACTATGAGCTGCTGGTCAGCAGGTATAAAATCTTTCTGCCACAAAAAAAGCCCCAAGAAGCAACAATCCCCTCCCTAACACTATAATGACAAAGAACAAAGAATTTAGTAATCTCGTCCTCATTTTGAACAATGCAGTTGTTTTAATGTCATAGTTCTGGTACAACTGCAGTTTTAAAATGAAGTTTAGCCAGACATCTCAAAAAACAGAATGTCCTCATCCTAAAGAAGAAACACCCCCTTCCCCATTCTTTTCTGGTCAAAATAGCATTTTGTTCCAACAGACCTGGAACAAAAACCTGCCTGATAAAGTATGAGCTGTTTGTAAGGAATGTAACAAGGAATACCAATAATGTTGTAGAAGACATTTTTCTTCCAGTTTAAGTTCTTACTAGTCATTATATGTTATGGAAAGCAACAATTATGTAGGCATCTACACCAGAACTTTCTATTGTGGGAACCAAACAGTACATGCAGGAACTGGCAATTTAAATCCACTCAGCTTAATGGAAAGGTGTGTATTTAAAAACGTGCAGCAGGCACTTAGCTAAGGACTAGATGTAGAACATGTCTGGTTGGCACACGGTGCCAACTGATACACCTGTTGGCAGAATTTGCTGCCATGCAGAAATGACAGTACTAAGAGTTTTTATCATGGCATGATGTCTTTGCTCATTACAACCTACAGAAACTTGGAATCAAACTAAATCCTCCCTCTTCTGTCTCATTGCAGAGGATGGTAGTAGGATTTCACATTGCTTGGAGAAGGTCTGTTTTCTCTGGGGGGAAATACATTTCAAGTACTCCACATGACACTTCAGAAACAGTCTGATAAACTTGCTTGCACTGAATAATCCCCAACCTTGGGATTTGAGTGGATGGGGCTATTCATTAAATAGAATACTAATCAGTACGAGAAGTACTTTACTCTTAAATCTTGACAGCAAGATTATGCCAGAAGGATGCAGCCAGTTCTAAGAGGCAGCATCCCACTAGGGGACTTTCGGAGCAATTCCCTTCACAGAGGAACTGCACTTCCCTTGGGGCACATCGTGCCCCCATTCACACTTTCTGGTGCTGCTGGGTACTTTTATACTGAATTTGGAGGTGGAAATCCCTGCTCAGTGCATCTGTGAATGATATATGCTAAAAATGACAAATAACAAAAATATTTCTACTCTCATATTTTGTTTCAACTCTAAAGAGAGCTCCTCTTCTTGGCTTTTGTATTTCACGGGCCTCTACTACTTAATAAACCTCCATGAAAGACATAATTTTGAGGAGAACAGGGAACATAGCTGAACAGAGACGAAAACTGTGGAAGGAAAACACTATTTCTTACTTTCTCTTATCTCCCTAAAGTTTGAATCCTCACTTAAAGGAAAATAAGGCAGTCACATAGGGAGTATTTGGGAGGAAAGAAAACCTCAAGAAAATGAAAATACTATGCAGAAAAAAAATCAAGAAAAAGAAAATACTATACCTTCTTGGTAAATGAAGCATACGGTTTTAATTCACAAAACATTTTACGCTTCTGGGTAGTAAGAACTCCGTAATGTGCAAGATTGAGCAGCAAAACACAGAAAAAAATTGTGACTGACAAGATGGAACATCGTGATGCATTCATTACACGTAAACCCAGCATATGAATCACTTTCCCTTGAGGTTAAGGCCATAATCCCATCAAAATCAGAATTTGCTCTCAGACCATTCATCCATCCTAGTTAAGGAGAAGACCATTCCGTAGCAAGCATGTAGATATGTACAAGACATCACAGATCTAAAAATATAGTTAAGGGCCTTTAATTATGGTAAAATATCAGAAGTTGGTTACTTTCTACATCTACTAGGCCATGTTTAGAACTGAGTACCTGTAACATCCACTGAATGTGATGAAGAATCAAGAAGGTGTTCAAAACAGAAGGAAAATTGAAGAGCTTATTCAGTGTAAGATTGAAGCTTTAATGTCAGCAGTGTGTGTGTTTTATGTTTGTTTATGTTTTTTTTTTTAAAACGGGGAGGTCAATCAGAGAGATTCAGTAATGAGAGAAATTCCAAAAACATGCAAATTTATTTTTGGGGGAAATCTGAGAATCCTAACACTGTCTGTTTATACTGGCTTATCTTCTTTGGCATCAGCTGAAGTCTGGCATGCATCCATAAGGGAAAAATCTAGAATTCCTACATTGCCCGAAGTCTAATAATATTTCTCCCAGAAGATCTCTCATAAATAGTTGTCTTCTATGTGGTTCCAATATAGGATAGCAACAGTACTGCTTTCATGTTGAAACAATTCCTTCATATTGAAGATTCTTTTAAGATTTATTATTTTAAAATGTCTGAAACATAACAGTCCTACTAAAGAATTTCTCAGTAGTCCTGCTGGAACAGGCTACCACGACATTAAATTTAGTGTGGATTGCTATGTACCAACCATTCACAATATAATGGTATAGTTTTCATTTGGCTTTTTTTTTTTTTTTTTAAAATGAAAATCTTCGAGGTCTTCTGGGTCTCTCAGTGTTTTGGTCTTCCTACAAGACTCTGTCAACAGATCAGGGACAGGCCATGCCCTCAAAAACAGATAATGCATCTCAGACTCCATCTTCAGAATAGTCAGTAAAAGGATACATGCTGTACAGATGGTGTATTTCAAAAGAATTGTTGCTTGAACTACTGAAAATGAGCATGTTCTTAAGCAACAATTATGTTAGCCTAGAAGGTTTGCTTTGGCTAACATACTTTACCTTAATATGATGTGTGGAAGGCAGTGGGTATAATCTAAAGCTGTGTAAAATTACAAACGGTTGTTATACAATTCTTTTTTTATGAAACATATAGTTTGGTTGGTTTTTTACCTCTGTTTTTCCCACTCCCTGCTGATTTGAGGCATGTTTTTTATAGGCAGTTGTCTGCTGTTGTGAAAACAATGCTGAGCTTGCAGCTTTATTTTGATTCTAATGCTGGACTGGAAGGGATGGAACTTACACAGCTTCTGAGGAAAGACAGCTATGTGACATGAATCACTGCAAGAGAAAGAAGGGGACTATGGGCTGTCAGCCCCATGCTCTACCATCCAGACAAAACAAAGAATGGCTGCAACGATGCCTTTTACCTCGTGTTTTTGTTTTTTTAATTTTTATTTTTTAAATAAACAAGGCTGCATACGTTACTCAAAAATATTTTAGTCTTTGGAAAGGAGAATAGTTGTTTTTGTTTAATTTTTATTAACATAGATAAGAACTTGGTACTAAAGTTGTGCATTTTTCTCCCCTGAATGTCCCAAATGTTCACTGACTACAAAGCTATAAAAGCACGGTCTAAGTCTTCTCAATGAATCAGATTATGTACTGCTGCTAGAAATCACATGGAAAGTTGGGTTGTTGGTTTGTTTGCAACATCTAGACAAAGGCAGTTAATCTATACCAAATAAATATCCATTTTTTGTTGAATTCTACATGATACATTTCACTTATTTAAGGCTGACTCTAACTACATTACCAGTTACCTCGTGAGGACTTGCTTCTTGCTAAGATTTCACAAAATGGTTCCTGCAATGGAACTGCAGAAGAATGGAATGGGCAGGAAAGTGTTGAGCTTTTCCTTAATTTTGAAAAAAATACCTCTATTAGTTTCTTTGATAAACTCCTCCTTTGTTCAGTACATCTCCAAAGGTTACTAGGATAGAGTTCAAAATACCACTAGCTCTTAATTTCCCAAGAGAAATCCAAGTGTGATACAAAAGGCTATGTCAATATTACTGTGGCCACCAACAGGATGCTGTAAAAAACACAGTAGTGAGAGGAACAGAGAGGAGACGACGTTTGTGAGCAAAAGAAATCACACTCTCTTGTGCATGGAATTTGCTACTGTGTTTACATCTGCTTAGTAAATTACACAAGCCTTTCACTCACATAGTAACAGTCTTCTCTGTGTTTGATTCAGCACATTACCTTCAAGATGTGTCTCCAGACAGGTAGTAATAATAATAATCATCCCACTCAGTGCTAAAATTTGTATCATCTTGAGATTTCATATAGATATAAAACCATCACCTAATTTGGATTATGTACTTGGCCTTTAATGTCTAGCCTTTTGTTTCTAGAATTACTCTTAGACAAAACTATAAAAGATAAACTGCGTAAATTCCCATTCCATTTTCATTTTAACAATAAAGAACAGCTTTTTAACAGGACATCCCACAAACTTCATAAAAAATACAAGCTACAGAATTCAATGGGAACTTTTAAAAATATATCATTTTTACTTAAGTAAAAAAAAATAAAAAATAAAAATAAATAAATAAATAAAGTTGACATACCTGCAGAAGTAATCTCTCAAAGGCTAGAAAGTTGTCCCATTTGGAAATCTGGGGGTGTTTCAAAGTCTGGACTGTGGCCAGCACAAGCTGTAGAAGACTACAATGGTTCTCCAAAGCTTTGAGATTATTTTTGAAAAGCTGAATGTATGAGCTGAGTTGTTCTGGGGTGACTCTCCCTGCGGACAAGAAAGCAGGACACAGAATTTAGTGGTATCAAATACTGATAAAGCCCCATATGTATCTAGATTTTAAATGATAGCGAATCATAGAGAACTTCAGAAGCTCTTTCCCCTATGGGCCAGATCGTAGCCTCACTGCAATCACTGGGAGCTTTGGACAGCAGAAATACGTCAGGATGCTTCATACACAAATTGTGGCTTAAGAGATGCAGTAAATGCAGCCTAATTTCACCCATTATCTGAAGAGAAACACCTCCTGCACCCCCTACATTGGCCTGTGAATCGCTCTTTAACCAAAGCGCATAAGGGGAGTCATTCAGGCCACAGAAACATTACAGGATTAGCAGTTATTCCATCTAACACTGAAATGTCAACTAAACTGTTCAATTAGTGTTTTAGAAGTGACATTTCACCTGCTGCAGGGAGAAGGGGACACTGATGCCCCTGCGAGCTCAGACTCAAAGAGCAAAGTCTGTAATGTCTCAACTAACCTAGGAAAATTATGACAGGTGATCACACATGCTGTCCATACACAAGGAAAAATGGTGTCAAAACACCATCCTAATTGCTAGTCTGGACCACAGTCCAGGCCAGGGCTGTTTCCTGGTTTCTGGCAGCCTCTGCCAGTAACAAGTCATCTTCCTCAAGCAAACCAGAGCTGAAGAGCAGAGACACGTGAGATGGAGTGACAAGAATCCTTAAACAGAACAAGCTTCGGTGCCAGGAAGGCACTAGGCTGAACTGATGCTAGACATTTCATGGCTTACACCACTCTGACCATTTTATTTGGTATTTTTTCCGTAAAGGAAAGATCTTGTAAGACTACTACTGTGTTTCTTCTGTGCATTTGGTTATTTCATCAGTTTACAAATCTCTCCATCTGCTGCCATCCTTTCAGTGTCATGTAAGTGGTGAATAAACGACTCCACCAGCAAATCGATGCTGAGAGCGCTTTCTCTTAGCTCCAGTGATACCACAGGCAGTCTTTGGAGGAGCATTTAGATTAGGGAAAGCTGCTAAATAAAATAAAAACACACAAGGTCTTTATGTGAATTTTAACGGAGAGCATCAAACCGAAAAGTCAGCAAATTAACACACAAATCAAGCTGACACTGCTCAGTAGGCCCGAGAGCTGACAAAAGGCTTCTACGGTTAGTCCGCATAGGCTAAAATAGCAACCACTGCCATGTGTGTTTTTAGACTAAACACTGGAGCTTTCAGTCTTGTTTTATTTCTTTTAAAGCTGTGTCAGGCAGATTTACATGGTGATTTGAAAATGTCAGCCCATGAGGCCTTGCAGCATACCTTTGATAATGACTGCATTATTATTACCTTTAGCATTCATGATACATAGCGGTATATTCAAAAACTGATAACTTGCTTCAAATGAGAAAACATGAAGTTGTCTCATATACAATAGTAAAAATGTTTCAAGACTTCTGATTTCAATTTTGAAAAATAATTTTGGGAGTTTTGTTCCATGTTGTTCCTTCTGAAAGTGAATCCAGATGCATCACTGGATCAGCCTAGGATCAGTTCAGCACCATTTCAGATAAACACTGAAATACTTTCCCACCCTCAGAGTACCACCAAGAGAAGGTCCAGCACATGTAAATATAAGTGAAATCCTGACCTTAGTAAGTCATTAACAAAACTTGCTGGCATCGAAGAGTCCAGCATCTCATCTGTAATATTTACAATATCCATGGAACTGCTCAGATCCAGGATTCAAAAGCTCCAGCCAATTTCTACACAGAAATCTCCCTGGACAGCTGTCTGATGCATATAACTGTTCCAGTAGATGAGGAAAGGAATTTAAGGAAGTCACTGGTGGTACTCAGCAAATAAATTACTTTTTCTGAGGCCTAAATCCTCACTGCCTTCCCTGCTGCTTGCTCACAGGGGGAGATTTCAGCACAAAGCCAAAACAAGGCTAAATTTAATCTAATCCCACCCCAACCAGCCCCTCTGCTGATGCCTTTTCTTTTTTAAAGCCCCTCTGCTGCTTCAAGTCCTTTTGTCTTGCCATGTTGCACACAACTCCTGTGAAATCAAAAGGAGATGGATGACAACTACATCTTCATGTTTCAACTGTTCTTTTGTTCTCCTAAAGCAAATCCAGAGATTCAGAGGCAGGAGATGGCAACTACAGGCAGAAGGGACTGCAGCAAGGCTGTCTTGCCTTGCTCCCACCTCCCCTTCATGCTCCGTTGTGGTCATGCTCCGCAACCCTACACCTACACAGAGTCCAAATGCCTGTGTAGGCACAGGGGTCTGACTCATGGGGACTCTGTTACGCTGTAGTTGGTCATCTTTTAATTCCAAATTGTGGGAAGAAAGAGAAGCATGACCTCAACCTCTCCCCTAAGGGATTTTAAAGTACCGATAACCTTTCTTGCACAAACACTGAGATTCCATACTGCCTAAGAAGTAACCTTTACCATTAAAATAGCGTAGGGAATGAAACTGGGTATTACAGGAGGAAGGAAGTCTGGATGTCACAGAAACACGACGGAATAGGTACCAGCCTCACTACTGAAGAGCCAGTTTTCTCCTGGAAACGCTGTGAGCGTGCTGAGGCAGCTCTGCACATTAGAGATCTGATAAACTGAAGATAAAAAAAGGAAGAGGTAACAGGGATATAATAGGATCCAATTGTGTCACTTGGGAAAGGATGACAAAAACAATTCTCATCAGTGTAGAGTTAGAGAGTATTAAAGAACCAAAGTCGCACATCGATACATATAGGGATTTCTGGGATAATATTGAATTCATGAAAATTGTCTCAATCAGGAACATGAAATTCCAAGATACAGAAAAAAAAACACAAAGACAAGTAAAAGTGGTCACCCAAACACTACTGGATGCAAAAAATAGATTTCTCCTATAAATAGTCACCGAGACTGTTTTAGATTTACCCATGAAGACCAGTGAGGCTTGTATATGAAGAAACCATTTAGAGAAGTAAAAATCGAGAAAATTATCATGATATAGTTTTCACTGAGTTCAAACCAAATTAATTCAAATTAAAACAATGAAAGAATTAAGGGAAATCCTATAAGATTAGAATTAGGCACTGGGAAACACAGGGAAAGAAGCCAGGCTTGTTTAGAGCTTGTAAAGGAAATTTGATAAACCATAAAAGTTACACAGATTAAATAAGAAAAAGAATAAATGTTTGTCGTCTGTTGGAAGCATGCAATGATCAAGACATGACCCAGGAAATAAGTCAACTATTCTGCCCTGGGTTTCATGCCACAGTACAGTACACAGTGGGAAAAGGAAAATGACCAATGACGATGAGGTCATTTCAACAAGGTTACCATATCAGAACTAAGAAAAAGCAGTTTAAGTCAGGTAAAGCAAAGCAAGTTCTGAAACAAGCTGCACGTAAAACAGCCAGTGGTAAGACTTCTACTAAACCTACCACATCAACTAGATCAGAAAACAAAAATATTTATATTTAAGAAATGGTGAAAAATAGCTACCTTACTAGTCTGATGACAGCAGTAAGAAAAACTTCAGGGCAAGCATTCAAAAAAAATACATTACGTTCTAGAGGAAAACAGGATAAAGTACATTTATCACAGAATACCATGTCAAACTGATATGTAACCTAGTTTCTAGAAAGAACAAATGAATTAATTATAACTCACATGGATTTAGCATAGTATTAACTACAACATAAACACATTTAACAGAGGAAAGATTAGGATTAGAAGTTTTGTAATATACCTAAGAAACTTCCAGAAGTAGATGGCAAGGTAACAGGCTTCTAAAAAGAAAAGATTTTAACTGGAGCTTGGTAAAACCAGACTGTGTGAGCACACATGTACACATAGTACAGATTTGGGTACCAAACAGCACCAAATCTGGTGCTGTCACAAGGCTGTGAAACATTACTAATACAGAGAAAAACAGAAGGGACAGCTGGATTGCTTTTAGCTTTGGAAAAACATACATGGGATGAAATCTAACAGTTAAAAGTACAAGATTATGCATTTTGAGGCTAGGAGTTGTCTGCTGTAAATTGGAAGTACAAACCTGAAATTACTCAAGAGATTAATAATGTCTAGGCTTCCTCATTGCAAATATATATATGTATGAAAAATGGTTATGTTAAGGGTCAACTCTGTTAATAAAATCAATGGGTACAAATAATGCATGAATATATTTGCACAAGACATTAAGAAGCATATTGCTGAATCAATCGATCTTCCAGTGCTGGAGACAAGAGTGGAGGCAAACAAATTTAGCTTTTTCTAAGGCAGGGCTTGACAGGTATATAACAAGCAGTTGCATAAATGCTCGCAAGACTGAATTCAGTACAAATGGTCCCCTTCAAACCTTTACTCCTAAGGTAACTGATTTGCAAACATACTGGGACATACAGACATTGAATTCCACCTCCAACTTTCAAGATTTAGGGCAGATCCCAAAAGAACTACAGATCAATTTGCCAAGTTTTTTAAGTTACTGAAGTGGTACCTTATATTAAAAAAAAAGTAACAGTCAACACAAATTATTTTTTTGTTAATTATGCAGGTAGCAACACTGAAAACTAAAATATGCAACAAATATACCACATAGAAAATGCACAGTTAATACTGCATGTGCAAATGATGATGTGTAGTAGGGAAGTAGTAGTTCTACTACTAGTACAGCTGACCATTTAAGTTAGACATACTGAGGCAGAAATTACCAGCAATTTACCATATTAAAGATCTGTCAAAAGTCTGTTTTTCAGTAGTAAAAGTAGCCTGAGTGGGAGAGACAGACTTTCACCTCAAAAGTTAAACAAAATGTTAACCAGACAAAATGCATACGTAGACATCAAGACACAATTTGACACTATGATGTTTTTCCACCCTAAATTAATGCTGCAACGCATGTAGTATAATGCAGGCATCACTTCGAAAATAATTATTTTTCAAGATAGATTTATTAGTATTTTTTTAAAATTCAGAATCCCAAAGTATTTTTTAACATATGGATGAACGAGGTGTCTAAAGAGCGAAGGTCAGAAATATCAACCCGCCGTTCCAAACATATAGTCCTTCTTTCTTCATCTAACACTTAGTTAATTATCTCCATAGGGACAAGAAAACAAGTAAAGAGGAAAGTACATTTTGTGACCAATTGAGTAAATAAGTGGATGCTTTTCCAAGACTACAGGAACCGCCAAATACGCATAGCTTTAACCTTAGTTCAATTTCATGCGAGAACACAGTTCGAGCTTCACTGGCTGGAGCATTACTGCTGCGGTCCATTTTTCACTTGACAGACCCCGAATAAGAAATTATCTTGGAACACATATGTTCACGGACTAGGTTTTTTCAAGGCTGAAAATTTCCAAATAAACTGTTTTCTTTATCCATAGTTTTAGGAATATAGATCTGTCCTTTCCAGTAGCTTGCCTCTGTTCATATCCAATGCCGGATACTCCTGAGGAATGTAGAAAGATCTCAGAATCCATGAGGCCAATTGGGCAACAGCGCTGCCAAGGGAGTTGGATATTTTGCAAACTGAGAGCAATTTAGAAGGACAGATGACGCCCCTCATGGCTCCACATTGGTGTAATTTCCAGATGTTATTCTTATTAACACAACATGTTTTTGTACTTTGTGAATTTCAGTTTCACTCTTTAGCAGCAAGTACCATGAAAATAATTCAGTCTCAGTCTTTGGTTAGTTAATTTCAAAAGTCACCCAGTCCTTGAATTGCTAATAAAGACGAGAAGAACATCACCTACTCCCTACCTCTTTGGAGAGATGGATGGGAAGTAGGCCAGGATGGGATACTGTCTGTCTGACTTCTCCAAAGTAAGACTCTGGACCCAAAGAGCACTAAACCTTAGAGCAGACTGAAAGCAGATGTGACAAGCTTATTTCTAGCAACGTATGCTCATATCCCACAAACACAAAACCTTCCGCTCTGTTATTGATGGTCACCTGTAGCCTTCTTTCACAACTGCAGGAGCAGCAGAGTGATGGTCCTTCAGGGAGGCAAGGCCTCTTGCCTGTCACACAGCTGAAGGCAAGTAAACCCAGGATGTTTGAGGACATAGGAGCAGAAAATGAATTCTTGGATGAGGGAGAAAGGGATGGAGTGGGAAGGTGCAGTGGGGATTTGTGGGGCCAGAGTGTATGGCAATATGGGGTGAGGGTTCCTGGTTCAGAAAACTGAAGATCTCGTATTCTTCATGTCAGTGTGCTGAAGGAGGCACAGGACCAGAAACCCGCTTCACCCCTCACACACATACACAGCACTGAGGTAGTGGAAGCTGCTGCCATCACTGTCACCACTGATGGAAAACAACCATCAGTTCTGACACTATTTTCAAATTTTTTGCATAAAACAAAAAGCAATCAGTTAATTGGGAGAAATATAATTAAAGCACTCTAATAATCACCATGTTCAGTTCTAAGCACCTAAATGCAGATGCCTACATATGGGCCTGAGATATGTTTTATGTACAAGTCCTAGATTATCAACAGTTTCCAGTTTCCCAGCACATTCAGAATGCTTGGACAAACATGACTGACAACTTAGGTGTCTTGAAATGATTTAGGAATTTTGCATTTTAGTCATTCAGAGGTTTGTGTTTAAATGCATGGCCATTTGAACCCATAATTACTTTTTTTTTTTTAAACATACTCTATCATTCAATATCCTTTTCTGACTTAATACGGTATGAACAAAAACATAACAACCATCTCTATCTGCTGTCTACCGTATTTCCCAGTTGCCCTTCTAAGCATCAAAACAAACCTCAGAACCATTTGAATAAGTAGGTAAAATGTTCCAGAATTAAGCATCTTAGGGGTAGCTGTCTCTATTAAACTTTCAAGGGCTGGCGTAACACTCAGTTAAGTACTAGCATTCCAGATTTTCTCAAAGCCATTTCTTAATCTTGACTAAGTATGTATCACGGTCATGGTGCACTACCTTATTCTTCACCTCTTCCGCCATGTTTAGTAACACAAAGCCCTAGGCCAAATCCCAGCCAGGTCACCAGACATGAAAAAAAGCAATCCATGAAAACAGTAGTTCACTGCAACCATAAAGTGACTTGAAATCTGCAAATTTGGCTCAGTCATCTGGATGCTTTAAACTTCTCACTGAAATGAAATGACTTATTTGTCTTAAAACACTATGCCCAAAGGATTTCAGGTGGCTTGTGCCTGTCCTCATTTAGCACTAAGACATATGCTTTCAGACACTGAGTACTTCATCATGTTCTTGGCTCGCTGTTCCAGTGAGAGGGAGGTCGTTGTTCTTCTTTGGTACGTTATTCACAGGACTGATTATTTCTCTGATGATCTCTGGAAGACTTCTGCAGCTGAGAATACCGTAACAATCACTTTGGGCAGCAAGTGAATAAATATGCATGGAAAACAAGATGATGTATGATTACGTACATATGTAACCATGTCTCTTGTGTAACTAGTCATCCTTTGTGAGACTGAATCATAAAGCTAAATTAAGCTGGAAAAAAAAAAAAAACACTCAGCAAACCACCCAGTTTTACTATATTGCCATGCTCCACTTCAAGTCAGACACTTAAGAGAACTGCAAGCACACCAGTACACACTGTATTTTTGGTTCAAATCCTTCGGCATGGGCTGTTCTCAGCGGTGCCTTGCTCCTACAGCTCTACATCACTTTCAGCTATTTTCTTCAAGTTTGCCCCCCACTAACTCCTTATAGCATAAATTCTGAAGTCCTTTCTGTCATCTCAAAAGATGCACAAGACAAAGTGTGAAGTACTTAGTGCTGATATCCACAACTGCCACAGAGCTCCAGCAAAATGCAGGTGCCACATGGCTTTGCTGCATGCCAAGGACAAACTGGAACTGGCGTCTCCCAGACCTATATACAGGATTAATTTTGCTGATGAAAAACACAGTCGTTATGGCTGACACACCCTATTAAATTAAGGTATCATGGAACACATACATGTACAGCAAGCTGTATCTTATTTCCAGCCAGTCTACTTCCCCACAGATTTAAATACCAGCAATTAAAGTAAATTTCTGTTTCTTGGACTGAAAGAGTGTTTTGGGTTTTCATCCAGGTTTGAAGAGTCCTAGAGGACCTCCTCCTGTTTAACAATTCCTTAATCATCACAAACATACAGTCTACAAGTACGTGGATTTTTTAAACTGTAAATACTATCATGTAGATGATGAAATTTAAACACATAATTTCCAAAGCACTTGGGAACACACTTAACTATTAGTTCAGCATTACATTTTCAGATACACAAAGCATCTTATCCATTGTGCAATAAATTTTATAGTAAAAAAATATAAATAATATAAATTTATTATAAATATAAAAAACACCCCAAAGTTTTTGTCACATTAACATTTTCTATCTTGTGTACTTCATTTACGTTTGAGTCAAATAGTAAAGCTTAATTCCTCTTTTCTGTTATCACGATTACTTTCATTGTTTTCTAAGTAATTTAGGGATTGTATAACCATTAACGTCACAGTTCTATTGCATTTGATAGAGCTGTCTGAACAAATGTAAATATCTTGTTCTTTTTTTGCTGTCTATCTAGATAATTCTTTTCAAGACTAAGAAAATATAATAGAAGTCAACATCAGCCAAAAAAAAAAAAAGCTTAGTGAATAAAAGAAATCCCAGGTGTTCACCTAATAATAAAAATATTATAAAAATAAATACTATTGATTTTTATTAATGTTATTAATTTTAATTATTCATTTAAATATTATTAATAAATAAATAAAATATAAAATATTGAATAAATCTTAGCAGAGAAGAGAAGATCACAATTCAATTGCTTCTTTTCAAGAAGTGGCATCATTAATCAGTACAAGTGTTATGTTTTATCTACACCTTTATATATACACACAAAATAAATAAATATATATCAGTTTGTTTCTAGCTGTATACCTACTAATTAGTAATGGCAATCAAAAACTGAAAGAAGCCATTCAACTTTCCCTATGCAATTTGGTTTGTTTGATATACAAGCTGTTTAGACTAGTGTTAGAAACACTGTTGCTCACTACAGATTCCAGTTAATTCACTTAAAAGGATTAACACTTGTTTCTAATTCAAAGACCCGTACCTCACAGCTTATGCAACTACAATTAAACTTACTTCTCCCACATTCTTTTCTATTTTAAAACTCAAATGCTAATTAGATCAATGAACAACCTATAATATTCTCAAAGGCAATTATGTGATCTGACTGTAATATCTCAAAATGTATATTTAAAAAGTGATCTTCAGAAGTTACATAATGAGCCGTGGTCAGAAAATTCTTAAAATCAGTCATTTAACAACCTTTGACAAGAGTTGTAGAACATGGCTTTTATTACGAATGGAGTTTCACATTTGTGATAATCCATTAAGCATGCCGAAAATAAACTGGACACATTTGCAAGTAAATGCTATCTACATTCATAAGCTTTTTAATACACAAAGTCATTTCCTTACAATTTAAAGATATATAGTCTAAAAAATAAATAACAATGTGCATTTATGTTAAAACACTGTTTCAAAACTTCTCGGACATTTATCTGTACATTAATGTTTACTGCTGTTGTGCACATCATGTAAATGCTCTAGAGAAATACCACATTGAAGTAGCTTTTCACAGTACTTTCATTAAGACAAAAAGACTTCACACTGAAGTTTATATAAGCCTTTCAGTGTTACATTAACAAAGAATATAAATAATGAAATACTATATTTGCAGAACTCCTGCAAGAGCAACACAGTTCTGTTTTCTTTTAAATTTTTAATAATTATCTTCAACTCTAATCACAACCAGACATGAAAGGAGACCTGGCTACAAGTTAAATGTAAGTGTTTTGGTTTACTGTCTGTAACAAAGATTTTAATTTAAATTTTAAAATAAACTTTATCCAATAATTCTAGACACATAGAAAGACCACTGTCACCACATTCCCTTCATAAAAAGTAACACTAGGGTTAGCCAAATAGTTCTACATCCATGTGCCAACTGTAATTTAATCAAAGATAACATACTACCAGCATATTTCTGTTTCACATCACTGCACAGGGTTTTGTGCTTCACTTCCATGTGTTTCATAGCAAAGCAAATGAGGTATAAGACACAAATATGACACTCTTTACAATTTTCTTAGGGCATGAACCGTTACCCATCTTACACCACAAGAGACTATACAGCATACAGTAGGTTATTCATTAAACAAAGACAAGACTACAGTAAGGGACAAAAATACCCTTACTGAAACTTCATAAACAAACTTAACCTAGGAACTGTTTTTTCTTAAACAATATTAAGTCACAGAATAAAAGCCTGAAGTATACAACAAGAGCTTAGGGTAAAACAGGATAGTTGATACTTCAGTCAGTTTGAAACTTTTCATTTAACTTCAAATAAATGTGATAAGTACCAATATTACTCTTTTCTTTTTTCCTTTTAAGGTAAATTCACGTAACACAGTAGTCACTAAACAACAACAAAAAAAACCACCACCTTCAACTAAACACCACAACACTCAGAACAAATCTGAACAACTCCTAATTTTCTAAAGAACAGCAAAAAGCCACCTACCACCATCTGCAAGGAATACCTTAAAATACTGAGAGGCAAATTTTGCCTTCACATAAATTTATTGCAAAAAAGGAAGGGTACAATGCTTTATGTTTTTTTATTTGTTTGTTTTTTTTCTTAAATATTATTGTGAGTAATTTTATCACTGAGCTAAAACATCTCTGCCAACCTGTTTAGGTTGAGATTTACTTCATTTTGTTATGAAACAGTTCACGTTATCTGTCTCAGTCTCCTCTAAAATAGAGATGTGTCCTTTGTCGAGGGGGCAGGATTTAAAGAATCCCAGGACCATTTCCAAAACCACTTCCATAAGGTGTAACTGTTGGTGTATTTGGAGAACCCAGCAGGGTTCCACATTCCCCATTCGTTTTGCACCAACAATGAAGATGACAATAAGGTATTTTAGGTACTCTTCCAGATAGGATGTGTAAATGCCATTGATGTTCTATCATTTTTTTCCTCTTCTCTCCTCAGTAAGACGGATTTTAATGTTGAAAAAAAAATGCTCTCTATAGATCAAACTGATACTCTGCCATTAAAGACACAACAAAAAATGCACAAGCAACAGTAGATGAGAAGTGGTGTTTTCCCCAAATCGTACAGGAACGTAACCTCCTGAAAGACTATTTAAAGGAAGGAAGACACAAACGTGAGAGACAGAAAAAAAGGAACTGGCAAGTTGTTAAAAACATGGCAAGTTGTTAAAAACAAACAAAAAAAGAATCATCTCAATTGTCTAAGCAGCTCTGAGATCTACAAAGCTGGGTAAGAACCTTCACCTACCTACAACCCTATTTGTTGCTTTAGATTTTTCCTCTTCCTCATGAAATATAATGAGCTGCTCCATCCTCAGTATTACTTCACTTTTAAACTCATTGGTATTAAGGTGTCACAGTCTGTGACTCAACATGGCAACACAGCTCTTTTTGATTCTCAAGCTCTTGAACAAATAAATGCAAACAACAACAGTAAGCTTCAGTAACTGTGCATTAGATAGCATCTCATTTTTACTTGTTTCCAGCGTTTGAGCACAAGTCTAAAAAGGAGGATTAAAATGTCATTTCCTAGCACAATATTTCAGCATTTGGGACACAATTTTTCAGTTCTCTTTTCATCTGTACAAACAGTAGCACTCACTAAGAACATGTATCATGGATGTTTATGGGCACTAAACAAGCCTTTTGCTGCATTCAAGGTACTGTTCTGCACTGATCATAAAGACAATTCTTTTCAGCCTTTATTTCATTTTTTCCCGTGTTTCTTTCATTTGGGTCAGTCCAACAGCAGCTCTGTGATGTAAATCCCAGTGAAGTTCATGACGAATGAGCCTGCCAAGCTGAATGTGAATCAGCAGTATGCCCTTGCGGCCATGAAAGCAAACCGTGTCCTTGGTGGCATCAGCACAAACGTAGCCAACAGCCAGAGGGAACATCACACCTCACATAATTCCAGTTATTCTAAAGAATGCTTATTTTCTCTTTTTAGGAATAGCATCCTTGACAGGACAAGCAATTCTGTGCACTGGAAGGTGAGACTGAAAAAAGGAACTGGTACATTATTTTCCTGAATACAGAATTCAACTTTGAAAGAAGTGTAATGTTTAGTGCAGAGAGTGCTCCCCAGCTGGTTATGCTTCTAAGCAGCAGTACACACCAATGCAGAGTCACTTACTGATAAAAAACATGCTGTTCTGCTTCTGAACATCTCTACATCTCAGCTATTTGGTCACGTCCTCAAAAAGAGAGCTGCCTTGGCAGGAATATCTTCATCCTTTTTGTTACATCCAAAAAGTTACAGAGTTGACTTGAAAAGTTCAGTTACTTAAAAACAAACAAACAAACAAAACCTTGCACATCTGGGACTTGGAGCAACATCTTTGCTCTACGCTGGCAAAACCAGATGACCATCAGAAGATGGGATCTACTTAGTAAGGTACTCTGATCACTCAATGGGTTTGAAACTGTGAACTTCACCCTAGTGCAACAATGCAAGCTGAAACAGCCATAACATCAACCTCTTTCAACAGGTCCTTACGTGGTGGTGGCTATTCAGAAAGGCTGTTTCATCAAGAGTTACCAGGGACAGCTTAACCCCCACTGTACTCAAAGGGTGGTTGTCCTCTGGGAATGGAAAGGCCTACAGAGAAGCTCCCCCAAACAGATCTAAAACTTTCAGAAACAATTCAAATTCTTCAAAAAACATTTAGCACTCTAAGAACTAAAAAGCCTTCCTGCCTCCAGGGGTGAATGATGCAACAAAACATCTGCTCCATTGGCCATCACTGAAATTAGGAACATTTGCTTTAGGTCAAAACTACACTTAGAGTTGCACTACAGGGAGAAATCAGAACTCAATATTGCAGCAGGCTGGAAAATCAAATCTGCTTGGCTAGATAGCCCCACACTGCAGAGCTTCCGTTACTTTTGCTTAGGCAAAAGGGAGACTAATTTACTCGGGTCTGAGAGGAACAGCCTCACCTTTCCCTGGTGTAGGCCCTGAGGACACCACTGCGTTCCTGGAGCAGCATGGTGAGTCCCTTCAAGAATTCTGCAGGTTAAACCAGGCCCAACTCAGTCAAGTTGGTACAGCAAACCTCTCATCTCATGACCCTGCCTTGAGAGCGGCCTCCCAAACGCTGACAAGCCCAGCAGTTATTCAGGTACCTTTTACTTAGCCAGAGACACGCTGCAGAGAGGATTCGAACACCCCACAGACTGCTTTGAGCCCTGCAATACTCATCTGCCTTCTCCTGCTGCATGAAGGCCTCAAACCCAAGGCTGGCATTGCCTCACTCCTTGTCTGTTTCACAGCACCGGCCCAACGGTTGGCCAGGGTGGATTTTAGATATCTGAGATCAGACTTGATGATTTATCTGGAAGATATCAATGTACCTCTCTACTTTATTATGGCTCATATTATTTTCTTCACTGGTAGCTTTTAACCCTAGAGTTTAGTCCAGGAATTGATGGTACTGAATCTTGAATATTGTTATATTGATCTTGTCAACAATAAGTAGCATGTTAGATACCATTACAGTCAAGCGTAATTTAAATATATATATATACACACATTTAAGAATTGCACACTTGATATTCTTTGTATGTTTTATGTTTTAAGGTATTCCCCTGCAATTTCCCGTCCATTTTGAGGTATTTATCTAACTCAAAATGCTATTTCATATTTCCAATATAAAATTCAGGATCTTCCCATTTCTACCCAAAGAAGTTTTACGTTCAGTTCACTCCATACACATACCAGCTCATTTGAAAGTTATAGTACTCTTCTTTGTCTCATGAACTCCAAGGTTTTTGCTCATTTTGTAGTGAGCTTGTTTTTTAAAACCGTATTTATACAGTTCAAATGGAAAGAAATCAAAAGGCTTTTCTTCTATTCACAAGGCCCCGTGTAACAGCACACAGCACTTTGTTTCTGTTACTATACCACTGTTTTGACTTTCATCAGTCTCCATGCCAGTAAAGAGAGACAATAAAGGAATTCAGGCTTGACCACGGTTTACTGTGCTCCTTTCAAATAGAAGAGCAAGGGTGTTTCTGAAACCACAGAAGAACATTTATAGCGAAGTTTTTATTGCTGCCAAATACTGTGCTAATAGCAAAGCTTTCAACAGGAGATTCATGGACCGCCACATTCAGAAGATGATTAAGATATGCATCAGACCTATGAAGGAGGGAATGGGAAGCAGAGGAATGGAAAAACCAGCAACCTTTCTGCTGTACTGCAAACCAGGCTGCTGCCTCAGAGCGGAACTCCTTACAGTCACTTACTTAAAGAGCTGAGCATAAGTAATCCCTTCCCAGTATTTACAATTCACTTGAATTTAGCACAATGCTGTAAATCTCACCAGAAGGCTATTAGAATGATCTTCTAAACTGTCTTCCAAAGAGCTTTTGAAAAACAAACTTAACTCTTTAAACAAATTTCTTGAAATACCAGTATTTTTATTATGCCAAAATATTTTAATGCCTCTTTATTTAAATGGACTTCCAGAAAAAGACAGCTCCACCTACCGTTTACACGCAATCTCTCTGCTTTGGGAAATGCAGCTAGCTGAAGGGTTAAGGCTGATGCCAAAACTTACATCTACCTACAGCATGCCCACAGCAAGCAACACCAAGCAAATATGGCCCTAAAGTCAACACTGACAGCATCAGTAAACTGCACAGGAAGCACACATTCCGTCTTCAAAAACCGTATAGCTATGTTGTGCATTTATGGATGCAAGGGATTAAAGAAGATGTAAACTGCATGCAGCACAAAGCCTTTATGCTAGGTGAAATTCTGAACAGTGCTTTGCCTGCCTTCTCCAGGTTTGACCTCAGAAACCCAAATACCTTGTGCAGATATACAACTCAGGTTTTGTCCCCTGTGGATACAGCTGAGTAGTTTCAGAGTTTTATTTTTCTAATAAATATTTATTTTATTTTATTTTTCTAATAAATTTTATATTTTTCTAACTGGTTATGTGGATGATCACTTTGCTCTTTGACTCCGTTATGTTGTTTTCAAAACTTGCCATTGTTTGAAGAAAAAAAAAGGATTTAAAAATGCTTGTGACAAACTGTTCTGAATAGCTTACTTGCTGGTGTCATTCACCAAAGTTTGTGATAGCAATAATGTTCTTTCCCATGCAAAGGAAAATGACATGAAAGATGCATTTTCCACTTTCCTTCTACATAAAGAAAGAAGATGCAGGTCTGCCTTGAAGATGGTATAAGAACACGTAATTAGCCACCTGAAAACCCAAGTATGAGATGTCTACTGCAAAAGGAGAAAATCCCACTTTGTTTACAAATGACTTAGAGATTGCCTTACATTTGAAGCTGGACTTGTTCCAAGAATCCATCCACAACATTTTCAACAAAACATTGCCAACTCTGCAATTCCTATCTTCAGCCAACCTCATTCTACACTGAACTGTTTTTAAGTAGTTGATAGGATTTCCAGACATTCCACACTACTACTTTGGTGGATACAACTAATTGAAGGGATATGTAAATCTGGAACACCTGAAAGCAGCACTCCAATCTACTCAACTTGAAAAAAACAGCTAAAATTGCAGATTTCCTTCATTTTTCTTTCTCTTCTTTCCTCAGAACTCATCCGTCCATCCCTGCTGACTTTGATGACAAGAAGTGGAGTTCCCAGTGGCCTGGGATAGATATTTGGGGACGGAGGGAGATGTATCCTCTTCAACAACAGGTCTCTTCAGTTCTACCCTCCTTCCATCTCAGGAGAACACATTTGTAAGATACCAGAAAGCAAAAGCGTAAGCTGGGGATCCTCCTACAACTGTTAGAGCCCCTGCCACGTGCAGCCAAGCAGAGAAAGAGCAAAGCTGAGCCGTAGGCATGTTATTTGCAGGCAAATCATGGGCAAGCACATGCACACCTCAGAATAATGAAAAGTTCTGAGCCTCTCAAAGCCCAGAAAACAACAGAATTTATTTTCCTTGCTCTGAAAATAGGGAAATAGGATGGGATCGAGTTTCTCACCACTGCACAGGACTCCCGTTCTGCCAGCATCACACATGATGCAGTTTTCAGGCAGGTGGCCACTGCAGGAGGGCTCAGCTACACCAAGAGGAATTTAAAGCTTTGCTTTCAAATGTAATTCACTCCTTATTTCCAGGGGGAAAACCAGCAAAAAAATGGCAGCAAGCAAAATATTCTTACCATCTGATACAGCTGGTCTTAGTAAAGAGAGTAAGAGGCAACTTTTATGCTAGAAAATGTCTGTGGCATTTAATATTAGGACCATAAAAAATAAAATACCCTAAGTATCGGGAAAAGCAGCATGCAATTGGCCAAGATCATTTGATACATGCAGAACCTGAGGTAAAATCATAAAAACTGAAGGATAAGAGTAGAAATACTGAAATGTTTTCCTCTGTCTTCAGCCAGTGCTGCTTCACATCACAATCACAGTGGAAGCAAATAGCCTTTTGACTAAACACAATCAGGATCAGAATTTAAACTTCAGCCACTTAAATTTTTCCTTCTCTGCAAAAGAAGCAATTGAAAAACAACTTAATTTCCAGCTTTCCAACAGATTTAAGATATTCTGTAGCATGACAGATGAGAAATGAACACTGTAAAGATGTAGCTCTGCTCCAACAGGTCATTAATAAATATGTGCCAGTGGCCAAAGTGACACCTTGGTGAGAGTGTCAGGTTTATGCTCAGTGAGAAGTTTTGATTTTGGTAACTGTGTGGCTCTCCTTTCCATATTTTTCATTTTTTCCCTGTTTAACATTACGAGACTGGCTTGAATTTTCTATCTCCCTTTGAAGTTCATCTACCAAGTAAACTACAAAGTTAAAAGTTAATTATGATTCTAGTACAAAATAATTCACAAAGTAAAACTCCTATAAAGACCAGTAAGTTATATCTGCACTTCAGCTTATGTTGCATCCTCCAGACAAAAGCAAGTCTCAAGAATGATACCATCAGAAACTTGTTCCAGCATCAACTCTTAGTGTTTCTACATAGCACTACACTGGGTCCACTTACGTCTGATATTTAGGTTGCCATCAAACAAGTACCAGCCAACATGATCGAAAGTCAGGGTTATTATAACCATCAATGGGTACCAGAGGAAAGGGCCACAGAGGAAAGGGTGGCTGATCTAGTCATTCACACAAAGAAGCAAAGCTGGTAGAGGGATTATGTGTCAAAGATGGGAAGTAATTACTTTTAAAACAAAGATGAATTGAACATGAAATAGGAAGACATTTAGTGTCACTGTAATGAATAATCAGACACATTATCAGGGAAAGCTTAAAGACTATTTTATCATTTACAAAATCGTCTGCCTTCTCTCCCTCAGGTCAATTTATAAAAGCCCTCTCACGGCTGCTCCATTTCTTTAAAACAGTTTACATCATTACTGTTGCCCAGATCTACTATTTCTGATTAATAATCTACTGAATATATGCTCTAGGTATTTATAAAGACCATACAACATATGAAATGCTATAATTGTTAAGAGTTTACAATTTGGCAGTACATCTAATTCCTCTACAATATCTTGGCAGTAGTCTCTAGAGTCTCAGATAAAAGCCGATTACTTTTATTCCACGAGGACCTTTCTCTGTTGATGAAAAGTTCAGCATAGAATAACCAGAGTACATGAAATACAACAACAACAAAAAAGTATAGAGCCATAGGATTGTTTTAATAAGCTTAATTTTACATCAGTTCCTGCATTTCACTGAGTATGGCACGTAGTGAGAACAATATCCTTTAAAAAGTTACTAAAAGTCATTATTTGCACTCAATATCTATTATTTTGAAGAATTCGGGTTTATCAGGTTCATATAATGCAATTATACAGAAGATCTGCAAAAATTTATTCAGATCAGCTGCTATTTGCAATTCCTGCTTGCCAAGGGCACAAATCCTGCTGACTTTATGTGAATTCTCATGTTTTGCAGAACAAAGCAGCAGCATTGCTAGCCATTCTCATGTCTTTAAAATCTTTCTTCACAGAAATGCATTGCTTCACAACTGTTCTTATCTTTTTAATGTTGTTGTATGTAAAAGACAACACCTGAGCTCTAGCACACATTTGCTTCTCACTTCTGCACCAGGAAGATCCTGGGGTAGCCACAACACACAGCCAAAACCAATGGCAAGGAAGGATGGAGATAAATTTTCCCCAACAGGGTTATTTGGGCATAGAGCAGCTGTCACCTTCCACATTACCACGGTGCGGGGAAGGGGATGTCACACTACTCACCCATGCTCATCTTAATAGGTAAATTTTCTCTGCTCGCAGCCTCCACAAGGTGTCTCCTAGCCTCCATCACAGCTTCCTTTTGTTTGAGGTTCATGAAGGACTCCCAGAGAGCCTTGGCAGCTGGATCACTATAAGAAAATGACAGGGTTACACTAAACACTGCTTGAATAATGGAATAAGCTTAAGACAACATTTATATTTTAAGATGAGTGCTTCTACTTAGCAGCTCCTCTGAGGTAGGCAGGATACAAGCAAAACTAATGCAATATAAAAGCTTGACTTTTCATAGCAAAACGGTTGCTACAGTTTAACAGTAAAAAATCTAGCATTTCTTGCTACCAATTAAAAAGTATTAGAATCTACATATAATAAACTGAAACCAGCATGTTAGCTCCACTATAACCACTACTGTGTAACTATGGGAATGCCAGAAACAGTCCAAAGTTCTTCAGATACCAAAAGCTGTGGAAAGGATGGTACTACATACAGATGGGCTGTGATTTCCCCAAGAGAGCTGAAATCCCCAAAGCAATACTTCCAGTGCTGAAGGCTGTTAGTATGATTTCATGAACTAATGTCACTTCGGGTTTCATTGATTCTCCTTATATGAAATGAATAATCCACAGGAGAATGCAACTATCCTTACGGTACCTGCACTTAGAGATTTCTTTTTTATGGCCAGTGGTGGTAAGTTTAAGGAAGACACAGAGCAATTTGTGTGGCCGGTCAGCACTCATTACCCTGTCAGTATTCTTTCTTCCAGGACACTGTGTTTGTTGTTGTTGTGAATGAATTCAGTGTTTTCTCTGGAGGGGGGAGGAAAAAGGAGGAAGAACCCTTGCCTGAGGCTAAAGTTAATTGGGATTAAGTGTGGATTTTTTTTCCCCCTTAGGAAAAACTCCCCTCTGTTTTCTCCCCAGGAGACATTTAACTCCTGAATACATTTTGATGTAACTCACGACATGCTTATAAATATATGCCAAAACACACTTTGTTTCACAGAAAATAAAATCCCCAACAATTCGTTTGATACCTGCTACAGAGCAGCTGTGTATACGCTCTACTGCAATGGCGTGGCTGTATTCAGCAACGTGCACCGTCTCCCAAAGCAGGTAAGAGGGGCAGCAAGCCCCACTCCTGTCAGCCCAAGAACCCACATCCTCTGTTAAGGTCCGTGTGGGTGGGAGGACCGTGGGAAGAAAGCTGAGTTACCCTCCTTCTGCACAAACCACAGAGGAGTAGGAAGACCAAATGTCATCCTATTACCGTACTTTAAGAACGGGAAAATTTAAGATAGAAAAGTTATAAGGAAAAAGAAAAAAAAAAAGTGGGGGGAATAGCCAGGAAGAATATCTATCACCTTTAAAAGGTGACTTTAGTAAGAGGAAAGCACCTCATACAGCAGAACCCTGACAAAGCAGATCAGGGGATCAATGACCTAACACGGTCTTTACATGTCTTCAATACAATCTCCTTTAAGTAATGGATCCTAGGGCATGCTACTTTTATAGACACTATATACCCAATTGCTCTGACTCAGTGCTACCCCCCAGCACCGCTGCTAATGCATCCTGCTGACCCTGCTCACACCGCAAGTGCAGAGCATGCCTCACTGTCCTTTACAAGCGCCTGAGCTTTGCATTGCAAGAGGCCACCCCTTTGCCTGTTAACTAATCCCTTCCTGAACAGGCACTGCCAAATCCACAGCTATAAAAATCAGGATTCAGGCCTAAGCCAGCAGGAAGCTCATTTTTAAAAAACTTCTTTTTTTTTTTCCCCATTTGGAAGAAGTGTTGCTGTTTTCTAAGATTTTAGCCCATTCTCCTTTTCCCGATTCTCTTCATCACCATAAATATGAGCAAGGAGTCTCACATAAGCACAGGCACCAGAAGCTGACTGTAGAACAAAATAAAACAAAAAACAAAAGGGAAAATAAGGTAGGTCTCCCAAACTTCGCACAAGTTTTTGTAGTCTTGTCTTTCTCACTCACAGATTTCATAAAAATGTTTAGCAAATAGTGAGGTTTGGGCACCTTGACCTGAGGAGTATCTACATGCCTCAGTAAGAGTGAGGAATGCACGCTGTATGGATGCAACACTTCTCTCCCTGTCGTCCTTGTTTGCTGCTCTCCCTTTCCTCACCAGTGTTGGTCAGTCTTGTCCATTTAGACTGCAAGGTCTTTGAAAGTAGTGTGCAGCATCCTTGCATAATCCCTACTGCAAGACCCTGTTTCAGCATCCACATGCCACTAGTACAAACAATAAAATACCTCCAAAAGAACAGACTAATTATTTTAAGCTTTAAAAATGTAAGAATGAGTCACACTGATGCACTAAACAAAACTGGAGGGAGGGGAGGGGGCAGATTTGTTTTTTACTTTGTAAAACTTCTTCTTCCTTTAGCCACAGTAGGCTTTCTTTAATCCCAAAGACCTAAATTTACATGATCCCCAAGGGTTGCTTTAGCACACCAAAAATAGCCGAAAGCGAAGTAACTGTGGCACAGCTTAAAAGCAGATGAGCATGCTGAAAAGTATCTGAGATGGCAAAGTCATTTTGTATATTTGTACAAATAACGCTTTGATACCTTGAGTAGTAACTACTTCTTCTTTAAACTGGTATGCATTAGGAGAATTACTATTCCTATAATGAGGTATATAATTACTATTCATATAATGAGGAATGATCTCTACAGATTTTTATAGAGATCCATGCAAATACAAGAAGTGCAATGCAAAGGCTTTCTGTACTTCAAGACCACTACTCTCAGTAACAATTTACAGGAAGATAAAAAAAATACATTAAATGTATTATTAAAAGTATTCCAAAGCAGCCAGCCTGTATCTAATACTGCCTGTTCCTGAAAAGCTCAAGGAAATAGGTAGGTTTCCCTTGTGCCTGGAAGCAAGCAAGCAAGGACACTGCCAAAGCAAGGCACTGGTGGGAACCTCTCAAAGAAACTCTTCCGCCCAAATCCCACCTGCTTAAATGAACACCTCTATGCCCCCAAGCTCTGCAGAGCACCAGCAGGATGATGCCACCTCAGGTGTCTGGAGCTGATAAACACAGACTTTAACACAGCTAGAAGAAATATTTTAACAGTTAAAGAGATTTTAAATCGAGGCATGCCTGTTGCACTGTGCAGTACACGGGGCTGTTCAATGCAAAACTAGGATTTACTGAAACAAGAGCCCAATGCTCTCTTCACTCCTCTGTTAGGGGAGATTAATTCTGTTCTTCAATGTTTTAAATCAATCTGAAATCCAAATGGAGAGCTAAGCAAAAACTGAAGAGAAAGCAGACCAAGCACACCTGAATTTTGGAACCTTCCAGTAGGAAGAAAAGAAGTAGAGACAAAATTTCAAGTTTTGTTCTATGTTTAAAAATAAATTTCAAGTGTTTCAGAAGAGCGAAGTGTATTAGTGATAAAAAATCCACACTTAAAAAATAAATCCATCACCAACTGAAGAATTCACCTCTTCTCCCCACCTAGCATTTTCAAAATACCATTCTTTTAGTCAAGGACACAATGGTAAGCAGCATTGTTTGCATAAATAAAGAAGCTACTTGTTACAGGGTGCCTTACAGTAGTGAAATACAGAAAAAAATACATCAGAAACATCTCACTAGGAAAGGAACTCCACCCATGGCACAGAGCTTAAGCAAACTCCATCACAAAGCTCCTCAGGATTTTAAGACATGTTTGTAGCTGATAGGTGCTCTACCAGTAGCTTGGCATAAAGACTGAGCGCTCACTTCCCCCAGTGTTACTTCAATGGTAGAACAAATATTGGAAATCACTGCTGCGTACAGTAAATGTCAGCTGGAGTTTGCTGGTAACTAACTGAAAATGCTAGTCGGAATGCAATCTTGTTTTAATTTATGCAAAATTTGTTAAGAAGTGACTCATGGGAATGACTCAGTGAAGTACAAACTAGAAAAAGGAATGAGTGGGAAAAAATATGCCCCTTGAGTCAACACTACCAGACTTTCAAAATTAAACTGCCAAAACGTGGATTGTTTATTTGCACAAGACCAACTTACCAACAGCTTGGTTTTGTTTTTTATTAGTCACCTCTTATAACCACTTCAGCAAAAACCCAATCATAAAAAGCATCTAAGTAGGAACAAATCTGAATCAGCACTGAAAAATTTAGTTTTATGTCTGCTGCTGAAAACACATTTCCCACTTCCCTTCTCTTACACCTCCACAGAAGGAACTTTGCTTTGCCCATTCTTTAATTCCTGTGACAAGAAATGAATGACTGCTGGGAACGAGTCACAAGGATGCAGAAAAGGGTTCTGGTGCCACTGCTTGCCGGATCTGAGGAGTTACCACATATTCCTGTTCGAGATTTTTAACAGTTGGAAACAGTAATATCTTATCTTCTCCTTTTGGTGAGGCATTTATCTGAGACTGCCTTCCAGCTCTTGTCACGGTGTCCCTCCCCTCCTCTTTTTCCCATCTGCAGTTCCTGTGCTTTAGTCCCAATGCCCTAATCTGACAACACTGATGCTATAATCGGTGATTTCTATGGGATCCAGTACCCCAATTCAAATTCCTCTTTCCTCTTGCATTCCTTTACTTCCCGAGGATTGTTATTTATTGATTTTATATGTTATCATCTAGTGAGGCACTGCACTCTGGAAGCACTTTTCTGAAACTAAGTAGATTTAAAATATATATATATTATACATCACAAAACCTTTAGAAGTATTGTCTGAGCCACGCTGCTGTGCTTAAGAAAAAAATAATCAGATACATTTACACTAGAGTAAAATGAGGAATTCTAAATCACCCTTCAAATTAAACTTCACCAAAAAAGATAAATATATAAATATATATAATGCACACACTTCTGTGTATCTCTAGTATAAAATGTTCTGTATGGCACAGCAAGCCTGACAATGAGAAGAGAGCACTAAAATTCTGGGGCCTCTGCCACTATCAGTTTCATCAACAGAGATTCACTTAAAGGGTTTGACACCCCGTCCCTTCTGTTTACCATTATGTAATGATGGTAATGGAATTAGAAGTGTATTACACAAATACATTACGTTACATTCAGAGGTATGGCTTCAGTCTTCGAAAATCCATGGTAGACATTTCATAGACTATTTCATATACATAGAGCAAAGTTTTTGATAGACATCTGGTAACTACAAATTTTTCCGTTCCCCTCATCCATAAATGCTGAATTTGTTTTACTAAGCTACCCACTGTGCCAAATTTAATTAAAATTTAGCTGCAAATGATTTGGACTTCAAAAAAACAACAACACCCACCACCAAAAAAGGGTTACAAAAGACAACGGAGAAATCTAGATATCTAAAAATCACAGAATCATACTTAAGGGCTGGAAAAGACCCCCAGGATCATCTGGTGCAGCTGTCCCCCTACCACCAACATTACCTATTAAATAATGTCCCTAAGATTTCCTATTTCTGGTATTTGTGTGCCAGTTTTCAAAGCTGTCATAAAGGACCAAAGGATGAAAAAGGACCAAATTCTCAGACCCATAATTCATCCAAATCCTAAAATAAGACATCAGCTGACAATAGTGCTAGGAAGCATCTACTGAAGCAGCTCAGAAAGACGAGGATGTTCTCTGCTCATCAAAGAGAGAAGCAGGCAGTATAAAGCAGCTCCAATTTGCAACCTCCAGAGGCACTTTTTCATTAATGAAAGGTAGGAGAGATGGAAAAATAAAAATGAAGATTAGAACAAGTTAGCCCTGAAGTGACCGACTAGCTGGCTTCTCAAATTTGCAATACCTTAAAGACTGTTCAATAAAACCTGCTGTTCCTTGGTAGGGAAACGCAAGGGTGAAAAAGCCCAAGACTTCAGCAGAAGCAAGGGTGCGGTACGATAAGCAGTTCTTTTGGTGACAGTGTGCTACGTTAAGTGACACCCAGAATGGAGGAACTTCCCTTTCCCATGGCACACCATTCAGCTGTGTATCACGTTCCATGTGGGACTACGTAGTGAGTCAGATAGGGAAGAACTGCTACTTTTGAATACAGCTCAGATCCCTGAACTTGCTTGACCTAGACATTTACAGGTTGACTTTGATTTATTCTCCTGAACCGGTCTGGTCCTGCCCTGCAAGGACAATACCACCAAGGTTATCTGTGATTGTCTGCAGGCTTATTCACAAAGCCACTCATCTTGAACACATCTGGGGAGAACAGAGGGAGGCTGGTGGCACTGGCACATACTACCACCAACCTGACCTGAAATCAGCACTCTGGTGAAATCAAAGGACTAGTTGATGGAGAACAAACTCTCACAGCAGAGGCAAACCTAAAGGCAACACTTAGGATCCTGGAGCATCCAATGCACACCACCACAATCTTAGATTTGGCTGAAATTATATCCTTCTTCCTTCACACCACTAGTACAGAAGAATAATTACTTTCTTACTGCTTCAGATCTTGTCTGTTATCAGTAGGTTATAAAAATATGGTCCTCCAGGTCACTAACACCAGGGCAGAAGGTCAAGAATCATTAAGACCATACCAGAATATATGCCCATTCAATGACTGTGCATTCCCCCTTAAAGCCTTGTTTTCAGATCTACAAATAAGCCATTCTTTAGCTATTTAGTATTTATAACATTAGTATCGTGATGCATTTCTTCAATCAACATTTATATTTAACCAAACAAAGACTAAAAGTCAAAGACCCTTGTACAAGCAGCATACTAGAATCACTGAAATCATTAGCCACATCTGCAGTCTCTGGCAAACTACTGCAAATTATTTTAATACAATCTAATTTTGAGTCAAGGAGGATAGAATAAATTGACACCTACAGTATCTCTTACTTGATTTTTGCCTGGATTGACTTGCCTAGCAGGACAAATTCAAGTCATCCTCTTTCCTCCTTTTAAACACTGGCATAAAAAAATTTCTTTCAGTTACGTGCAAGCTTTGCAGTGTCCGTGGACATACTGAAGAACAGGTCAAGATTCTGTTCTGTAACCTTTTTAAAAGCCAAACCAAGAAGGCAGTATCTACATCCAGTCTCCTTACCAGATCCTCTGTAGCTGAAATCGAGAAAGGCAAAGATGACTTTGTACAGGCTTTTTCTTGGTTGGTTAGTTGTGGGTTGGTTTTAGTTTGTTCTTAAAATGGTGGGGGTCAGGTGAAAGCACAGCCTACAGCAGAAACAGCAAGTACCAGGGTGTGGAGGATGACATATGAGCAAGATGTTAAGGAAGAAAGAATTAGCGAATGCGGTTATTTCTGCACCTGGCAAAGGCAACAGGATTTCAAAGAGCGGCTTGCTGACACACGCTTTGAGTATATGAGAAAAAACAACACTGAGTGGGCTTCAAAAATTAACCAGCTGCAAATGCAAACATTTCAGCTTAACAAACTGGTCATGTTTGTACTTCTACAGTTTTTTACAAAGTCACAAGGAGAATTGTGGTAGTATCACCATGGGACAGATTCTGCGGTTACTGTATCAGCAAAACTTTCCCTCTATGTCTATACAGATTTACAGCTTTTTCGCAAGGGGAAGTGAAGAGGGAAAAAAAAAAAGTCAGTAAAGATTAAATTAGAGCTTCATTAAGACCACAAAGCTGCCCAAAATCAAGTGAGCATGCTGCCAACGTATCCTTTGCAGAAACTCAGGTTAGACTTAAGGAGATGCAGCACCCACACTTAACGCAAACACCACCGTGGCTGCTGGAGGACAGCTACCACAACGGAGAACCCTATTGCTGGCAATATGTCATTTGAATTTGGATAAACTGACGAGAAGCACAAGACTGCGATAAGACGCAACAATTTGGCCAGGAGCCTGGAGCGAGGGGCCATGCATCGGGGGACATCATCTCTCCTCTAGTTCCCCTGCTGTTTCAGAAAGGCTGCAAGCTGCAGCAAGGCTACGCCAGACATGCTACACATTCCTGGGCACACAAGCCAACAGGACAAGGGAAGGAGACATGGCCACGTCTTCGGCTGTGCCCTGCTCCAGGCATGAAGGCCCTCCCTTCGAAAACACTGGCCCCGAGCAGCTGCTGTGCTGCAGGAGGGTGCCGCAGGGCTGCGGGATGCTGACCTGACACAGCTGGCTGCGGGGGAAGCAGCAGCTCTTCGTTTGTTTTTGGAAGGGATAAAGTAGCTCGAAAATAACTTACCTACAATTTTCCATATAGAAACAACTGTCAGTATTTTCAGGAGTTAAGTCTGCAGTTCTGCAAATCTAGAGTAGATGCAGAGAGATGCCATTTTCCAAATGATGTGTGTTCAATGGAACATGCAGCAATGCCTTCTGAGAATAACACAAAAAACACACAATGTTTTTGTTTGTTTGTTTGCTTTGAGGTAAATTGCACATCCTGGGTTTATCATGCCAGAAGGCTACCGAACATGTTGCACGGTTGGCAAATGTGCTCAGCTGCTCAGAGACACTGGGAACTTCAGCTCTTTTCCAATCCGCCATAACCTTAGACAGTACAATAAAAGGAAAGCTAATGTAATCTTGGTATTGTGCCTGCAGAAAACTGCAAAAGGATCACTGGATATTACCACTCTCACCACAGATTAGCAATTACATTGCGACATGGCAAAACACACAAAACTGCTGTTAAAGTCAATCTCTTCACAGCCATTCAGCTTAAAACATTATTCTCAAATCCTCACTTAAATGTTTGTTAAACTGCCCTCTGCACAGTTTTTTTATGATTAGAATTTGCAAATGGTACTAAAAAAAAAAGTCTGCTGGCCAACATTAAAGAGCATAAATGTGTTCTTGAATAATTTAAAGGTTATTTCCCAGTTTCACTCCAAGCCCTCAAGCCACTTGGTGGGTGTAATCTGCTCTAGACTCAACTGTGGATGTGTTCTTTGGCACAGACTCAAAACGGAGAAGTTATTGTTTGATTTATATGCCAAGAGCCTCTTAGATAAAGGGCTAATGGCAGGCTGATAGCTTCAGTCATTGCATGCGGTGTTTATACAGACCCGTCGTTCCTCTCCCTCCTTTCTGCATATGCTCAAGGAAGACTGTGTCACATCAAGATCAACTTAACTAATTAACTCATACGAGCATAATTTGATTGATTAAAACAATTGATTCACTAAAGGTCATGGGGAGTGCTAATAAAACACCATCTTTTCTGCCTCAACAATGAATAAGGTTTTATTTGAAGCTACCTTTTTTTCTACACTGCAAACAACAATTTTAAAGTAATGATCACATTACAAAACCAAACCAAACCGGTAAGAATCTGTCAGAGAAATCCAAAAGCATTTGTTTTGATCAAAACAAAAAATCAGGATGCCCAGGGATAAAAATAATAAACCTCAAGTGACAAATATTTTAAAATAGGATCACACAGAAAAAATTACTAGATGTGTTTTAAGCCAACAATGTCACCTCACTAAAGGAGGTCAGCTTGCTTTATTGAAGAGGTGACACCAAGCTTTTTAAGAGGAGCTTTCAGATAAAAGTCTTGTATGTATAGCTGTAGAAGTAAAGACCCGGGTGAGTGCGCAACTTCATGCAGCTCACTCCAGCACATGGGATGGATAGACAGGAAAAGT
Organism: Oxyura jamaicensis; assembly: GCF_011077185.1. NCBI lineage: Eukaryota > Metazoa > Chordata > Aves > Anseriformes > Anatidae > Oxyura > Oxyura jamaicensis. The sequence goes on along the minus strand of NC_048896.1, from coordinate 68,746,750 downwards.
CTAAAAGCACAGCAGGCTTTTAAGCAGCCATGGCAGACTTACTCCAGATTGGTATCAAGATGTATGGCAAGAAGTGGAAAGGTTGCAGGTGTACCTGCAGGCCTGGGGTTCCTCACTCCTGTACTACGGGGTGAAGGTGAGGGGAGAAGATTCAGCAGAGTATCTGGGAAGGACCTCTTAGCTGCGGCTCATCAGGCTGCAGAACATGCAAGGAGAAACATGCATTCACACTTCAGAACTAGTTGAGCACTGCATTGCACCACATACCATACTTAGATGTTTTGAGCATGAATTCACTGTTATGCAATGTCCTTTGCCCAAAGAACTGCAAACATTTACATAGCAGTACTGTTTGAAGACTATTTTTTACACTACAAGAAAACTGGCTCTAGCAGTTCTTAAATTTCCATATGGCACTTTTCTAGCATTAGCATCCATGAGACAGACAACCAAGATGATCTGCTTTAGCTCATTCTTTGCTGATTAAACTGAGAGCATCTACACAGAGTTTCTGTGTTGCCCAAAGCAAGCCAGTACGTGGTACATCCAAACTAATTTTGGCCATGGCTTTGCTAGTAGGCAAAACTACATTTTTGGCTTTCACAATGAGAGAAGATTTCTCTTTAAAATAGTACTTTCAAAATTATAGACTGAAAATTTTGTATTACTAACTCTAAGCATTAGTATTCTCCATGCCAGTGGAGAACAACCCATTTGAAGGCAACACTAATAACAAAAAGTAGATCAAAACTCTTATCTGAATTACATCACATGCTGATGACATACAGTGGGAATTAATAAAGTAAAAAAACTGGAAAAGCTTCTCAAAGCAACTCATTAGTGGGACACTTACAGCAAGTTTGTTGAAAAAACATTTTGCATATTAAAATAGGTGGCTTAAGTTAAAGCTTCACTCTTTCAATCTACAAAAATATTTTTAAATAATTAAACATGTTCACATTATTTACACTGTGAGAGAGAATTGTCATAAATTTCATTTGCAGGAATAACTGAGTCAGGATAAGCAGACTTGCTGCAGCATCAGTTTGACACAGGACTTTTGAAGATTTTAGCATTTCTTCTTTCAGCTCTTCCACAGTACAGCAGTTGTGGCAAAGAGAAGGAGGAATGGCCTCTGTGTATAAATATTTATGATGCAAATGGAATAACTGATTTAGATTTGAAAACAAAAACAAAAACACAGGAAACATACAGAGACTGGCTTTACTGCTAACAACATCTACAAATAACCCAGGACTAGAATATTCTGCAATTCTTTCAAATTCAAATAGCAACTTGCTTTGAAGGTTTCTAACCAATTATTCTGTTAACTGATGGAAGAAGCTATGAGAAATCAATGTCAATTAAAGTGTATTACACAAAGTTCAGGTGATATTTCAGTGCTTTACAAGCTATTTAAGCACAAAAAATGTCCTACAATCAGATGGACTATGTAAGATAGTTTTCTATACTGTCATTTCTGCAAACTATTGAACCTCCTCAAAAAGAGACCTAGAAGTCTTGCCTACATGATATACATTGGTATGTATTACGTCCAAACCTGGGGTATTCCGTAGTCTATAAATGCTTCTGTACTGTTAGAGCATTCCTACAAGGAACACAGTCCTTTATGACTATTGTCTATTAAATGTTAGCAAACTGGATAATCAAATTATATAACTAGATTATTTTTCTGCATGACACAAGCAACATAAGTCTTTACAAAAAACACTCTCAAGATACAGCAAGCAATAATTAAAAATAGAGTAGATTTTTAACAGCCTTTCACCACCATTTTAAAACACTTATTTTAAACCAGCAAACAGATAAAACAGAAGTTGCCAGGCATTTTAAAGGCAGCTTTGAGGTAATACTCAAGTTGTTGCAAATCAGCTTGCAAGCCAGCAAAGCTAAAGCATGTGAGCAAAAACGGCGATTGGCTACAAACTTTTACAATATATTTTTCTCTGGACTACCTCAAATATTTATTTATACTAACAAGTATAAAGCTTTATCAGCAAATACATTTCTTTTAAGAGTTTACTGGTCAGTTCACTGCTTCTTGTTCTATATGCAAGTATAAAACCCCGGAAAGCAGGCTCAGCAAAGGGGGAGCAGGTAACCTGCTTCATCTCACACCGTGGCCAACAGGCAGCCAGCACCCAGCAAACCCTGCCCTGGGAGGCAGCTTTCCAGGCACACAGCTGAGCAGCTTCGAGCAGTACATCCCAGGTTTTCTTCCACTGCTGGTTTCTCACCAGGCTGGCTCGACACAATAGGCAGAACGCGCAGGGTTACTATCAGAGAGCTGTGGCTCAAAACAAACAGTGTGTCATCTAGTACACACAGGGGCAAGTTGGTTAAAACTGCAGTGAAAGAGGGAAAAGTTACTATCTCTGAAGAATTTAATTTAGCTTAATGAAGGCATACCTACAGAAGCCAACACTTTAGGGCAATACTGCAAATGCATTCAAGGTAACTTAAGTTTTGCAGTCGTTTTCAGACGCAGGGTGATAAAGCAGGCTGTTAACTACCTTTAGGAGAAGATTCACCAGACATGAGCAATAACTAAGACAAATGGGAATAGCAAAGAATTTGCATTTGTTAGTGTTATGCCCTCATGACGTTCAGTGATTCATCTTACAATGAAGCATGTGGAGCAAGGGACATGATTTTCCAGGCATAATAGCAAAAGTTAAAAAAAAAAAAAAAGCAAAAAAAAAGCTAAGAATACATAAAATTACAAACTCATTTCAAGACAAACAGGAATTGTGAAAGAATCATCTCAAAACAGCTTTTAAAACAACATTGTAATTTTAAGTTGCAAAACCGCTATGTTTCCTATAAACCATTGTGTTCCAATAAAACCTTGACCACTATACTCCAAACCAGAAAGAAATATGCTCTCCGTTATCAGTGGAGCATGGGAGAACTTGAAAACAAACAATTCAGAAGGTTCTTATAAACACAACAGGCACCACAGTCCCAAACTGCCCCAGAAGCTGCTCTGTTTCCCTAGAGCTCTTTGTGAGGGGCTGATTCCCCCCCTCCGATTCCCCCACTTTGCAGATCATGAACAGTAAATCAATCTCTTAAAATTTGACGTATTTTTGGTCCCACAAGTGAGCCGTATTATAGTAAAATTTAAGAATTATTTATTAAAAGGTTGTCAAGGTTTTAGTTCACATCAGGAATTACTTATGAAGAGGAAAAAATTCCCCCAAAGTGAAAATACAGTATTCCATGTTTCGCCTTTTTAAAGGAAAAGGGTAGAAGGGAGGGGAGAGAGAGAGAGAAACCTCACATTTCTGGCTCCTTCGCATATCTATTTTACAGATGGATATACTTATAAAATAGATATACACAAGTCTGACGGCTGTGGTCAACCACCATCTGAAGCAGGTTTGTAACTTGTGTCTTAAGTTTTATCAAACATTTCCTCAACCCAAGCATCAAGTAAACTTGTAAGGACAAGCATCTTAACCACAGTCCTGTTTCACGTTCATCTACATACACACACAAGAAGGTTTTTGGCTTCGGAAAGCCAAAAAGTTTAACATACTTCAGCATCTATGACACCGAACAACATTACTTGCTAATAACCACGCAGATGAGACAACGCAGCTGTCCATGGAATGATGTTACACAAAAGTAAAGCAATGCTGCTCGTTGCCTCTCGCAGTATCAAAGAGTAATAGTATAAACCAATGACACCAGCGTGCATTAAGCCAAAACAGAAAAATAATTCAAGACAGCAGAAGGGTAATCAGTGGGCCATATTTTACCATAACAAAAGTCAGCATGTATGTGTGCGTGCACGCACACACATACAGTATCTGAAAAGAAAATTAAGTGACATCTAATCCTCTTACTCAATTCCCATTTAAACAGACTGGTAATGTAGAACGTTCATACTGCTTAATATCAAAATAGTTCTTTAATGAAAAAAAGCATAACAGATACTTGAAAAATTTCCTAGAAAACACTCAAGTGTTTTTTTGTTTGTTTGTTTTTTCTCAAGAGAATCTACTGTATGTGAACTGATACGGTCACATTCAATAATCCTTTAGACAGACATCATTTCTACAATGGTTCATCTAATTACAGACAGACAATACAGCACTTTCCTATGTTAAAACTAAAATGACACAATCCAGCAAATAGTTTGGGAAGCTAGGGGTTCTCATCACCTTTATGTTCTGTTTATTTTAGCTATTCCCAGGATCATTAATATCCACTTGAACCTGTAAACTTCAAGGTCAACTAAAGGTGAAACATAAGGAAGCAATATAATATGGAGCATTCAACTGGACTATACGCTGTGAAACATTAAGGTAGTTTCCTTAAATTGCACTTTCTTTTCTTCTTTCTTTGCTCCACATAGCTATTGAGCCAGAATTCTTAATTAGAGGATTTACAGAATGGCTAGTAATTCCTTTTATTACTTTTAAATTTACTAACCATGGCTTTCTTGAAAATTATATATAATTAACGAAATGAGTAGAAAAATAATTCCTTAAATATTCTATAGATGGAATAAAAATATACCCTCGGATCTTAATACTGTATAACTACCCTGCTGCAAGCAACATAAATCTAAGTCTACACTGATTGTTGTTGTTTACCTACAGCAGTGATGAGTTATATTACATATATAAATTTGCAACAAGCAGCACTGAGAGCAAAGGAAAGCCTTACAAATACAACAGGCCTTAAGATCAAGGGGGGTCTGATTGTGGACCAAACATCAGGCAACATCTCTGTAACTCCTGGACTAACTTACCTCTCAAATAGAGAGGTAAGCTTCTGCAGGCTACCCATGCCAACATTAACAAAGCTACAAAACCAAATCATTTCCATTTGCGACATAACGGGGAAAAATATATTGTCCTCGAGAGGTACTGTGCTATCCAAGTGCAGTACATCAACCATACATGTATAATGAACTCAGCAGAGGTTAATGTTGCAGGGAGAATGTAGTGAGGCCAGGACCCTTCAACTCCAAACCACCCCTTGAGAATAAAAACTGGTGCTTAAATCCGTAATATTCTGTTGTCTGCAAATTACAAAACTAATAGGAGCCTGACTTGGGTTAATAAACCCTGCACTGACCAGAACACCAAAGCTTCCTTTCCCTTTGGAAAACTTTCATCGACTGTAACACTGCAGTGTACACATGCTGTGAGCCACACAAGTGAACAAACTTAGCTTTGCAATTTCAGATGGTTGCTGATACTGCTGCAAGATTATTTCTTCATCCGCTCTCAAATGTGTTGTGGGGTAGAGAGTTTCTCCAAACAAGTAAAGCTGCTCCTGCTGAACTGGAAGAAGCAACAGCACTAGTGTGAAATGGCTGGGAAGGGACCAGGCTCTCCCTAAATACATTTTGGAAACCAGTTTCATTCACACTCCACAAATCTACTGCTTAGTGACATCTTGCAAGAAGAGGCTGGCTGTTCAACACTGGTATACGACTACGGTGTGAACTGTAGTATAGTTTTGACATGACGCTAATGCTCAAACTGCTACCCTAAGGCAAGTCCCTAAGAAATTTAAGTACATTCAAGAAGGTAAGGGGAGTAGGAAGGAACTCCCTGCTGCTGCCCACCAGGCTGAAGCGTGAGTGAGAGGGAAGCATCAGTCACGCGAGCAGTCCTGAAACAGAAGCTATGCCTGGCTACTGCACCAACAAGACACAGAACATCACCTTTGTCTGAAGCCCTTTTATGACAGTTACTTACCAACTTCAAGAACTTCTGAAGTCTATAATCTTGCATTATTATTATCCTGAAACCAAATGCTTCTGGTTGTCTTAAAGCGCATTAATTTCAGTGCTTCTCTTTCAAAACCTGCATTATCTCAAAAAACTTTACTGAAAGTCAAGTGCACCAGTAAAACCAGGATTCTATTAATCTTTCCTAAGGAGTCTTCTTTTTGATCTACTGTGAGCGTACTTACTGAAAACAAGGTTTGATCATTTTAACTCTGCTGCCACGCTAAGCAGAGGGAGCTGGCAGATTACTCAGAGAGAGGAAGAATGAGCAAGCAAGATGCATCTCTGGAGTGTAGAACTGGTTTTGACAGAGGCCGACTGATGTTTAGGTCTTACTAATCCTTGTGATGTTAAATCCCACTAAGCTCCATCTTGCACACAGATATGACTTTGAACACGTTCTGTGCAAAGAGAAAAGCAGACTGACTATCTACTAGGCAGAGTCCTAACTAAGATGTGGTCAGTACCCTTCAAATCGTTTTTAACTCTATCCTTCCTCTAACCCCCACCTGCTCCCTGTGTTGTTTGACAACACGTAATACATACTGTTAACATTTTTAATCCATTAACCAGTGGGTAGGGTTCTCTCCCTTCCACAACAGCTTCTGACCAGCCACCCATGCAGAAAAGCATTTATGATAGTGCACAAAGCCTTTAGCCACCCTAAAAGTTCTCCTGTTATTCAAGTAGTGCTAAAGCAGCTCTTAAGCAACTACTGGACAGCTGAGCATTGCACTTGGATTTGCAAAAATACAGTTCAGTTCCAAATAGCTGGTAGTGTTCTCACTTCTGGCCAAGTACTCTGGACTAAGCTCTTGAGCTTTGATTCAGCATGGGACCAAGTCTACGAATGATGCCTCCTTTCCTTCCCAGCCAGTGATATATTTTTTGAAGATTTCTCAAAGGGGCTCATGCAGAAGGGTAAGCTGCATAGACTGTGGTAGCTGAAGTCATCAGGGAGAATGAAATGGGTTATTCTGCCCATCCACCACCATTCAGAAGCAGAAGCAGCACCTGCTCTTCAGGCCCCAGAGCAACACCTACAGACGGGCTGGTCCAAACAAGCGAGCACACCACTGCAACGGGAGGACTGCCAGAAACAAAGCAACTGACCGCCCAGATGAACACTGAAGGCAGCTTGCTTCCTTCGAGACAAACAAAAGAATCACCATTAACAATCACAGAAAAGTGGAATTCTTTCTGTTGGAAGGAAAATTGCTTACTGCAACCTGACCCACTCTGTTTTCCAGTTAGTCAGATGTGGATATACAGTACCTCACAAGGTAGAGAAGCTAGAGTTGCTCTGAAGTATCTGTCCTGAGAAGGAAGCTGCTGTCTTATGCAATGCTTTCAAAAAGAGCCAAAGAATCAGAGTCACAGATGCTGAAGAAGGCAGAGGGCTGTGATAGCACCCAGAGGGCTTCCCTCACTGAGCCTTGCTAGTCAAGCCTTGAAAGCTGCTGAAGCAGAGCAGCAAGGGAGCCGATTTCCAGCTCCAAGAAGCAGAACCACAGGCAGCAGATTTCTTCCAGTGAGAAAAGAGCTGCCAGGCTTAAACTGCTCATCTGCTGCAGCAGCAGCAAAAAAGGCTGGGGTGGCCAATGACAGAACGAGATCTAAAGAAAGGGACAGAAGATCAAAGAATCATGTAGTGATTTTTAAAGGCCCACCTCCACTGTCTCTCCGCTCCCTAGCTGGAGTTAGAATACCCTAAGGAACCTTAAGGGGGAATCCTTTGTTAGCTAAGGAAGGATGGTTGTGGGGGCACCTGCTCAACACCGCTCTATTGCAGAGCTGCTGGCACACTAAAATAAGCTTGATGTTCAAAGGCTTCCCAGATATGCCACAGCTGTCTTGGTCATTATATACTAATGCAGACCTTAACAGTTCCAGCATTACCCCCAAATTCATTCTTGCTCCTCTAACAGTGGCCAGGCTCTGCAGAGGGATGAAGGAAAAACGTGCATATGGTTTCTTAAAACTTCCTAATGTTCACAACCGTCAGTCCTGTCTGAGTTTCAGCTGGCTTCCTTTTATTCCAGTGAACTGGTTCTGTAAAATGTTTCATTCCTACAAGCTGCAGGACAGCTCATGCGGAATGCCAGACAGTTACTGTATGAATCAAGTTAATTGAAAGCTTCTGAGTAGGATTTTGTACAATACAAGGTATTTCAAGACTCTTGCCAAGCAACTATTTAAAATGTGTATATTAAAGAGTTACTTGTCAGGGATTTTAATTTAGTTTTTGGACAAAGAAAATGAAGTATGCTAAAAATAAAGTCTGATCCTTACAACATATGCATTACTTGGGAATACTGCATGTAACATAATAGGTTACTTTAGAGCATTCTGTTCTGTGTTTTAAAGCTATTGCATAAGGTTATTTTAATAAAAAATGATTCCAATGAAAGAACAGTTAGTAATGAGGTGCTGACAATTGAATCTACATCCAGGGATTGCATTAGAGTGCCAAGTCTACTTTTACAGATGCACTGGTTAGTTATCCAATGGATGTCCTTGAGGCATGTCAAGCCAATACATTTTGGGTTACTTTTTGCAGCACAGATAGATGATACAAGTGAAAACATTTACCAAGAACATACCTGAAGTGTGTTTTTCTTATTAGAGCAATATAAGAAAATAAACCCAGATACCATGGAATGCCAGGAATTCCCTTTCCTCAATGTTTTTAATTTGCAAAGCTGCTTTTCGGTAGTCTCCTTTGACCTCCTTCCCTCCTTCATTTGCTGGCCAAAAAAACTAGAGTTACGTAAGCAACCTCTTGACTAAGAACTCATTAGGTTGTAAGCTTCAATGCCATTTCGAGGGTTTAATGTACAGGAATGTCTTCATAACAGCAGGCAAGACAATCCTTTTTCTGTAAGTGACTCAGTTACCACAAAAACCATTTCTTATGAAATCATGACACAGAATTGTTAAAACATTCAAAGATACTCTCTTTATGAGTTGAGAACAAGTATTCCAATAGAGACTTAGAGACCCAAAATAAATAGTAAAAAACTAATCTGAAACAGACCTTATATTTTAAAGACGTGTTCCTTAAACATGCAGGGCCAGATTCTATGCTAGCTACGCTGGTGAAGTAAATTTAGATTAAATGAGGGCCTGGCCCTACTCGTCTTCCTTATTCCTCTCTTTTACTTCAAAGTAGCATATTTGTCATAGTTTCTATGCAAACCTACAGCCCTAGCTAGCTTCTTCAGATCTCACGCAAACCTAATATGGCCAATTCCAGGCTTCAAAAACTAAACTGATGGCTAGTCAGAAAGAATAAAGCTCCAGCCTTCGGCTTTCATTTTTCTAACCACTTCCATACTCTGGCTGGTCTGTCACAGGGAACGAGATAAGGACTTCTGTCTACTCTGCACATATTCACCCAGTGTTCTGGCTATCTTCTCAACCCCCCTCCCTGATACACTTCTGCCTACCACAGAATGAGTAAAGAGAGCAGAATTTTGTCCTAATCCAAAATCTCTGGATTTTCAAGTGTTTTTTTGTAGTCATTCAATATCCACGCTGCATCCTCTTCCTAAAAAGGGCTTGGATAAGTATGTTGGGCGCTGTCTAATTCCACACTGCCCCATGTTCTTCCCTCTCAGTCAAAACCAAACCTAACTAATGGTATTTTCCAACCCGTGCAAGGAACATTTGAAGCTATGGCATATTCCTGTGCCATTAATAAGGCCCTCTTTTTTTTTTTTTTTTTTTTTTTGTAGCTCAAACAACCACGTGAAGCATACACATTCAGTGCGTATTCTGTGGCTGTTTCCAGTTACTGAAATGTCTCAAAATGGATTTCTTTTTCTGGTTGCTTATTTAAATAAGTACAGCCATGGAGAGATTTGGATATTATCATAAAGCTTTCATCTCCCACAGTGAACAGAAATCTTTCCTAGTTTGTGATCATTTTAGAAGACATATTCACAACCCATGGAATTTAGGTGTTAGTGTAGCACAATCTTTCAAAGTCTGCAGAATGACGACTTCTGGCCCACTGTTAAGCAGGGAATAAAAACTGGCTAGGTTTCGTCAATTTTCACTACTGCTTCTGAAACTGTGAGCAGCAAAAAGCAGCAAAATCCCACCTCAGGTGCTACACTTCAGGAAAACAAGATGCACAGAGAGAGGTGTGTACTTGAGCTCCACACTGTGAATTGCAATCCAAAGATGCGAGACCACTGGAATGCTAATTCACTCCAATACCAGCAAGATCTGGGACACCTGTGCAACAGCAGGTACCTACAAGCATTCCTTCTTCACAGTGGACAGACAGACAAATATATCAGAAAACCACTAGCCAAAGGATAGTAGCAAACCTTAATAAACAAGAAATCCTCTCCTAGCCTTGAAAAGGTTGAGAGCACACCTTTGCAATGAGGTGAGAAGGCAGCTCTTTTCCAGAAGTTAGATAAATCCTAACTTCTTATCCAAATTTTGCACACATAAAAAGCAATTTCCCACAAAAATTATTTTGTATGTTTTCAGAGAACACCTGGAAAAGGTCTTCTTTGGAAATAATGACTTTTTTTTTAAAGATGGGATTAAGGCAGGCACCTGGCAAAAGGGATGCAGAAGAATGGGGCTTGGCTGGAAAACACAGGCAGAAACTGATTTGCCTGCAACACTGCCCTAAATGCTAAGCATTTCAGATTGCCTAAATTCCTCATAAAGTACATGTACCTTTGGGACAGAATGATCTCAGAAAAGAAACAAATGAACAGAAAAAAGTGTAATGAAAAGCGGGGGCAAAGAAATAATCTAATGGTCTGCTAGAATTCAGGAACACAAAAATACGGGGAGGCTACAAAAGGAAGCACTTCAAATAACTGCACCGAGCAGCAGTACAGGGGGCTAGATTTTTGGATCAATTATGAAAGAATCAATAGTTATACAAGCATTTACTTGTATAAAATCAAGTAAGTACTGCTCTGTACACACACTGTCTCCTTTCTAGACTAAACGCATCTTTAAGCTCTGCCAGGTAAATAGTTGACTTCACATAAATTTTAGCCTGCATAAGCGTTGGTTCCTGCTTCACGTTAAGTTTGGAATCCTGAAAGAATCTCAACCATACACTCAAAACTTGCAACCAAACCTGCTGCCAGCACTGGTTCCCCATCAGCACGAGAAGTTTTCATTTGTTCCTCTCATCAGCCTATTTCATTGCATTCTTCCCCTTTGTAAAATACAGCGGGTTTACTTTACAGCATGACAATGATCAGCTAAAATACCCCTCCAGGTCACTCAGTCATCCTCTGTTCTGGCACGATGGCCGAACAGCAAATGCAAAAAAGGCCAATACATACCACTGCATTTTAAAACCTTGCTGTTGAGGTCATTCAGGAGGCAAACGTGAAGGCAGCTGGCCGAGAAGAGTGAGAGCTAGTCTTAGAAAAATCTCACAATGTCAGCCAAAGACACAGTTACTGTTTCATACTATAAAACAAGAAAGATCGGAGCCCGCTTTGGAGATTCATAAAGACAACTTAAACAGACACAGTCATCCTGCTGCTATTGAGCTGAGAATACATCTGCAGGAAAACGCATTGTGGCCACACCAAGAGAAAGCAGTCTGCACACCTACACAGGGGAATAAGAAACTCGCAAAATTCACAAACAAAAATCACTGGCATTAAGGTAACAAGGAAGGGATGCTGGTTTTAAAAGAATTGCTGCAGGCTGCCAATAAAAAACACTACTCCTAAGCAACATGACAATCCATCCCTTCTGTTCTGACTGCAGACATCGGGGGGTTACTCTTTTTAGAAGAGCTTTATCCTCCTTTACATCTTGCAAGGAATGTAACTGCAGAAGGGAGAGCAATGCTAATGAGGAAACAGTCAGAAAATAAGCCAGTGTAATGGTTGTACTCACAGAATTTCCTTACAGATATGTACTACCTTGTTGTGCTAACCAGCTGAAGATGCGAGTACTCAGAGAGCTGTTGATGTTGGACAACATCTGGATAACTCAAATCTATCCTGTTTTTCCATGGGTAAAGGAAAAAATGAAAGACAGGATTTACACTCTTCAAATATATACATACTATATTGAGATTACATGAGGGAAATCCTTCTCTAGAAGAACATGTCTTTGAAAAATTAAGCACAAAATTCTCCATTTTGCTGTTTTCAATGAGCAGATTGTACAGGTAAACGCATCTCAAGCCCCTTGATCCGTGAACTCTCTCAGAGTATGGCTATGCAAGTGTTACAGGGCCCAGTGGGGGGAAAAAAAGAGAGAATTCTGATAGAAAATCTACATTACTAAGCCTAGGCTGCTCAGGCATACAATGCAGTTAAAGGTCCTTAAAGGAAAAGGAATGAAAACTCAAGCTGTCCAGCTTGCCAGCCCGCCACAAAACCCCTTTTTGTGTTCTCAGAGGCACAGATAAGGAAGAACTGCCCAGCTGATGCTGAGAGCTTGTCAGCCCAAATCATTCTTTATCTGAAGGAAAAATAAGCTTCAAGCTTCCTCTTATCTAGAAGATAACTTTCAAGGCTCCAGAGGCCTGTCATAACAGGCAATTAAAAAACGTGGCACCTATTAGGCAGGATCTTGCCTGGATGTAACGAATCTTCATATAATTCCTCCGCTGGTTACTTCAACAAACTAGCTACTGCAGCAACTGAGGCCTAGCAGAACAGCACTGTGGTCTTCAGGCAATGCTGTATGTTACACAGCCCAGGCAAAGCAGAGATCTTGACCTCTTCCTAGAATTTTCCATCCTTTGCACCCCCCCCTTACCCTTCCTTTTTTTTTTTCCATTTCAAGGAGGTTCTGTGTTGAAAGGATCTGGGCAAATATACACATTTATTGTAAGATACCATAAATCTTATCAGCTTGTTCATCTTATCCTGTGGCAACAGTCAATTATGTTCATTTGATTCAGACTGGTTTGAAACTGAGCAGAGAGCACCTCCTGGAATGCCTGTCTTGAGTGACAAAGCCCAGAAGCTGAAGCAGCCAGGGCTTTTATTCCCAACAAGATGCCTTGAGAAATTTCAAACAATAGGGAAGCTTTGAATAGTCCTTGGTTCAGGGGTGTACTGAGCCCGTATGAGTAAAATAAAATGGTCAGCAGGAAGACTGCCAGTACAGGAATGCGGTGGTGGGGGCGGGTGCTATATTTTGGGCATTCCTGCTTCCCAATCCACCATTTGGAGAAGCATCTCACGGATGGATTACTTAAAAGGCAAAAGGCATTAACAGAAAAAACTTATAAAGCCAGTTCATCTCCCTGGAAATGGACCTCAGGGGCGCAGCAGAAATTGTGGCAGCACAGGGCTGGGCTGTCATTTCTCCTGTCACTGGTCAAGGAAAAAGATTTTTTTTTTTTTTCCTCCTTAACTGCTTGAGGCAGTATCTGCTTTTCATAAATCCTGCAATTAAGACCTCCTTTTCCCCCTAACAGTGCTGCTCACCGTGGTCAGAAACTTAGCTCGGAAGAGGCTGAACACGGGGCGGATTGCTGGTTGTTGTTTTGGTTGGCTGGTTCGGGGGCCTTTTTTTTGGAGAAGCTGAAACTCAAATCCATCCTCCAGAGCAGAGCTCCGTGGGCGCAGACAGCACCAACGGGTGACCACGGGGCGAGCATCAGCGCCAAGCCCCCGGCAGGGGGAAGTGTCCGGCAGCAGACGGGCTGGAGGAGAGCCCCAGGAGCAGGGACGGGTGGGGGTCCCACAGGGGCTCCAGCAGCACCCTGCTGCCAAACCCCTACCAACCTACCGGGGCAGACTGAGCAGCAGCTTACAGCATCCAGCTCTCCCTCTCCCTGCTTTAGAGTGTTGTCATCCGTTGTTTTGGCTTATCCTTCCTCCTCTGCAGGGGTCTCAATGAACATGAAGCAATTCTCATGTTGTCTGGATTTTCTTATTGCAGCATTAACTTTTTCTCTTTAATATTAACATTCCAGAAAGGAAATCTACTCTAATTTATGCCATAAACTCTACGCTCGTTCAAGAAGAACGCTGTCCAAACTACCTTCTAAGTTTTTATAAACTTATGCATGCAAACCTTTTTTTTTAAATTAATATCTACAGCTGACATTAAAGAAATATTTTAAGATTCAAAACACTACAAAGATCTAAGAACCATCCCCCAAAAGCTTAGTGTGTAATTAATTCAGTGTTGAGAAAAACATTGCTCTCTTTGTTAGATATCCTTTAGATGCTGAGTCCCAAGTAAAAACAACAAAAATAAAAGAACAGAATCACCCATTAAAAAAAAAAAAATATTAAAAGGAGACTTTATCTCCTTTCCAATTTTAATTCTTACTTTTCTTTCCTTTGCCACACAAGAAAAAAGTCATATTTTGTGCTAAATTCACAGGACACATGATTATTCAGTGAATAGCGTGTGTTTTACAGGCCATTAGAACTGCTTTTCTGCCAGCTCAGGGAAAATGAGAGCAAGAGAGGACATAACTGAGAGCAGTCCTCTCCCCTCAGTACGCTGCTGGTACGAGTGGGAAGGGCACAGCAGCACAGAAAGGACGAATGGAGACACCTTAACTCCTCGTGCAATCATTTGCACCATTATTTGTACCCTCCCAAAGACCACAACCCCACCTGCCACTCGGCTTTGCAAATTTGTATGGGGAGAAATTTTGCTTTTACCAGTTTAAAAATAAACTTCTTGGACAAGGACTAGGAGAGAAAACAGAAGTAAAGTAAAGAAGAAAAGAAGTGATTTGACCAAGATCAGACGGCAAATAGACAGCAGACCCGGGACAAATCCCCTGACCTCCCACTGCTCTTCTGTGCTCAGTCTCCTGAGTCCCATGGTACTGGGAGAGCACGGCAGCATCACATCAGGCACAAGAGCAAAGACGAAGCTAGAGCGGGGCTTTCCTCTCTGCTGTAACTTGTAACTTCTAATAAATTCACTTTGTAAATTAAAGTTGGTCTACAATAGGAGTGATAAACCTCAAAACTGAGGAAGATCAGGAATGTGCGCTTTCAACTTACATTCATGTGAGACTCTGAAATTTTATTACTGGGTCTCAATCAATGTTCTAATTTTCAACCAGCTTCCTTCCCCCTCAGCACACCTCTCCTTGCACTTCTCGTTCAGAGACCCAAAGAAAGATTTAGCAAGTGCTATGTTTCAAACATCTGGCCTATGTAAAGATGTTTTCTGAATCACACCCATCAACAAGATCATCTCATTCTGAACTTGTTATTCCCCCCCACACCCCCCCAGCGCAAACGCAAATGATTAAGCAGCTCCACCTGCTTTGTCAAAAGTGCCTAGGCACCCCAACTGTACTGCCCATCAAATTGCTTTAGGCATAGCAGCCCCAACGTGAAATGTGTTAGGTTACAGCTTTGTATTTCTATGGAAAAAGCACTTGTTTTAAGACCCCAGTGGTTCTTTCTTTGCAATAACTGCATATTGCATTAAGTACTTAAATATTTTAATTTAAAAAGTGGTCTTTTTATGAGATTTTAATACTGCACTAAATTCTGAGAAGCTTACTAACTCCTGGAGAAAAGGAAACTAAAGTGGAAAAGCAGGCAAGAAATCTCTACTCAGCAGGTCCTTGACACATGCATAAACAAATTCAGTACTTGGTTTATTCAGCAAAATATGAGAGTACATCAAAAGAGTTCCTGGGTAATAAAAAAGTATATTAAAAAAAGAGCAGGCGTACTTAGTTGCCCACAATTCAGGACCATGTAACTTCACTTCTTCTCACATCCCACAGACCTGTGGCCAGGATGCAGGAATGTGAACCCTTAACTGCTGCCTCAGGGAACCACGGAGTGTCCAAGCACCTCGGCTCCCCGCGTGAGAGATGGGGACAACAGGACAGTGCAATCCTCCACCGCAATAAAAGCACTACTGGCAACAGGATGCTTCCATGTGATAAAGTATCAATCCTAAAAATGTAAGATAGGTGTACTAAGGTGTTACAAAATGGACAACGTGATATTCAAATACAGAGAGCTTGATGTGTGTCCAAGCAGATGATTTTTAGAAGCCACTGCACATATGACTTTAAAGTCAGAAGTTCAGCTAAAATTGTTAGAAAGAAAAAAATCCTCTAAAAACACTGTATGGGTTCTCAAAACACAAAGACCAGCAGCAGAGCTACAATCTGTGTGATTTTTTTACTCTACCTCTGCCATTAAGCTTTCACTGCAATTTCTACTTCCATTATGCCTCAGTTGTTTGAAAGGACAGGAAAGCTACCATTTTTAAATCAGAAACCACCAGTTCCGAACAAGAGTGGAAGTCTTCAGTTTATGTCTACAAATGGCTTCATTCTTTTCACGTATATAAACGTGGTACTTAGGGACAGTGGTTTAGTGGGTAGTATTGGTGGTAGGGGGCATGGCTGGACCAGATGATCTTGGAGTTTTTTTCCAACCCTAATGAATTTATGATCTGTATGTAAAAATGAATAAAATAGTCTAACAATTCTCAAACTGCATAACTTTCAATAAACTTTCACAATGGAGTGACAGTCTACCAGTGAGTACAGCGGGGCAAAACAATTAATTACTTCACAAGATTTTTAAGGTTACTAAGACTAATAAAATTAAGTAATCTAGGTCTAGAAGGAAAGAAATTCTTTTCCTCACAAAGAGAACACCTTCAAAGTACTATAACTTCAGCAGCATATGGCATTTACATTTTCATCTAAATCTTTAAAGAAGCCCATTATTTCCTTAGATTTGAGAAAAGAACCCTGCTTTATTTCACCACACCAGCCATAAATTATTCATTAATTCTGTTTGCTAACTCTGTAACTGAGCCCAGATGTTTCTGCTGGAGAGGCATTCCACAAGAAAAGTTAAATATAGCAAGCTGTGCGGAGGGAGCAGACCTCTTTCTTTCACCACCACAACATGCTCAAATATTAACTTGAAAGAATATAGTGAAAACATTTGAAAAATATTCTGAATATGCAAGTCTGTGAAATGCCACAATATGGGGCCAGTACGATCACATAGTTTCACGTAAAAGAGCCCCCCTGCATTCCACCTGGGTGCAGCTCACGGTACTAGTGCTGTTGGTAGGAAAGGTACTCTCACTTTCACTCACCAGAGTAAACAGAACATTTACAAGCAGGGGAACGCTCCTTGCCATGCGTCATTTACAGATATAAATCAAGACTGAAGTTTCCAATTACAAGAAACGCTTCCCAGCCTGCTACCAACAGCAATAACTATGGTGATGAAGAACTGAGAGCACCCTATGGAATTTCTTAGGGAACTGACATAGGAACCTAGTGGTGGGAGTTTTAAATCCATCTCAGTACTTCAGAAGAACTTCATCCATTCCACGCTAGCAAAGATGATTAATGCTGAAGTTTATAATCCAACACTAGGATGCAGTTCTTGGTAAAAAGAAGGGAAGCTACAACCTCCAGCTACCCGTCCAGATGCTGTTTCTAGTACTCTACAGCAACTGGCTTAAGCTGATTTGTAAATGCCTGTTTTAAATTGGAAACTACTCCTACTCACTACACAGTCAGAAAAAGTGAAAGAGACAGCTTTGAACAGTACAAAGCCGTGTTCTGTTTTGGAGACTGTTCTCAGGCACGCAACACTTCAGTTGCAAACAATAATCACAGGAGAGATTTTAAAAGGTCACCCAGTCCCTTTGCCCTGCTTCAAGACAAGATCAATCCTATTTAAATCATATTTGGCTAACATGTTCTTAAATACTTCCAGCATAACAGATTTTATACGATGATTTGTCTGGGAGGAGGTGTTAGAGACTGCTGTGGCAATGACACCGCTGCCTTGGAACCAAGTATCAGTTGCTACCATTCGACTTTGCCTCACTTGTAGAGTTGCAGGTGGGCAACTTGTAATCAACTATCAACTCCTTTGTTCTTTAACCACCTGTGTCTGTAGCAGATTTTGCAGTAGATGTTAAGTCTAACTGTACTTTCAACAGAGGCAACATTTGCCAGCTAACAAATAGGCAAATAAACCTTAGCACATGTATTGTTAGCCACCTTAGAACAAAATGAAACCGCAGGCTGGTACAACAACGTGACTACTGAGAAGACTGAAGTCATAATTCAAGCATGGGAAGGTGTACTAGCACTAGCTCAGTGTAGATAATGTTAGGAATAATGGAATGGCGGTGCAGGTCAACAGTCTTAGGGCAATAAATGTCTATTTTTTTTTCCCTGGTCCCCACTGCCAGAAGTCATCGTTATTTCTGGTAGCTAATCAGTTAGCACAAACAACAGCTATCACAGCACATCTACCACAGACAGCAACCTCTTTATTTCTGCTGTGTAGACAGATCTTAAGGACATCTCACTCCAACTTCAGAGATCAGCTGGAAAGCAGCCAACAAAAAGAAAACCAGAACTAATTTTATTCAAGTTAGTCACCTCAGCAGAAATTACAGTTGAGTCCACCTATATGTGGAAATGTTTCCTCTCCAGCTCCTGAGGAAGACAGTTATGCAATGTTAAACTTAGAAACCGGACCCATTTACAGTCCAGGGAGATGGAAGTTGACAAAGGATCCAGAGGCGGCAAGAAAATAAACACCATATGTCAGAAAGTGAAATGTCCTCTCTGATTTATTTTTGTTTTTGTGGGGTGGGAGGCTTAGTAGAGTGCAGGTGCAAAGAACCAAAAGAAGTCAGAACAGAACAGACACTACTTTAGATTACCCATTTTGAAAAACAACCAAAGGAACTACTGTTCTACTATGGAGAGAATATTACAGCAATTTAATTTTTAATCTCCTTTGCACCGCATGAATTTCTAGAGCACTGCTGAGCAAGATTGTTCTTGTGCAACAACGCCAGCACCTGCTGTATTTCCTGGTTCATGCATAGTAACAGAAGTTACAGGACAGTTTCAATTTGGACAACTAAAGTTAGAGAGTGACATATCAAACCTTACAAGCAAAGTCTTAGCTACAAACTACATATAGCAAAGACCGATTCTTCAAAGTTACTGCTTTTAGGTTGTCCCTGTGTAAGTAAAAAACAGGCCCTCACATCGCTATCTGTATACCTCAGTTTGTGCCTAATTCTTTCTCCACAGGTACTTTGTTTGAAAACAGGGATAGAACACCTGTTAATTTCAACAACAGTTCAGCAAGCAGTTCACTCTATAATTATAAAGGTGCTTACGGGAGAAGGCAGCCACACTAAAGATCTACCTGCTTGTGTGACCTGTTACTTAACTAGAAAAAGAAATGTCACAAGGAAGAATTTCTATTAATCTATTTACAGTAATCACAACAATTCAAACGACTGAGATCTAAAAACGTCCTGAGAAGCTCCCAGGTTTGAAAGTCTTACATGGCCCACTCACTTAATGCACACATACAAACTGATTATATCCCAGCAGAATTAGGACCAGATGGGTTTCTGCTGTAAACTTGTTTTGTTTAAAAGACTTGTTCTGTTCCCTTTATTTTCCCCATTAAAACAAACAAACAAACAAACAAAACAACAAAAAAAACATACTCAACATCTTAAAAAAAAGGAAAGAAAGAAAAAAGAATGTTTACTTTGGTTGTGCTAAGCAGCCCGGTGCTATAATACTGCAAGCTTCATCTGGAGTCTGCAGCGCGGTAAGTTCCACCATATTAACCATCACATCCGTCTTGTGGCCAGGAAGCTTGGGAAGCACAGAAAGTATCTTCTCTGCAAGATTGTCGCCGTGATGACCAACTGCTCCTGGGAAGGGAAAAAGCCCCCAACAATGTCAGGTATGTAACTATAAGGGAAAACAAAAACACAGGGAACTGGGAGCAAAATAATAACCACGTGTTTTGGGGAGAAGGACAGTGGTAGTCATAATATCAAGGCCATATTTAGCTTTTCAAAGATATTTTCCTACAAAAAAATGATTTCTGGAATGGCTGAAGTTTAAGATTGATTTAGAAGGCATAATTTAGACTTAGCTGTACAGCTGTTTGATATTCACTGATTTTGCACATATATGCAAAATGCTTTACTCTGCATAAGAGAATTTTAAGATGAGATTTGCAATGGTTACTAAAAAAGCAGGCAAACTAAAGAATTAAATATACACGCACACATGCAAAGTATAGTTTTCTACCTAAACTAACGTGGCTGTGCTTAAAAGGGCTGCATGCAAGCTGCATACATAGCTACACAGATAGGCAGACATAACATTAACATAAACAAACCACCAACAACATGCTACCATCAAGGTCCTCTCTCCTTTATAGACTGAGGGCAGCAGAGGTGAAACCACATGAGATGACTAAAAGAGACGAAGTTGGCATGTTTCTTCCATTCACCTGAATACGCGTGCTGTTCCTTCTATTCACCAGCTCTAAACGCAGGCACTACAACCAACTTGAAAAATGTTAAGCCTGTGAGCCAAGCCCAAGAAAAACACGATGCATACCATGGATGAAAGAGTTGGAGAAGGGAAATAGAAACTTCATTGCCTTTAAGTCAGGAAAAAGTCCAAGGTATTTGTATTCTGCAAGCTTAGCTATGGCTGACCAGGCTGCACACCAGTGTTGAGCTCAGTATTGTTCTTCTGGCTTTACCCAAGGAAATAACAGAGACTTCTGAACCCACCTTTGAGTGGCAGTAAAAGGATTTTTAGACTATGGTCCCACTCCACAGGAGTCTGCCGATGAGGCACCCTAACCATTCTCACTTCTGATCATTTCCAAAAGCAAGGATGAAAAGGGAAGAGAAGTAAACTCAAGCTGCATGCTGGCAGTGCCTCCAGCTGCAGAAGGCAAGGAAGGCACATGTGTCCAGCACATGGTGCTAGTGGAACGGGGACACCTGGCCGCTCAGCTGGATGAATTACCAGTTTGTTTCACCAGAGACTGTTGTAGTCAATCAGAATGACAGCAACTTTCCTTTCTACCATCCCCTGCCAGACTCAGACCACTGAACTGCAGATGAGATGAGCCGGGTTGTCTTTGCAGCTCGCTGAGCCATCTGCTCTCCAAAAGCCCCAGGTTCCTCTTACGAGGTCAGCCTCTTGTCAGCCATGCTGCATTTATCAGCGCCCGCAAACGTACAGGCATGGAAAGCAGATGGCAGTCCTTTAAACCTTCACCCCCCCAAAGAAATGGAAGCAACACCTCCCTCTCCACACTTACCTCACACGAGCTAGGCAAGACACCAAACGAAGCTAGCAACACCTCAAATCCAAGTAAACCCGCATTCACTGGAAGTGGTTCCCCTCCTCCCTCCCCATTGCTTCCAGGACAGTCAACAGGGTGCCCAGCAGCTTCTTAGGACCACCAGGGTTCAAGGCAGCTGTAACGCTGCCAACCCGCACACCTACCGGGTGTGAAAGTGGCGAGGAGAGGTTGTCTGACCAACGCACCAGGAATCCGCGTGCCTGGCCCTGAGGATACCGGAAATCTGACAGAGCAAGCTTTTCTGATTTTACTTCGTCTTCTCACCAGAGTGACAAACTGAAACAAGTGACCTTTGATGCGAGTTGCAACTGGCACAATTGTCAAAGTCGACCAGCTGTATCGTGAACTCAAACCCCCCCAAAGCACAGATGACATGCACACACAAAAATATTTCCCTAAGCCCGCCAGCAGCCGTATAATACACCATTTATACTCAAATTCTTTGGGTCACAGGACCAATGTGAGAACCTGGGCTGCAGGAAGCCTTGGAAGTCAGTCACCAAGCACAAGGAGTTCTCCTACAGAGATGCTGCGTGCTAGCCTACAACTAACGCAGCTAATTTCCGTGGCTCATTAGAAGCCAGGGGCTTTTCCTTCGATCAAAGTTTAAATATGCGTCAGTGTGAACCAAAACAGTATGCAAGGTGTTTCTTGCCCCTCCTATCAAGCCTTCCTAAAACCTTCTGCTTTAACTACTTCACAAATTAGTTTAGGACTGGTGATTTTGGAAAAACACAAGGACAAAGCCACCTCAGTTTTTGTGCTGTTTCAATGCTGCACGCTCATCTGATGCTTTTCCAAGCAAGATGACCACTAGGAAGACTTCACGCTGAAGAAGTTCTGTGGGAAGTTCCTATGACACAACTCCCTTGGGCAGTGCATCACCTCAGTGAGAAGAGGGCTTAAATTATCAGAAAGCAGAAATGTTTTCTGCCATCTCTCACAGCAACTGGACCATGTGCAGAGTAGTAAATTGGGAGCCAAGAAACACCTAAGCATCTGCTTAAGGCTCGCATAATTCTCAAGTCCCTTGCACTGGCCAGGCACCTGCTGTTGTCTTTAAATATGCAAAACTCTCTCCAGTAGCTTGCTTATCTCAGTGGAGCTACCGCAACACATTTAACATCTGAAGCATTGAAAACCTGTTATACAAAGTCATGGGCCTGCCTCGCAATAACAGAATCTTTACAAACCACATCAGAGCAGAGTCTGCACACTGACCACAGTGCCATGTTTACAGCACTTGAATATTTTCAGCTGCCATCAGTCCTCACAGCTGAAGCTTACAACCTCAAACAACCATAATCGTTTTCACATCGGCTGCCTCCTGCGTCAAAACCCCAACCTCCTTCATAAAATGGGGACTACTGTACTTCACAGACCTCAGTATTTATGCTTCCAAGGCCTTACCCTATGCAGCAAGGAAAAATAAAACATCTTTTTCTGTTTCATTTAAGACAACAGCATCAATCCACCAACACATCAACTTGGAAGATGCCTCAATCAGAAAGCGCATGAGTAAAGCGGTGTAAATTGGTAACACGACAGATAGAAAGAAAAGGTACCACAGACAAGTAAAAACCAACAGTCTGAAACAAAAGTTATCAAAAAGAGCTATTAATCAGAACCAGGCTTTACCAGAAAGGCACGGGCCTGCGTTAGCCTTCACTCTTGTCTTCTGCTATTACACAGTACGGCAATGGAGGCACATCACGGCTCTCTAATCGCTGTGGCTGCTCCAAGGAACCGTACCTACACGGCACTGATGTGGGCTGAGCTCTGCTCTTTATACCCCTGAAAAGGCTGCACGCATTACAGCCAGCGCAAGGTGTGACGGAAAGCTGCTACCTGGCTGGTAGCAAGGGAGGTGATCCACTAAGTTAGAGCTGAGCTCGCAGCTTTGTATGGCTGTGGGGAAAAGTTCCTGCAATTCTGACTGAAACGTGGAAAGGTGCTTGGGGAAGACTGAAGTGCTGCTGCTGAAGGTACTGAACTACCACTTCCAGACAAGCTGCAATGACACTCACGTGAGAGGTATTAATCAAACCTGCATTAACCACACAGTCTGGCAAGCTAGAAAAAAACGCTTCTTAAAAGGTGTGAATGGTGGCAAGGTGGTGACTGAGAAACATACAAACGGAACATGGGGTTAGAATGCAGTATCACAAGGTAAACATCTAGTGATGCAAGTATCAGAAAAGAAAAAATGAAGGGGAATTAAGGTACCAGAGTTAGCTCTGACCTTAACCACTATAATTTATTAGAGCCCCACTCTAGTTGGAGGATTTTTTCTGCTTCTTAAAGCATAAGTCATGAACTTTAAAACAAGCAGGCAAGCTAAAGCAGCACTATGCATGCACACAGATCAGGGACAGCACTGGCAACAATGTTTTAGACAATCATAATTCAAGCAGTGAAGACAACTCAGAAATAGATGTGCTGCAGGTGCAATATAGTGCCATGCACTTGCTACAGGTCAAGTGGCAAAACTTTGGCCTCAATTAATTACTACAGATGATGCAAACAGAACCAGTCTGCACACACTGCAACACCAGCAGGCCCATAAGCAATACAATGGAGCAAGCAAATGCAGCTGCTCCTGTATAAACTATTCTGAGTTTCCTGTTTCCCCTGAAACAGGGTCATTCCACAACAGCCCGATACAAACTTCTGCAAGGGCACTGGCCCTGCATCTTGTTGGCAGCTCATCTAATTACACTTCCCCTTTCTGCCCTTTTGATATCACATCTTACCAGGTTAACACACTACTTCATTCACTAACCTTAGAGGTTGATTACAGTGCTAAGTAGCCTACTCCCAACAGTTTCTCAGCAGACTTACACTACTTTCTGCACTTCTTAATTTTCACATCAATTCTGCATTAATTGGTAGCATCAAATTTACCATGTTTCATTCTTATGCTTTTACTTCCCAAAGTGTTTTATGAAATGTTCTGTACTGTTTCAATTGAAATGCTTTCCACGTTAAAGATGCCTGCTACATGCCATTGCATCACTCAAAAAGTATAATGCGCAGCATCCGGTAAGGTATCTTTGTATATGTATGAACTCTTTGAGGCACATAGGTATAGGTAAGTGTATGTGTAGGCGTGTATCTGCTTAGACAGGTATAATGCTGTGGGTGACAAGTATGATATGTTGGCACATGCCTTGCAGCAATCCACAGGCCACAAGCTTAATCCAGCAGGGCATTTCCTTCACACCTTGGAATGACACAGGCCCAGCTAAGGTCTCCTATTTGCAGCACAGCAGAAGGGCCAGAAATCGACCTGCAGAGCCTTCTACTTCACTCTTAGTTTCCACAACCTGCTCTGGGGCAACGACGGGTGAGCAACCACCAAAGCCATGATGGTGCACGTGCGCACAGGCCACGAGGACTCGTGCAACCATACAGAAGCCTTTTGGTGCTTTTTTTGGATCTGGGTATGCACGGATGGCAGCCCTCGCCAGCACTTGGCCTCCTTACCGGCGAGGTCCAACGTCCTGTCCACGAAGACGACGGAGGCCCTGTTGGCGGCCATCCTCCTCCTGTTCCTGGCCGGGGCGTAGCTCGCCAGCTCGGCGGCGAGCACCCTGCTGAGGCTCCCCACGGCGAAGCTCTCCTCCCGCAGCCCCATGGCGCCGAACAGGGCGTCCAGCTCCCCCACCAGCACCCTCACGGCCGCCCTCAGCTCGGCGGGCAGCGCCCCCAGCCCCAGCTCCCCGGGGCCGCCGTGCCGGGGGCCGCCGGGCGGCGGGACGAGGGCTGCCAAGCCGGGCAGGAGGCCGAGCTCCGCCGTGAGGGGCGCCAGCAGCGGCGGCCCCCGCAGCACCGCCTCGGCGCGGCCGCCGGGGCCCATCCACCGCCGCAGGGTCTCCTCCAGCTCGCCGGGCCCGCCGCCCTCCGCCTCCCCGGCGCACAGCACGGCGCAGCACCGCACGGCGCCCGCACCCAGCACGGCGCGGACGGCGGCGGCCGCGGAGCCCCGCAGCGGCCCGCTCAGCACGAAGACGGCGCGGGGAGAGCCCCCCGCCGCCCCCTCGTCGGCGGGCAGCGGCTTAACGGCCAGCGCCCCCGCCGCCAGCAGCTCGCCCGCGCCGCCGCCGCCCCAGTGCAGCGCCTCGGCGGCCGCCGCGTCCAGGAAGACGACGGCCCCGCGCGCCCGGGCGAGCACGGGCTCCCAGGCCTGCCGGCACAGCCGCGGCAGCGCCGACATGGCGGCGGGACGGGGGGGAAGGAGCGGCGGCGGCGGCGCTGACAGCCACAACCCCGCGCACGTGCCCGGCCGGCGCCGCGGGTTGACGTGGCGGCCGTGGGCTGGCTGCCCGAAGCGGGGCGGGACCGCGCCACGCCGCCCGTCAGGGCCGGCCCTGCTGCACGGGGCAGGGTGCTTACACCTACAGCAGCCGACAAAGGAGAAGGGGTTAATAGATAATTAAGACGTTTGCTGCCTGAGATGCTCTTCACAGAACAGAATCATAGACTCACTAAGCTTGTAAAACACCTCCAAGATCACCTGGTCCAACCATCCCACTACCACCACTATCACCCACTAAGCCATGTCCCTCAGCGCCATATCTAACCTTTCCCTAAACACCCTCAGGGACGGTGACTCCACCACTTCCCTGGGCAACCCATCCCAATGCCTGACTGCTCCTTCTGAGAGGAACTGTCTCCTCATTTCCAACCTGAACCTCCCTCCCCTGGCACAACTTGAGGCCATTCCCTGTAGTCCTAACACTAGTTACCTGTGAGAAGGGGCCGACCCCCAGCTCCCCACACCTTCCTTTCAGGTAGTTGTAGAGAGCAATAAGGTCTCCCTTGGACCTCCTTTTCTCCAGACGAAACACCCCCAGCTCCCTCAGTCGCTCTTCATAGGACTTGTGCTCCAGGCCCTTCACCAGCTTCATAGCCCTTCTCTGGACATGCTCCAGGGCCTCGATGTCCTCCTTGTAGTGAGGGGCCCAAAACTGAACACAGTACTCAAGGTACTTAAGTCAAGTACTGCTTAGGTCTCTTGCTGGTTCAGCTGGTTTTGTGGCACTGGGGAGCACAGCTAGCATGGGTTGGCTAGATTTCCAGTCATGAAATTAAATTCTTCCCGCCTGCTCCACGCACTCTCCTGCCCTGATGTTCTTGACTCTTCCAAGCAGACTTACCTGTGTGCTGTTCCAAACCCAACTAGGCTATACAACTACAGTATGCTAAAGATATGTAAAATAATGCCCTTCTGGGCTAATCTGATTAGAAAAACAAATACCAAGAAAGGATGGGGAATGTTGAGCCACAAGCCCCCAGGTTTATACTCACACTGAACTATCTTCCTGTCAGATCCTTGATCTCAGAGCTTACATATCTGAGCTTTTACTTTATGCTCGATCACCACAGACAAAAGCTAGATATGGTTCATCTTGTCCTGCTCTTTAGAGTTATCATATTATTCCTAATTTCTTTCAGCTATATGGTCAAAAAAGCAGGTGCTCTTTTAAGAAAACAAATAGCTTTTTACTTTAAAAATACCATACATATTGCAACTGGTTCTGCATGTGTTTAGAAAAGTATTACTAGCCAAAGACAAGATGAGGTTAATATAAAGCACAGTGGTTAAATTACCAAAAAGAAGTGTGTAAGTACTTTCTAACAGCTTATTTTCTCACATGTGCAAGTTTACAACTACACTGTGTTAGGGGAGAAAAAAAAAAAAAAAAAAAAAAGTATGAAAGGCTTCCTGTAAACTTGAAGTCTTGCTGTGGGTCTCTGGAGAGTAACTTGTGAGCCAGGACGTTTACGCAGTTCACAAGAGGCCTTCTGTCCTCAGCCTTTAGCACTTAGGGCCTTGGGAAAAACCTTGTTTTTCAGCCTCAGCTGCTGCTCTCCTTCTGTGCAGCAGTAAGGAGAAACTGCAAGGTTCTTTCCAGAGGCTGGGACTGGTGGGAGTTGTTATCTTTTAGGGCAGAAGGCCACCCAGCCCAGCACTTTGTCCTCAGAAGCAAGGCAGGAAGGAGGGGCAGAGCATCCTCTCTGTCCAACCATAGCCAAAGCCAGATAAAGAGGTTCCTGAGAGCGGTGGAGGGCTGGCCGCAGCTGCTGGGACATGGCCTTGTTGTGCAAGCTTCCACCGTTCAAGCTGCTCAGGATAATTTTTCAGGTGGATTTTTATGTGACCACTAGCTCCCTGTGATTATTTAAAGACTTGCTATGAGCAAAACTCTTTTGAGGATGTGTTGACACGTTTGTTGTTTCCTTTTTTCATGATTTTATGTTCTGCACCTCTCCTGATTTCTCTTTGTGTTGTTTCCCACAAAACTATTTTCTTTCATCTTTCTTGAATCTGCATAATCAAAGGAAAGAAAATACAGAGCTCTCCTGCTTCCTTTAATGTAAGGCTAACATCAGAAGCGTACTAAATGACCACGTAAGACAGGAATGAAAACAGAAAAATACTGACGTCCAGTACGACATACTGTAACACACATTTACTTTATGATAAGTAAGTGTCTACAAATGTTTTTTTGGGCCAAAAACATCTTTGTTGATCCCACTGGTGTATATATATATTAAAAAAAGTAATTACATGATAAAAACCCTATTGCATGATAATTATACCCTATTATCCATAACCTGTACATGACATCCAAACATTTAAAATTAACTTCAGGGGGGGGAAAAAACTCATTTGAGAAGGTAATTTATTCACATGAACTTCAGTGAAATGTCATGCCACATATGAAACTCTAAAACAAAGTTCTCCATGCAGGCAATTCAAAGAATAAGCTCTCCCACCCAGTTTTGGTATGCTTATAATACAGTCAAGCTGTCTAGTCTGTTCTTCACAAGCTGTCCTGCTGTGAAAAAGGGGTCCTTTTTTTAGTTTTTACAACCATCCTAAGGTGCTGAATACTCCATTTGTACACAAAACTGGTCAAAACTTGTTTTCACAGTTGTTGGTACTTACATTTTATAATTAATCTTGAAGTTGTTAAGCAGCATTCACAGATGGAAAGTGAGAACATCAATACAAATGGCTTGCTACTTCCCACTGCTTTTAAAATAGGGCAATTTCTTCATGAAACGCATAGCTACATGCTGGGACGTTTTGTCACAGCTCGCTATTTTTAGCGCTGTAAGAGTTTAACGTTCATAAAGCCAGACGTTTCGCGGAGGAAATATGATGTATAAGGAGCTATTAAGCCTAAAACACTAGCTCTGGCTGAGAGAGCCCCTGAGCCGAGTGCTAGGGCAGCACAGCAGAGGCAGCACTGTGTGTTTATCCTGTGGTTACGCTCTCCCCCGGCAGCTGCTAGTAGAAGCGAGGCACTGCAAAGTAAGGATGCTCGGCCACGTCCTTCTTCTGGAGCCGGGCGAGGATGTCCCGTGAGGCACACGGCAGGCTGTGATCCCCGCCGAGGAGCCAGGCGGGCGCTAGGGGCTGGCGACCACGGCGAGCAGCGGGAGGCGAGGGGCCGCCGGGGCGGCTCTCGGGCGGGCAGCACCGAGGTGAGTGCCGGCGGCGGGCGGCGGGGTCCGGCCCGGGAGGGCCTCTCCGAGCCGTGAGCGCTGCGGGCCGGGCCCAGCGCCGTCCCCAGCGGCGTCCACCCGGCCGGGCGCCGCCGGGCCGCCCCCCGCATGCCCGTGCCCAGGGCGCCGCGGGGCCGGGCCGGGCCCGCTTCCTGTGCGTGTCACTCACTCGGCGGGGGAGGGGAAGCGCCGAGCAGGCGGCGGCGGCGGGGAAGGGGAGGAAGGAACGGCAAGAAGGGCCGCGCCGCGCCGCACCGGCCCTTGCTCGCGCTCCCCGGCCGCCGCCTCAGCCCCCCGCGGCCGTGCTGCCCACCGGGGGCGGCGAGGAGGAGGCCGCCGCCCCGCAGCCGCTACCAGGCCCGGGC
Source organism: Oxyura jamaicensis (assembly GCF_011077185.1). Classification (NCBI taxonomy): domain Eukaryota; kingdom Metazoa; phylum Chordata; class Aves; order Anseriformes; family Anatidae; genus Oxyura; species Oxyura jamaicensis. The sequence continues at coordinate 68,717,942 of NC_048896.1, read as the reverse complement.
GCTGGCGTCCCGCGGGCGGCGGCCATGTCTACCGGCGAGGTGGAGCGGCTGGCGGCGGACCTCGGCGGGGGCGCCGGGGACGAGGAGGAGGAGTGGCTCTACGGCGGTACGGACTCTCGGCACCCCCGGTCTCGGTCCCCCCGGCCCCAGCCCGCACTGCCGGCCTGGCTCTCCGCCCCCGCCACCACGGAGGGTAGGCCGCGGCGTGCTCCGCCTCACCAGGCCGGCCCGCGGCTCAGCGCGGCCCTGCTCCCCCTCTGCGCCCTTTAAAAGGGTCCCCGTGGCCGCTCAGTCCCCTCCTCCCGGCCGGCCCCTCCGCCCTGCCGGCCCGGAGGCGGGGGGCTCGGCCCTGAAGGCTGAGGCGTGCTGGGGCCTCCACACCTGTGAGGCGCCGCCAGGGCTCCCCCGCTGGGGGTCTGGGCGCTCCCGTGGCTGAAAGTGGGCTGAGTAAACTTTGTTTGCAACTTCAGGGGCTCCCCGTGCGTGCAGACGGTGGGGAAGGCCGGGAATTAAGCTCTGCATCGGAACTGTCAGTGTGGAGCGCGGCAGGGGGGTGCCATAACGCCTTGTGAAGGGGTCTCGTGTGGTGCTGGGGAGTAACTGAAAAGTTCACAGTGGTCTGCATGGCACGGTACCTGCTGCAGTGGTAACTCTGGGCTTTTATTCACGCCGGCTGTGTTTCTTTTATCTTGTAGATGAAAATGAAGCAGAGAGACCAGAAGAAGAAAAAGCTAGGTGAGTATTTTCACAACTGGAAACCCTGTAGTGTGGCTGCACCTAAGTTGTATTTGCAGTAGCCTTCTTGCCAGCTGCTTTAAAGTCCATGGTACCTAAACACTCACACTGTTGTCTAAAAATCTTCCTCAGGTAGTATGTTTTGTCTGCTGGAATGACTTGGCTTTTCTGTAAAATGGCTTTACCTGGGAGATTGTGATACTTGAATATGAATGTGTTTGTGATTTTCAACTGTGTGGATGTTGTCCTACATGAGTACTTCATTGATGCTACTGGATATCAGCATTTCCTTATGAAATACTATCAGTTTTTTTTTTTTACTTTTACAATTATTGTGTGTTTCTAGATGACTTAGAACTTAAGAATAAAAGACAGCCCATCTCCCCCCAAACCCTTTCAGTATAAAAGGAAGAATCCAAGGAAGCAATGAGATAACCGGCCAGTTTGATGTGCACGTCCCATAACACATTTTTTTGAATGGTACACAAGTCTTGGAAAGAAAGTTAGAAAAAGCTTTGAAAGTATTTAGGGAAGTCTGCTTGATTTATGAGGAACTCTGTGAGAAAAAGCACAAAGGTGTTCCTTTGAAAGTCTAGCTAGGTTGGTTGGTGGAGTTTGGTAACAGGGACTGAGTGGTATTTCACACTGAATGAGAGAAGGCTCACAATTTATAAACTATGGAAACTGCAGATTGTAAAAGTAAGTTAAATAAATAAAGGGGAAGACAGTTCAAGAACATACACATTATTTTCTATAGATGTCTTCTGAGTCAGCAGAGATTTTTCACTGAGAACTGTTGGCCTTAGCAACCCTTGTTGGACTTCAGGTCCATAAGCTTGCTCAGTTGCTGTTTTTGAACTGATGGAGATTTTTGACAGGCACATTACTGCAGTAATGCCTTCCACTAATGGACTGTGTATGATACCATTTTGGAACTGCTACTAGATGCAGTATTTGATTTCCATTGATTCCTGTAGTATAAGAAACAGGATTATTTCCTGTTCACCCTTTTCCATGTCACTCAAAATTAGTTTCCGACCTCTGTTGCATTTGCCCTGAACCATCTCTTTTCTAGGATAAAGAATAACTTGCTCCTTATTTGGAAGCTACTCCATATGATTCAATTCCTTGTGTTTGGTTATATTCTGTTGACCTGATACCTTTGGGCAGTAGTACTACACCTTTTGTCAGTAGTACTGTTGTTTAAGAAAATTATTCGTATGGCAAACAAAATGATCCTTAGTGGTGTTTTACTCTAGATTCTGGTCAACAGAGTCTGTCTAGGTTTTTGGCCTCGGTACATAGTTAAGAACTGGAAAAAGGAATAAATTGTGCCTTATTTCTTATGGGCTGTGTTTAGAATCCTGGAGGCATGACAGCAGTTTCCCTATTAAAAGGTTTGGTCTCTGGCCTCCCAGTTTTGGCATTCTTCATACATAAAAATAGTGAGCTTTTATTCGGGTTTGTTAGCTAGTCTGTCATTTTACCGGGTGATGAAACTACATGGTTAACCTTGAGTCCCAGGGCTGTGTCTTGGTTGGGTTGGGTTTTGGTGTAACACTTGTGAGTGGGTATTTTGCCAGCAGATGGTAGGATCAAAATCATTCTCTGCCTTCCAGTTCATATTTAATAAATGCTGTCAGTTGCTCGCTCCTTTGCAGAGTCCAAAAAATATGTTGTCAGTGAAAGAATATTGTTTTTAAATGGCTTCCTGCTTACACTGCTGTTTGTGATGCCACGTTTGAACAGAGTTAAAGGAACTGTGGAAAGTAAAATATTGCTGTGTCAGAAAGAGCAGTTGGTAAGCGTCTAGTGAGACAACTCATTTGCATAAATTTGACACTGCTAGTCATTTTAGATGAACCAGGAGTTTAAAAATTTTCACAGTTTTCAGTCTTCAGTTAAAACATAATCAAATTCATTATTGAATTGTAGCCATTCTTGTTGGTAGAAGAAAATCTTAGAGTGCAGATGTGGAAATTTTGATTCAGTGCTACCTTATCTATGGGTATCAAAGTGTATTTTTCCATTATGTCTTTGAAAAGTGTCAGTCTGCAGGGGAAAAAAAGCACCTGTTATTCTCCCTTCACATGTTGCGGAGTATTTCACTTTGATTTCAAAAGAATATCCAGGTATAGCACCGTATTACTCTAAAGTATTCTATAAACATCCAGTTCATGTGATTTGTGGGAGCCAAGTGCTAGTTTGCTGATACAAATTTATTTGAGAACTTTTTTTCAAATTAATGCAAAAGACAAGTTGAACTTTTTATGTTCTCCCGAATGATGTATCAGTGCTTTTTCATCGTTAGTTGGTGTGTAGAATAACACGTGAGTCAATAACTAGTTTGATTTTTTTCCTGTTTGTTTTTGTTTAAGTGTTCCTCCCCCACCTGGAAGTGAAGAAGAAGCTGCAGAAAATGGCGTTGCGAAAACGGTATTTTAAATGTGTATTTGACACACTGCTTGAATTTGTTTTGATTTAATGGTAATCGTAATTTGGCTGGGACTTATAATTACATGAGTTTGTGTAAGTGTACGCCTTGGGCTTTTTTTTTTTGTTAAAGGTTTTTGACGCTATCTGCAGAAACTCTGTAGAAACTAATAAGCTAGAAAATCCGATTTCCAGCTACAGCCCGCTTTTCAAAACTATCTTAAAGAAAATAAATGGTACTTCAGTTTCTTTTTTTTTTTAGGGGAAAACTGGTGCTTCGAGACAGCTGTCTTCTCCCAAAGGCATCTTTCTGAAAGTGACACTCTCCTTATTTTTCCTCATTGATAGGGAAATAAAATCCTCTGGTCATTTTCCTTTTTTGAACATGATACATAACAGACATTTGCAGAATTGTGTAAAAATATGGATCAAAAGATGAATGACGAGTGCCTTTTAGAGGCAACATAGCAGACTTGTTTGGTAGCAGTCTTTAGTGTTCAGTATGTTAGTCTGTCTTATACTTTCAGTGTTATGATGAAGGAAAGGGCCAAGAAATGAGACTTACGGTTGCAAAGTTGATGCAAGGCCTCGGTTTACTGTGGATGGGAATGATGTAAGGCTGTTGTATGAAAAAAAGCCTGTAATTGTACTTCATGGGCATCTTTAGCTTGCAATAATTCTCTTAAGTGGTGCAAAAAACTTTATCATATTTGTGCAATTTTCAAGGCCTGGCTTCTTTCTAAACTGTATTTTTCTTCAGTAGGACTGGTACTTTATGAAAGATATTCAGTCTTACTTAAAGTTGAGGAAAAAAACTGCATATTCAGACTGAAAAGCTTTTTATTGCAAGTGCATCAAAGGTTTTTTGTGTTGATCCTAATACTGTATGTGGGCCGTAGCTTTAATTTTAAAATACTTCTGAAAGTTCTCATTGGTTCAGATTCCTTCCTTAGGATTATTTTTATACTTGCATATCTTCATATTTTTCACCTATAAAAAAGCTAGCATCATTAGGATATCTTTAGAACATCTTCATCAAATTGGGAACATCATGGTAAGATCAGAAAATGGGAAAGATGCGCATTAAGCAGCAACCTAGAAGAAATACGTAGCGTTTAAGTTGCTTGAATAAAAAAAGGTCAGTAGTTCTCTGTGGAGGGAACTAAGAAATGACTGTTTAAGAGTGAAATTGGTTTTGGTTGGAAAGGTACATGTTCCAGACAAAACTTTATTTTCTGTTTGATGTGTTTGTAATGGCTCACTGCTGTGTGGGCTGCCACGTAAGGGAATGGAGAACTTGTTCTCAGTAGTGGGGCATTGAAAGACTGTCTTCTGTCTTCAGCTGTCATTGACAGATGATCTATTCTGATTAAAGCATTTGTAGTTTATTTTTTTACATTGATTGGACACTTCCTTGTTAAGTAAGCTATTATTAATGTATAGCGAGGATGAAGTGCACTCCAACTTACCTTCCATGCAGCTGCTTATTTTTGTCAAATTTATGTGCCAGGCAAGTTAGTAAATGGTTAGATTAGGGCTAGAGTGCAGCTGCATGTGGATAACTGCAGGCTACTGGGACACAACCACCTTGGTTTTGAAATGTTTGGCCTTCTGCTGAAGGATTTAACAAGGATGTCGATAGGGGTGATTTGACTGATGAGAAAATTTTTAAGGAAGTTCCTCAACAAGAAAACTGCTGTAAGAAAACTAATGAACTACAGGATATGAGCAAAAGTCCACCATGGTTAGTTGTAGAGTAAAAGAGAGAAAATAGAGGGTAGAAGTAATGTTCCATTTTCACAGCGACAGAAGGTCACCTCCACTGGTGATTGTCTGGAGTGTTGTGCACAGCCTGTGCTGTTCTACGTGTTTATAAATTATTTGGTAAAGTGGTTAAGTTGTGGGACCACAAGTTTTCTGATGTTACAGAGTTATTCAAGGTAGTAAGAACAAGGACCGTCTATAGAGAACTGAGTGGTTAATAGATGGTTGTTGGAATTCTATGCAGGAAAAGAAGAGCGATGTTCATGGAAGGAAAAACAGCTTTATGAGTACATTGATGGTCTCTGAGCTGATCATTACCATTTATGAGAAAGCCGCTAAGCTATGTGGAAAGATCCATTAAAATGTCATTTAAGTACTTGTCTGGAGTCTGAAAAGCAGTCAAATTTTGGGCTGTAGCCGAAACTGATTAGGGAACAAAACAGAAGAGATAATTTTCTCCCTACATAAGTTCATATTTTGGTCACACCCTGAATTCTGTGAGCAGTTCTGTTCCCCTCATGCCATAAAGGCTTTGTTTCAGGCGTAAAAAAATGAGAGAAGAAGGGCAGCACAAGTATTTGAGTTGCTCTGGATATATAATTGAGGATAGCAAGAAGCTAGTGTCACATACCTTTAAGCTCTTTCCTGAGTGGTGAGATGACAGTAGAACTGGTGTGTATGAGCTAGGTAGAGGGAAGAAGGTATTAAGATAGTGGAAACAGTTTTATACTTATTTAGGAAATGTCATGCTTCCAAAACGGAAGCTTAATATTGAAGATACTTTCCTGTTTTGATCCAGATATTTCCAGTATTTGTAGCTTTTGAACAGATGAACCTAACTTTTCTGTTCATGGTACTCTATCCTGAGGTCTAGGAAACGGAGAATTTTCTTCTATTAAGGACGTCTAGATGGGTAGTTTGTCTGGATTATTTTAACTGCAAGTTAAACAAGTTAAGTGACTTTTTCCTTTGTAGAAGGTGACCGAGGCTGAGGATGACAGTGATAGTGATAGTGATGATGATGAAGATGATGTTCAAGTCACCATAGGGGATATTAAAACGGGAGCTCCACAGTACAGGTAAGTTATTTGCAAATATTACTGGAGGAGCCTTAAAGATTACATGTAGTTATTAATTCAGGCTCTTTAATACTTGTCAGTTACAAATTTTAAGCATAGGTATCCTCAATGTATTTTCTTTCAGCTCTTTAACAAAGTGTTTGTAATGATACAGTGACTCAAAACCAAAAAAAAAAAGGCAAAAAGAAATCAATGAAGTGTCTTAACTCATACAACGCTTCCTTAAGATTTTGTTCTCAGATTATGAGAAATAATTGCATTAAATATTTGTAAACTAGAGAACTGTATTTATTATGAAATAGCTATGTTACCTAGCATTTTTGGGGTCCTGTTTGTGACATTGATATTTTTGTTGCAAATGGAGTGGTAAGCACAGAGAACATTAGAAACATTTGTACTTGGTCCTGTTTGTTGTGGATACAGTTCTAATTAGAACTCTCTAGTTTCAATTCCTACTGATGTTCTGAAATAAGATTTTAATGTACTTCAGGATGCAGCTGCTAGTCTCTAGAGATGAATTGTCAAGATCATGGGTTAGGGATTTGTATCATACTTTTTTTTTTTTTCCTACTGCTATTGCCCCATGTTCCTTCTTTTGTTGATAAAGGGCTTGTTTTTCATTGAGCGCTTTTGAAGAGTGTTAATTTTACCCAAAATAATTAAATAATATAGTTTTTGTTACACTGAAGTTTTATGAGGGAAGTGGTTTGCTTGTTTGTCTTGGCAATCCTAATGTTCTTATGGTTATTAAAAGTTACTAGGATTTTTTTTTATTAAAATGAATATAGGTGTGCAGGTAGGTCTGAATCATATCTTACTGTATTTTTAGCTTTATAATTCAGGTAATACATTCATTTTTGAAACATAATCTTTTTAAACTTTTGGTAGATCATATCCTAAAGTAACTATGCAAATCAAAGTGATAGCAAAAATAGCCGTTCTTTCGATTCTTTGTCTGTTTTCAATAACTTGCGGTAGGCCTGTGGTGTAGGCAGTGACCTCAAATTTTGTGAGACTAAAGCAAAACTAAATTTGTATTCTTAATGGAAAGAGCATCAGCAAATTCACTAATTCAGAAAAGAATTAGCAGATGCTCCACTATCTAATATGAGTAGAAAGTTTTATATTGAAATAGTTGTTCTGTGAAAAATCTTTTCTGGGCAAACTGGTCAGAAAATTCATGAAAGGGGCACTCTTCTAAAACAAGCTCATCGTTTCTGTTCATCTTAATGTCATTACAGCAAGTTCATTTGTCAGATTAGATTATTTTTCTTACAGTAGTCACCCACTGCTTAAAAAAAAAAAAAAGAAAATCATGTACAAATACAGCATGGGGTATCAGAAAAAAAATGTTTTGTGTCAGTTTTGTACTTTGGTAGTATAAAGTAGAATGGAAAAAACTGCATGGAAACAGTACCATAAATCCTAACCCTAAACTATACACTGCCTTCTAATTCTATGTTATTCTTGTTATGTTTATGGGTTGATATCACCTATGTGGATAAGCTATTCTGCACATAAGTGGTAATGAAAGCTAGCTCTCACTGTTCCAAATGAACAGTGTTGTAATTCCCAAGGTAGTTAAATCAATTCAGTGTCTAGATTTCTGAGTGCATTTTTATGAGGAAAGCTCTCAAGTATTTTTGAAAGTGAAATTACATATATCTTTCTATTGGTTGCACAAATAGATAATTGCTAGAAGCACATTGAAAAAGCCTTTCAATCATCTTAAAGAAATGCTTGTATTTCCACTTTTGTACAGATTAAATGAAATAATAATGAAAGCAGCAAAGGATCTGTCTAAACCCTCTCTTTTATTTTGTTTTTACCCTAATCCCCAGAGTGTCATCTGTATCCCTAAATGAATTTCGTTTTTCCTTTTTCTCTTCTGGTCCTGTCCATTCTTGTTTCTATCAAGGTCTTTACCCTTTCAACTCAGGAAGAGTGACTGGGACTTGCTTCACAACTGTTTATTAGTTGGAGAAGTTGCTACTGAGCATAGAAAGGTACTCTCTCTTGCTCCTAGGCTGATCTCTTTACTTTTACAGTTACCAGCTTGGAAAGCTAGAGATTCAGGATGGTGATTGAGCCTGGGTCCAGTTTGTTTCTGGATCTAGCTAATTCTTGTTTTATATTTTCTTCTGGTTTACAGTTTTCTCTGTCTAATTCAGTTTTCTTAATTTCTTTAAGTTACGGAGCAGCTCCTGTGAATCTCAATATTAAGACAGGAGGACGAGCGTATGGATCTTCTTCTGGTAAGAAAATTTACACCATGCTATTACTAAAAATGCAAAAAAAATCAGTAGGAGTGCATAGTCTGTGTCTGTGTTTGCTTGTTTAGCCTGTTAATTTTTATTTCAAGTGTTACAATTGATAGAACTCTTCTTAGCAGTGACACAAAGTTCTAACTTTCTAACTTTTCTTCACAGGTGTAAAAGTAAAAGGGGTGGATCTAGATGCACCAGGGAGTATTAATGGCGTGCCACTTCTGGAAGTAGATTTGGACTCTTTTGAAGATAAGCCTTGGAGAAAGCCAGGTAATGCTCTAGTTTATATGAATTGATATGTATGTATTTAGAAGGTTATTTTAATAATAATTCCTATTTACTGCGTGTAAGAATTTTCTACCCTACAGCTAGAAGGTACTGTAGGATATGATTTACCAAAAGCTGGTAAGTTACCAGTTGCATTTGTATTATGCCATAGTGTGTGGGCATGCCACGTTTCTTAGTATGCATCCCACACACGTCAGCAAAAAGAGACTGTAGGACAGGGCTTTAAAAAAAATCACGAATATGCTGAAATCTTCTTGGGAATCTGTATGTCTGTGGATGTTAATGCTCTTGATCTGCACCATATTACAGAAGACAAAGCAGAAGGGAAAATAGTTCTAGCACATTTGAGCAAGCAGAGCAGTGAAATATAGCAATTTGTGCTTCTTTGTGTTTGTACACAGGCATCCATAAGCCTTGAAGACTGAGCTGGTACCGCATGGACTTCCTATGAGTCTCCCATGTATATTGTTCAGTTGGCTCAAATCATTAGGCCAGACTTGTCTGGCTGTTTGTTTTTCTATTGGCAGCATCTCTTGCTGCTGTGCTTAGTTTATTTTAGTCTTTTTATACTACGTTGGCAATGCAAATAGTGTCTTCAGAACGGAACAAGAAAAAGAAGCCTTTGATAATATTCTGGTATTTGAATGTTAGACTATGTTTAATCCTTCTTACAATATAAGTACTTAATGGCATCAAATTAAACTAGTTTCACTTGTCAGTGAAAGAAGGAGACAAATACGGAGTATACATTTCAGTAGCCTGGCTTTGGATCAATACTTAATCCATTTTGATTCTGTAAATAGAGATACATAATCAGTGAGGGAAAAGATCAATTTTGCAATGTCATAAAAACTCGTGCTTTTCTACTTCAAGGGGCTGATCTCTCTGATTACTTCAACTATGGGTTCAATGAAGATACCTGGAAAGCTTACTGTGAAAAACAAAAGAGAATACGAATGGGTCTTGAAATTTTACCAGTTACCTCAACCACAAATAAAATTACGGTAATTACTACAACTTTTTTTGTGGCATTCTACACGTTCTTTTTCCCTGTAAAGCTGCTTGTGTGTCATAAGCTTGTTTTGCCCAGTTCAGTGCTTTTGTTGTAAAGTCTGCACCTGACTGCCCACCCCTAAGCCTAGAATGTTCTTGTGTTGCTTTTCTGGCAATCTGTGTGGGTAGTGTCACAGTCTAGCTACAGCTAGATCGCATCTGTACCATTACTCAGAATGTGGCCCATCAGTTAAGACTTGTATGGTATCTTAATGGGCAATGTGTTATTTAACTTAGGCTGAAGACAATGCTATGGAAGTAACACCAAGTGCAGAGATTCTCGATGGCAGATACCATCTTTTTAAGGTGAATTTTAGTAAACTTTTGTTGGTTGCTCTCATTTATGTCGAGTATTGCTTCCCATGCCAACACAGACTGATAGAAGAAAAACTGAAAAGGATGCAGCCATTATTTCAAACTCTCATCTTACATAGGTGACTTTCTTCATATGTCACAAAATGCTGAGTAAAAAGTGTTGCTTTGTTCGTCATCCTTCTGCAAGCATGTGGGTTAGTGGCCTGGTGTACTAACAAATTTCCTGGTGAAGCTAATTTTTCTTTATGTGATGGTTTATTATTTTTAGTTGTAGCGCATTTGTTTGTACAGAGTAAAGAATTTGTGCAGATGTGCTGGGGAAGCTTTGCAGTTTATAGCATGTTTATTTTTCCTGTGGCCTTGTAGCTTTTATTCTGTTTTGTAACACTTATCCTTGGCAACTCTGAGATGTGAAAATCAATCTTTTGTATTTTCCTGTTGTCCTTTTGAGATTAGATGTCCATAAATCAAGTTATATATATCATCTTTCCATTAGGAAATGCTGATTTGCAGGGAGAAGAAAAATCTATTTGACAGGATTTATCTTTAGAATTGAACATTGCTTTCAACTTCTTATTTTCTAAAATATTATTTTGTTTGACACTAAAGTTAAAATACAAAGGTTATTTATTCTGTTCAGTATACAGACAGTTTTGTTCTTGAACTCTTGTTAAACTGACTTGGAACTGTTTGTTGCTTTCTTCTGTATGCTCCTGTAACAGAAGTCTCAATTGCAGAAGGGTATTTTTGGTATCATTTGTTTCCCCTCATAAACTACTAAAGCGCATCCAGATATTTTAACTATATCTTAGCAAGAACAGATCAGAAGCTTGTGGGGCTTCTTGCCTTCCTCATTTGTCACAATAATAGTGTTATGGAATGGTGGAAATGCTGGGTAGTGGGAGTTAGGATTTTTCATTGTAGCTGTTGACTGAACGTACTCTCAAATAAATGTTTTTGAACTTTTGGCCTAAAGGAAGAAGGATAAGTATTCCAAATCAAAGCCACCCCTATTTCTTTGTCAGTATTGACTCTCTGCAGTTTCTGGAGGTCCAGTGAAGAAACAGTACAGATAATTGTGTTGCAAGAGTTGAAGTAGGAAAGAGCTCGTCATGCATTTTACAAGAAATGTGAATATAATTGTTATTTTGTTAATATTATTTCTATTCTCCTGAAATATGAAGTCTCACATCACTTTGGTGAATCTTCTATGGCTGACAAGACTATCTCCTACATTTTCAAGTTACTCATTAATTAATAGGAATCTTACAGATTTTTCATATAAATACTTAAACCACACTTACTATTTTTAATATTAAAAGGTTTTCATATTTCTGGATACTGAAGTTAATTCAAATTTTAAGGAATCTTAAATACTTACGTGTTTTTGTGGATTTGCTACAGAGTTGTCTGTGATTAGAAATGAGATCCAGCAAAAGCTTAGCAGTTCACTTGCCTACAGAAGCTGTGAGAACGGAGTCCGTATGATGTTATATCATGAATGATCTAGCAGGATCTCTATACAGTGATTAGTATTTATTGCTAATTATGAAACTGTTAAGATATCAGGGATTTTAGATAACTAAACATCCAGGTTAACATCCAAGTTAAATAGAAAATGCTTTTATCGTTTCAGGATTACTTCTGTGTGGGTGTGTTGTTAAAAGACAGTTTCAGTATAAAAGGTTGGGGTTTTAGTTGTATTAACGATTGATACATTTTTGGCCACTAGCTTCAAAGTAGTTTTGTTTGTTTGTTTGATCCACTTGGAAGGGCACTTTATTTAAGAAATAAAATATTTATAGCTGTGTGGTTGATCCAGTCAGTAGGAGTGTCTTTAAAAGCTTAGTCTGTACAGCCCTGTCTTTAATGCTAACCCATGTAAGTTTTTCTTTCATATTTGATGTGCTGTTGAAGACAAACAGTACTTGAAGTAGTTGCTCTAAAGCTCTTGCATAGTTTTAATAATGTCTCTATGGAATTTTGTAGTGCTGCAGAAACAACAGTATGGTTTTAAAGTATTTAATTTAATTCAAGCTAATGGAAAACCTTGTAATGTTGGCATAATCCAGAGGATGAGGTGACTATTCCTGGTATGACTGGGAAATCAAGTAGTTACTAGATCTTCTTGTCAGTAAAGCAGACAGAAGGGTTTGCTTTCTTGTCTCGTACTTTACTGTTGGGTAGCAGACTTAGTAGCTAATTCTGTCGTTAATATTATGGAGTTTGGTTGGTTTGTTTGTTTTTGTTTTTAATCATTTTGCCTCTTTAAAAATTAAGATGTTATTTTGTTCATACAGGAAATTCTCCAAGAAAATCAGTTGGGTCTGTTGTTCACGTCCAAATTAAATAAGTTGAAAATAAATATTAAAACTGTATAATTTTTGCTAATAAATTATTCTCTGGCACATTGCTTCTTATATATACTAATATAATACTATATACTATATATATATACACTACAGTACTTAAATTATGTAGTCTTTTAAAATACAGTATTTTATTAGCTGTGCAAAGGTGTTAGTTCTTTTTAAATCTGATGAAGGTTGGACTTTCTCTTTGTGTTGGCTATGTGCTGTGTTGAGTGTTGGGGCTACTGTACTTCTGAGTTAAACTAACGATAAAACAAACTAATGATAAAACGTTATTTTGAAGGTACAGCAGGGCAGAACTGGAAATTTGGAGAAAGAGTTGGCAGTGCAGTCGACCAAAGCTGATTTCACATCTCCTCCTGCCTTATTCAAATCAGGAATTCCAACAAACAGGTCAGTTAGACAGTTGTAACTGAAGACAAAAACCCTTTTTATACTGTTACTTCTGTGTATTTCAACTTCATGATTTTTGTAGGAAAAAGACAGTATGTTTCTGCAATAGGTAGAAGTGGTAGGAAGAGTGAGCTATTCCAATCACTTCGAGCTTTCAATCACCTTTACACAGGAATGCTGTACTACCTTCTTGTCGGTTCAGAAAATAGAAAGTAGAAGGAGAGGGACTAAGATCATCAGGACCAAGTTACAACGGAGGTATAAAAATCCAGAGGTTGATGTATGACACCATGTTGTCTGTGTAGAATGAAATTGGCCAACAAAATGTCTCCAGCTAGTGTCTTTTGTTCTGTAGCTTTGGGTATTAACTAACACACCTTTTCAGATAACCAGAATTGCATTAGGCACCTATTACTTCAGCAATTGGAAGGATTCCTGGAACCCATTCTTCTTCCTGTAAGGTAGCTTTAGCTTCTCCATATTTGAATATTTTACTGCACTTTCTTTGAAATGGGAGGATAATTTCTTTACTAGAGTTTCTTCCCCTCCTTCTCCCAGCCTCAGGCTTTAATAAGTTCTGTTCTTAATTGTAATTTGCTGCTACTTGATACCTGGCACTTAGCTGAGAATGAATCCGTGCTTCTGCTTTACTTTACTTATGAAGTCTTATGAAGTTATTTCATTTAGGAGTTGTTTTTTTTTTTTTCATAAATTAAAAGTCATTGTACTGTACGTCATGGCAAGGGAAGTAGAGCAGGTTGTATGCTTTCAGCAATTTAAAGATTAGTGTCTATGACTCGCTTTTAGTTGAGCATCCATAAGTATCTTGACTAACTTCAGGCACTCATGTTTGTTTATTCCACCCTTTTTGATTCAGTTTAACGCCCAACTATGTTTGTCTTGGTGGGGGGAAGTTGTACTTGATCCTTTTGCTTGCATTTGCCTTTCATTCCCATCCAGGTGGCCTAAATTCTTTTCTGACCTATTAGGTTTTAATAGATTTGAGTTGTTTTTATCATTATGTTTTTCTTTGTCTGAGAAGCAGTAAAAGTCTCTTCCGCACTTTGTACTGAACCTGTAATGATGTTTTCACTTTTCTTTTCTGAATTGCTTCTAATTTGTGGTGTTCTTATAATGGAGTTCTCAAAATTGCACGTAGTGTTCACAGGGAAGTGATTCAAAGTCTGTATCTAGTACAAATCTTACAGGATTTCAATTCTTGATGTGTCTCACTAGTGGACAGACAAATCTCTAAACACTTTAGAAAGTAGTTTCTGACTGGGATATTAAAATACAGATAAGCTTAAATTTGGGGGGAAGATGCGTTGTGTAAACCATGATTCTGTGAAATTTGCTTTTATTGTGAAAAAGTTTAATACTTTAGGGTCGTACATGTGCATGGTATAGACTTCAAAAATAAAATCTTTGTCATATGCTCTAGCTAGAATAAATATATATTACTCTAGCTATCTTTATACTATAGCTTTATCTACTACTTTTTTTCTGCCTGAAGCTAGCAATTCTAAGTTTAAGTGACAATCTTTCAGATTTTTTAGAGATTCAGACTTAGCGTACTGGTTGTTGGTCAGGTTTTTTCCTCAGAAATGTCAGGCTTGCCTTGTTTTCTTCCAGGAACTGAATTTATATAGGCTTCCCAACCTTTCCTTTCTTTTAAGAGTGCAAAGCCAGTAAATGAATTTGATCAGTTGCATAGCTAAAGAGGAAACAAAATGAACATTTCCAGTTCTGTCATTTGTGCATTCCAGTGGTTAGAATAGACAATTTTATATGCGTTTAGCCTGAGTACTGTAACTGTAGGTGGTTACAATGGCAAAGCTGACTTCTTCCCATATTTGCTATCTGCTGTTTTGGCTGCATTAGATTAAGATACGTTCTTGTGTAAAGAAGACGGTGTTTACCAAGTGGTCAGAAGAGATTTTGAAAGAAAATGATATGCTCAAAAGTGTAAGACTAGCTCAGCGAGTATGTCTTGACTGTATGGGTTGTATACATCTACTCAAGTGACTTCTCCAGAATACAATTATCATTTTCTGTATATAAAAACTGCATTGCTGATTTCTTTATAACCAGGCAGTGTTTTATGAGATTGGACTGTTTTCTTTAAAGAGCTTATTTTAGGTAGGCAGAACTTTTTCAACAATTCAGCTCTATAACTTGAAGTAATTGCCTTTATGCCCTGAGGCATTTGCAGTAGAGCATTGTTGTGAAACTGCTAGAAGCATTTCTCACCTAGCAGTAAAATGTCTCTCAGCTTCTAGCAGTAGTTGATACATTTGGTGAAAGGGAGGAAAAACTGGTGCAACTGGATATAGTCGCATTGGTGTGGGAATTGGTAAGGAGCTGGGAATGAGGAGAAGAGGAATTCAAAGAGCAGAAAAAAGCAGAAAAGATAGACAAGAAAAGAAAGACCTAGACAATTTATCTCAGCAGAAACAGCGCCTCTTCTCAGTCAAAGACAAGCACTGCCTCCAGAAAAGCCAGTTCAGGCATCGGAAAGTGGCAGGAACTGTATAAGAGGGCCGAATCACCCAAATTAAGGTAAGAAAAAAAATAATCAGGGCATGGCCCTGATTTAGCATTTTAATTCGCCATGTACTAGTCAGGCCTGCCACATCACTTCATGGCAAATTTAACACGTAGATATTGCAGCACATATTTTCCTTTAGTGGGAAGTCAGAGGACAGATAGTGGTTTTTTTTTCCTGTTTGTTTGTTTGTAAACAAGCATTAAAATATTTTTGTGCCCATTTTTTATTTTCATCTTAGTAGATGTTTCCATACAATAGCGACCTAAATTTGCTCCCCGTCCTCAAAATTTCTCAAAGATCTATCAGGAATATTATTCGTTATCAATACGGAAGCTGCATTTTACAAAGTAGAAACAGAATTATTGCTCGCCAGCAAATAAAAGTTACTACTTCACTAGAATTGCTTCTTAACTGTTTTATTCAAAGAAAAAATCTGTGGTTGTTCACACTGTGAAAGTCTGAGAAACTGTGCTTGAGTTTATAAACGATCACAGTCTTAATCTGAACTGTTGGTTGATTAGGAATGAAACTTGAACCTCTTGTCTTGACTTTTTGGTATTAAGGGTTGGTTGCTGAATTGCATTACGTGTTGTGTAACCCTGAAGGAGAAGTTAGAGCATTATGGAAGTGGTTTAGTAAATGCACATCATACACAAACAATTTAGTATCAAACAGAATGTTTGTTCACTAGATGCAGTTAAGATTCATTTTATGCATGGTCACTGTTAAGGTTAAAAACTGAAGGAACTCTTTTGAGTATAACATCTTATGGACTGTGAAGAGAATTTGATATATTTCAAACCTGTCCTAACAAGGCAGGTCATTGAGATATCTTACTGTTTTGTAGAGCAGTACTTTTCTTTACTACATTTGTCAGGGTCTGTAAGATAGTACTTATTTAGTAGCAAAGGAATAAGTAGAAGTTTCATTTAACAGCTGGAGGCAGAAACTGGCATTTTCTCATTCCTGTAATATCTAGAATAGCTCCCTATAGTCTAACTGGGTTCTGTCAGGTACTCTTGGCTTCTTACCTTCCATTTATGCTTTTTGGGGTTATTGCTAAAGAGTACATTGCATGTAGATGGATTTTGCTTTCAAAGAAATTAGCCTGTTCTTCAGCATTCTCTGTGTTTCAGCCTTTCTCTAAACAGAATTTTTATAGAAAATGGATTGTGATGTATCATTACTATGGAAAAAATTCAGGTTTCTTCTGTTTCATGACCTGGCCTTGCAAGATTAATGATGAAAATTCCAATAGATACTGAATTATTTTGAAGAAATGTGTGTTCTGTATATAAAATCAAAATCTTGCTTATTGTATTAAATTTGTTTGCTTTTATATATCAGTAGCAAATGAGCTCAAAATTTGAGGACGTCCTCAAGAGGAAGAAAAGTATAAATTGCATAAACAGGATAAGAAGGAAAATAAAGATTCTGAAGTCTAGTATAATTCTTAGTTCTGTAGTCTAGCGAATAAAAGTGGCATCCAGTAGTTAGACCACTTTTGATTTCTGGAAAGTGTTATTTAAAAATACAGTTCATTTTTTACCTTATATGTGGTGGTGATAAGAACTGATTTCTGAAGCTATGTATTTAGAAATTTATTTTTTTCCTCAATTTCTTTTTGCTGTGTCGAACCTAAATAAGCTCTGTTTGCCATAAGAGTTAGCTCTCTGAATTAATTCTCCAGGGAGGGCAGTCTTCATAGTGTGAATAGCTCATAAATAACCATTTGTTAATTAGAGTGAAGTCATACGCTGAGTTGCTGGAATGTCCCTTTTAAGCTGTACTTTGCATGAACTCTGCTGTGGGTTCATGTGTATCCCACACGTGTGGATTGCCTTTTATGATCGGGTGTATCCACTGGGATTGCATCTGTATCCCAGGTGCCCTGGCTGTGTAAGGGGTGAAGCAAGTCCTTTCTTTTCTTTGCAGATAGCGCTGAGACAAACCTAATAATGCCTGTTTAACTTCTTATCAATAAGCCAGACTGGCTGAGCAGTCTTTGAAATTTCCCCACGTGCCAACTTGCTATGACTTAGTCAAGATCCAAGGCTTCACATTGGCCCCTCTTAGAAAGATGATTAGCTGTTGTATGCTGGACACTTCAGATGCCACTTCTGTGCAAGTGAAGATAAAAGTTTTTGACAGAGGTGTCATCTGCTCCATTTGCAAATGAACATAAGCCGCCTTTTATTGGATCTCAAGCTCTTCTAATGGAGTACTTCGTGCAATCTTAGTGCGGTCTAGGAAATAGAGAATTTGAGAAATAGAGAACTTGTCAACTTCACAATATAACTGCAAATTCCTGAGCTCATCCCTTATTAAGGAAATGAAATCTTCTGACTGTTGGATAGAACAACAGACATCAGGAAGTGTGTGTGTGCATTTTAAAACACCAGTTCAGTGAGAACGAGTAGAGCATAGGTATGCTCATCAGGCTCTTTGTCTGATAGTGTTGCAGTGTTGGTGTTGATGCACATACTACTTTAATGCCCAGCACTCTTTCATGGGTGTCCACTGCATGTGTTTTCAGCCTCAATTCAGGAGCTGCTGACAGTGTGCGAATAGTGGAAGACAGGGCAAGTCTTCATTTGAAGTACCTCGCTGCCAAGTGGAAACCCTGTAAAACGGTGAAGTGAGCCAAGCAGTGAGTCTTCCAAGGGACTTACTGCTTTAGAAGAGACTTATCTAACATAAAAGGGACTAAAGCTAGGTAAAATGGAAGTTTTCTTGGGTAAGGTTTGAGATAATTAGATAACGTATCGATGCTGGAGGAAAAGCAGTGTCTTAGAACTCTGAAACCAAATGGGCTGTCAGATTGAAGAATGAGACAAAGTTGTCTTGTTATACAAAAATTTCACTTCTCCTTTTTTGTTTTGTTTTAGTGAAACATGGTTGATTTAGCAATTATTTTATAATACCTGCATTTACAATTTAGTATCTAAAACAACAATCCAGACAAAGTACAGCCATGCTAGATTACCATGTAAAAGGGCAAGTGGGGAAGAATAGGAAAGCGGGTGTTGATTATTTCAGCACTTAGGTTGAAACAATCCAGAAGTCTTGATTTCTAGGCTGGGATGTTAGGATCAGAGAATTTCTTCAACTTGTGTTATCCTTTGAGGGGCTGCTGTATAGCGTACGTCGCTGTAATTTGCAGATGTGTTGTCGGACTCTTGTACCACTGGATCTCTTTTTTCTTCCAAACTCTTGTGCTTAATGAGCTTGCTTTGAAATCCAGGAGCTGTAAAACCAAATACTGCAGAGCACTGCCGACAGGGCATTTGGATTATTCTCAATGTGCAGTCTTCCAAGGAACTTCCAGCTGTTCTCCCAGCTATTTGCATTAATCTATTTAGGAGTCAACTATACTACCAGAAAAAAATAAGAATCAGGAGCATCTCTTCTAAAAACTAGAAGTATTTTTCCTTTCTTTCTTTGCGCTTCTATTCCGAAATTTTCTAAAAGCTTTTCCCAGTCTTTCATCTTGCTCTGTATCTTGCTGTTGATAAATATTGTTAATTTTCTTTACTGTGGTGTTCTTTACAGGTGTGGCACTGGTGTACCTTTATTTCTCTCATCCATTAGAAGTGTAATTTTATACCTTGTTTTCTAATGGAGTTGACCTAAGTGAATCCTGCTTTTTAACCTCGTTTAGAAATTAATTGTGGGCTGCAAAGCAGATGGGTATTACTGTATCTGTATAGAAAGTAGAGCTTTAAATTGTGTAAAGCTAGGTTTCTGGATTTTTATTGTTTTGGGGCTGCAGACAGGAATGTTAAAACTATACTTTAGATTGTTCCTATCTTCAAAGTAGTGATTCCACATTGTCACAGAAACCAGGGTTTAGTTATAAGAGATGACAGTCAGATCTTTGTCATGCTATTTTCTGGTCTAGCAGCTATAATCCTTTATTTGAGTACTATAATCCTTTATTTGAGTATGTTCCCAAGTGGCTGATTAATTGAAGATTTTGAGGGACTTCAAATGGTAGTGCTTGTGTCCCACAGAATGCCATAGTTTCTTTACCATCAGTTTAGCGTTTTTATTCTGCTTTGAAAGGTTAACAAATAAAAAAAAAAAAACAAAAACTAATGCATGGTTGACAGCTCTGTGAAGAACTCAGATGCTCTTTCAGGCTTAAAAATACCTCTGTTAACAAACTATGTGAGTACATAACGGGAGCGAAGAATTTTGTAGTAGGAACAGCTTCAGTATAACAGGCATAAGTTTAATAGGTTGACTGGTTTGAAACTGATGTGAGATACATTTACATTAAAAATTCACACATTAACTCCAGCATTCACTGAAATAACTTAGCAGGCATCGTGAACGCTATCATTAAAAAATTTAATTTCCAGATGGTGTTTTTTTCTAAATAAGATGCAGTTCTTCAAATGAAAACTAACTAAAGGATTGTATATGGCCTTTCATATATAGCCATCCAGACAAGAGGGTCTGGTTTAGAATCTGTAATTTTATCTTTGCAGATTTCCTGACATGCTGATGCCAGTATTCCCGGTTTCTTGTCTCAACTTCTTTTTAGTTCCGCTTAGAAGTGTTTTTATAATCAGTAGTAAAATACTGCTTTTCCATAGTACAGTTTTGTATTCCGTTTCCTTAGTTTGATTCACATGGTCTGTATGTTGCTATTTACTGCAGCAATTGTTATGATTGTATAAAATAAGAATTTTAACATTTTCCTGATACTTCATAGCCATAACTGCTTTATAGGCAGTGCAAAAATGTTTATCATAAGAAAACAAAGTCAAAAATTTAAGAGGTAGCTAAGACTGAATTTGTTCTGAAGTAACAGGCCTTCGTCAAGTTTATCCTTACTTTACCAGAGCAGTTAATTTTTGTGTGAGTACTTCTGATGACAGTCTTAAAAAAGAAACACCAGGTTAGAAATATACATACAAGCTAGTGCTTAAAGTAATTGATCTGTATGATCTCATCGTTATGTAAAGATAATTCTGTTTGTCACGTTTTGTCTATTATTTTATTAGTTTGTGATGTTTTCATCATTGGAATAATAAAATACAGTGACCTCTTACTAATCACATAAGAGAATGTGGACGGGAAAATTGAAATAGCACCGAGGAGCGGTCATCTCATCTGTGACTTTGTGAAATGTGCATTGATGGGAAATGGAGAAGACATAGTTGTTATCTGACCTGTGTATCTGGACATTCTAAAATATATTTGGAAGAAAAAATTGAAGATGGAGGAGAAATTTAGCTCTGTGTAGTTATTAGTGCTACAGTTTGTTCATCAGACCAAGGCTTGTTTGCAGAGATAAAAGTAGCTTTCTTTTAACAGTACTTGACAGATGAAAGACTTGAGGGAAGAAAAAAAAAAAGGTGGATTTTTGCGAATATTAACTAAGATTAAGTACTTTTTATTAGAAAGAACCACAACGATTTATTTTAGGCTTCTGTTCTTTCCTGCAAGTTTGAACCCATGAGTCTATGTATGTATTTACATTTAAATAGGGAAAAAAAAACACAGGGGACAACACGTGTGTTTTTAAGGAAACCTCTGTAGTCTTTCTCAGCAGAATCAGCTCTTATTCTTTTTCTTATTAATGCAGGTGACTTAAAGGCAGTTTAGCTATTTGTAGAAAAAATCATTAATTTATAAGGGTTCATAAATAGAAGAAAAAATAAGGGGGGAGAAGGGTTGGAGAAATCAGCCCTAATCATCTGTAGTCATAGTTTCTAATTGCCTGTTACCAGTTGGGACAGAGATCATGGATTTATTGTTGCCACTTCCCAAAATGTCAGTTCAGTTTCCGGTGTTAGCCAAAATAAGCAATGATCATCATGATCAGTGGGGAACAAAATGAGAAAAGTGATTATAATACATAAAACTCTGCTGCCCTGAGAGCTGAATATTATCAGTGGTTCTGTTTATATCATACCAGAAATGTTATAGTAGAAGGGAGGGGTGCACAAAAAGAGAACTGAATAATTAAAGTTAGTCACTTGTGTACAAGTAGAAGTGTGGATTAGTTCATCTTGGGAAAGAGATGACTGAGAAGAGATGAAACAGAGGTACCAGGAATACTGTGGCACCAGAGAACAGGCATTTGTACATGATGATTTTTTTTTTAACACAAGGACTGTAGGGCACCAGACACAAAAACAATAGCTGAAACAGGTTGCATCACTGGAGGTTAAAAACACAAGTGTGTTTGTTCAAAAGAGATTGTGCAAATGCAGGGTAATGAGGGACAATTAAACACAGTGCTCAGGTTGCATAGGAAGTCACTAAATTTTTGATTGGCAGAAACCGGGAGGGAAAGTTTTTATATGCATGCTACTTTTCCTTTCTTCTTTCTCTAAAAATCCATTGCTAGCTACTTCTAAGGTGGGTGTTCTCAGGGTGTTATGTTCATAGTTGCCTAATTGGGTTGTAAGGGAGACTGAGGTGAGTCTTCTGCTTTGTTACCAGTTTCTTTAATGAAGGTGATCAGTGTTTAGCTATGCAAATGTTTCATAGAGAGGCATTTTGCCTTTGGAAATCTGAGGAGCAGAAGTATGAATGACTGGTCTAACATTCCTTTGAATTTGATGCAAGACTGTATATTCTGAGACAAGAGAGATGCCTGGTGATTTTCTTCAATATGTGCTGCAATATCTATAGAATGCATGGAACAGTTTGCTTATGTTTATTTCTGCCTCCTAACTTACCTTCATTTGATCTTCCGTGGAATCCTCTTGTATGGTTTCTGCAGTTTAAAATTTATTTTTAATGTTTTTTAATTATAGATATTTTACTTTAGATTTTTTAGCATTTCTGTTTAATGTACTCTTTCTTTACTGATTTTTTTTTTTTGGCGATCTCCCTGTATTATTCATTATGTTTTTTTTTCCATCAATGACAGAAGTATAGATTTATATTCTTATTGGGGATGGAAGGAGAATGCGGAGATACAGGAGTGTTTGCTGCATTGATTGTTCTACACACTTGCATATTTCATGAAATTTATCATATTTAACGTTCTTCAGAATGTCTTTTATGTTTTGTACAGGAGAAGGAACTTCTGGCATTCAGAATAAGAGACGTCCCTAAGAATGTCTTCTCTCTCTTTCCAGTTCTGCTAGTTGATTCTGGTTTGTCCTGTGTTGCAGGCGATTATCTGGCACAATAGATGTGATTGGACAGACCATCACTATCAGCAGGGTGGAAGGACGACGGCGTGCTAATGAAAACAGCAACATACAGGTTTTATACTGCAGATTTGCAGACTATCTTCGACTAAAAGACGTTTTTGCTTTCACCTTAGCTTCTGATTAAAACACTCCCATGTGTAGAAATGAGAAATAGAGAAGTAGCTTTAATTTCAGGAAAAAAGTTATGGCAGTTAATTGAGGTACATTAAGATGAACCATCTGATATATTTCAAAAGATAAATGTTTTAGTGTACTTGGAAGGAAATAAGCAATCTTGCAGACTTTCAATCCAGGAGACAGCACCGTCTCTGCTAGATATGCATGGGATAAAGTTTTGTTTACTATGTGATAAAGATAAATATTTAAATTATTCCTCCCCTATTCCTGGCAAACACATGCTGAAAATCTCTTGATACATATTTGAAGAAATAGTCCTTTCAAAATATATTTTGAAGGAATAAATCGTTGATTGTGCTTTTTTTTTTTAAAAAAATGTACATAGTAGTATTTTACCATAAGTTACAATACTAGTCTTTATGGGCTTGGATTATCTTCAGAAAACAACTAAATGTGTTAAGGTCAAACACACTTTCTCTTCTCGTGACTCTACCTGTGGAGAAGAATCAAGTTTGCTTGGTGCTCTAGCTGCATTTCCATGTCAGCTTAGGTTAAGTTTAAACAATGAAAATAATAATGGATTTTAGTGCTTATACTGAAAACACATCAGTGTGTTTTGCAGCTGAGCTTCTCATAGTGTTTTAAATAATTTAAAGTCTTATTTTTTTTGTGCCTTTGATTTTTTTAAGAAATATTTTGCTTTACATACACATTTAAGATGGTGGTTTGGGCCCTATTCAGATGGCCTGTACTCCCTCTAAAATCCTATGTTCATTGTACCCTAGTGGCCCTCAGAGGTACTTCGCAAGTACGGGATACTGAACATAGGGACTGAGGTAGAACTTAAACTGTCTGAATATGGCCCTTTAGGTGCATAAGTAATATATTCCTGATATAGGAAAAAGAGGAAACCTGTCTTCTACCCTTTTTACGTAGCAATTGTAACTATAGTTTGATATTTTACAGGTTCTTTCAGAACGATCTAATCCTGAAGTAGACAATTTTACCAAGCCACCTCCATTTTTCCCTCCAGGAGCTCCACCTACCCACCTTCCACCACCTCCTTTCCTCCCACCCCCTCCAACTGTCAGTACTGCTCCACCTCTGATTCCCCCACCAGGTAAATATCCTGCACCACATACAATATGGGAAATGGGAGACCGATGCTTGATGATAGAGAATTAGGGACAGCACATTCCATGCAGATTTGACTGTGTGTGTAGAATTTCAGAATTTTGTGTTGTACTCTTCTCACCAATATACCTGCAAGGCAGAAATGGAAGTGGATGTCTTTACTTTCTCAGTAAGAGTAGCCACAAGTAGTAAATAATTTCTTAAATACTGAATGTTGGGTCCTCTGTCCTTGAGAATGTTGGAAGTGAGAAGCTCTTTTCTGTGATTCAAATACTGTTAATGCTATTGAGAGGTACGTGTTAACAAATGATTCTGAAAACCTTTGAACTAAAAGCATGACATAACAAGAATTTGTGTCAAAAGTTGGATTTTCTGATGTCTAAGGTCCAAACACCAACGGAATCTCTAATTCCTATTTCCCCTCACAGTATCTCTGAATTCTTGGAAGTCTGGTAAGAAATGCATTTGTGCTGCATCTTTTGTTTTTTCACTTAAAGATCTAATTAGCACCTGATCTTTTTATCCAGCTTCCTGGGTCTGTGAATCTTAGAGAAATCAAAGCTTTTTGAAAACTCTGCTCATTGTTAAATGTTTGAAATTTACTGATACTTACTAAAACGAGAGTGCATCAAGGGCATTTGTGCAACTCGTGTAGTTATCTGAGTGTTGTTCTGTTAAGGAATTTAAGTTAAAAGGTAAAAAGTGAAAAGTCAAAATAGATACAGAAACTTTGGGAAGTATCTGAGTAGGAAAATGAAGGGTTTGTTTTGTAAGAGGTGATGTCATTTGGAGCCCCTTTCCTTGTTTTCTCCATTTGTTCCTTGCATTTTTTCTTTACTTGTGCTAAGTCTCGTTGAAAGGTTTCTTGCATTTTCATCTGCTTATGGAATCTTTTAAAAGTGTTTTTGTTAATTCTCTTACGTATAATCAAGGAAGTAACATTATTATTTCTGTACAATGATTTTGTGTGGGACTCGATAGGATTTATATCCTTTCCCATGGAATATGTTGCTTTGTTCACTTGCTGGTGATCTAAAAACTATTAACTCCTGCTGCATGTTAAGCTCTGGCTCTCATCAGTGATCATTATGCCCAAAACAATGTAACCTAGGGTACAGAAGGGGGAAATACTTAAAAATGTTCTCAGTTATTGTGTGTAAATGTAAAATATGGTAACTGAAGAGAGAATATGCTACCACTCTGGCAATTTTGTGAAGTTTCTTTATTGCTGAGGGGATAGAACGGAAAGGAATATAATCCTAATGCTAACTAGTATTAAACTATATTTAAACCTTTCTGATGATGGAATGTATTCCAAGTTTTTAGGAAGTAACTGTTATTTTAATCGTTGTGCAGAAAAGCTGCATATGATTTTAAACCAGACAGGATTCACCCCTACTGCAAATGCTCCTGGTGCAGCGATGTCATTTAGTTGTGCAGTACTGTTCTTATCAAACCCCTCACCTGTCGAGCTTTCTAAAGGTGAAAGACATGCACACGTGTTACAGATCTAGCAAGCGGGTTTAGCTTTAGTCTCGTGGTTTGCAGACAGGTTTATGACATACACTTGTTCAGAAAGTCTCCTTCAACATCCTTCCGTGCCTCAAGTGGATTTGAAAATAACGATTAAGAGCTGTGGATTTGGTTTATTCAGGGCTGTGTTTTAATTGTGCTGTTGCCAGCTCTTTATCTTCAAAGCTGTTCCTAAAATAGAATCTGCCATCCCTCCTAAGTTCAGTGGAGGAGGAGGGAAAAAAGCCCACTCTTACCAAATATTAAACTGGGACTACTTGCCAGAAAATTTAAGTATTCCAAATATAAAACATCCTCCAAAAGCCCCTTTGAAAAAGGATCTTCCTTTGAAGTTAGCTCTCTTGTTCTGAATTCATTCACTCTTGTGATTCAAATCTTCTTTGAGGAATGAGTCCTGGAATTATTCAAATGGCCAAAACCAGAAAATTCCGAAGTACTGCTAGGAGATCTGTGGCTGTTGCAAGCAATGTGTTGGTTTTAGTTTTCGTGGTTTATTGCTGTGTTGGATTAATGTAAATCTAAAGAAGAATGTGGATGCCTCTGTTTAACAGCCTGCCTAACAAGTTTAAATGTTGTTTTATGTGTTGTGGTTTAAGAATACAGTTGATGTATTTTTGTGTGACATGTATTTTTGAGATTAGGAAAAACTTATTGTGAAGCATTAAACTTGCATTGCATAGTTTGGAGAAGTTTGACTGCTTAGACTTGCACCAAAGCTTAGCAATTAACTGTACGGCTGCTCAGCCCATAGTGAAGTGTACTCTTTTATCTTGTGATGAATAAGAGACAATTTGACTTAGTTTAGCCTGACAAAAGAAGTTTTTACCCTGAGTCAAGTTGTACTACGTTGCTGTGGGCTATTACACAGTTCAGCTAACTTGCAGAATGTTGCTAAGTCAGGGCAGCATTATCATGCTTGATTCCTTACTTAGCAAGCATAGCACATATGGCATTGCTTTCCTTTAGTAAAACCTACTTGGTGTTTCCAAATATTGTCCAGCCTTGAGTTGGTAGATTGGGATAGAGCGTCCTGAAAGCAATTTTGAGCACGTTAGGTAAAATTCTGTGCTGATGCCATTTAGATTGCTCCTGACACACCTCTGAATATTTGGGTTTTGGCCAGGCTTGTCTTTGTGGCAGCGCATTGCAATGTGTCATAGGGAGGTGATCTGTGCTAAGCTTCCTTCTTACACTGTTACTCAAGTATAGTCCCTACATCACAAGAAATGACTCAAGATGTCTTTTTTCTTGTTTCTCAAAAGAATTAATTGGCTGCTGATAATTCCAGTATGTTTTCATACCTCTAATATGTTTTCATTGCATTAATAAAAGGCAAAGGAGTGAAGAGTTTCCAATTTTCCATTACCTGAAGTTCATGGTTTTTCTTGTTTTCTGTCACCTTCTTCTGTAGTGAAAAAGGCAAGGAAAAAAAACACACAATTTTTAGATTGTCATGGTGATGCTTGTTAACTTGGAATATAGGATAATGTTCACTTCACTCTGATAGCATCGAGGAAATTAGTTTCCATCTTAAAATGATATAACTGTTAATCAATATTTTTTAAAAGTTCATCAGAATTTTAGAGGAAAAAATGCCTTTGTGTTTCTTCAGTATAATATTCTGAATTAACCAATTCATTAAAATTATTTGGACATCCAGTCTCTGGATATCAGTTGTAGCTAGTCTCTCTAAACTTCGTTTGAATGGCTCTCAAATAAGTTTTTTCATTTGGTTTGGAATCTTTTGCTGAGATTTCTATTTGTATTTCTGCCCAAGATAAAATTCCGAAGAATATATTAATTGTTTAATCAGATTTTCATCCTCTGTACTGAGTATTAGCTGAAGCCTATCCAGGCCATTCTGTGTGTGCTGCTAAGAGCCATCCTCAGTGCTAACAATATGCATTTTTTAATGCAGCAATTTAAAGATATTTTTAACATAAGGTATAGCTAATTAATTAATTAGAGAGGAGTTCTTGAGAACAATATTCTCAAGATTGCTGGAGCAATTTTGTCTTTTTTTTTTTTTTAATATGTATTCTATGCTGCAGGCTCATGAAGAGTATTTTAAGATGGACAGTGAATCAAAAGAGATACAGAAAATTCTTAAGCATGCAACAGTTTGTGTTCCTAGTCTTCCTCTCTCAGAATTTTTCATTGGAAGTGTTCGGTCTTTTAAATGTTAGATTTTCAAACTCCTTTATTATGTTATTTCTAGTGTTCTTAACAATGTACATACTGGAAATCTTGCATGCTGGTAAAGTTAATGGCTGCTGCAGCTTAGAAGTTTTGCTTTTGGAGTGTACCATCACTTGATTTAAATTTTTGCTGAGAAATGAGGTTTTAAACCTTCATGTTTGGGCAAGAATTTTATTTCATAATTTGTTTAATTCTCTCAGACTAATGCTGTTAAGTATTCATGTCAGTGAAATCACCAGAAATCAGTGAAATTGATTACTTTTCCTCAGCTTGCATATTCTTCCATTCAGAGAGAGGTTAAGAGGAGTAGAGGTCTCTTCTAGAAAGGGGAAATGGACCCTTCAGAAGAAGGAAGGAGGAAGGAGAAAAGGTTTAGATCTGTCAAAAATCACACATTTTCTCTTTTCAATTGGTGATTTGCAGTGTCTAGTAGAATGAAAGTGCTCTTAAATTTTTCTTAATAATAAGGACCGAAAGAGTTCAGAGAGCATGATTGTTTTATGAGTTTCTTGATTAATATTGCTCTGCCAGCTTACCACTTTGAACTGCTCTTCTGTTTGCTTCTGTCTTATCCAAGTTAATACAAAACGGAGCTCTTTGATAGAGTTGAGAAGGAAGAGACAACTTGTTTGGGACTTTATGAAAGGTTAACTGTTACTTACTTGTTTCAGTAATTACCTATTTCACTTACTGAAATGTGCATAAACGGGATTTACCTCAAACTACCAATATTTTTGTCAGGCTTCTTGCAAATTTACTTTTAAAAAATATAATGTTCTAGAAGATGGTCTGGAGTCATGTGAAATTAAATTCAAACTACTGCTGCTTTAGAAGTAAAGCTTTAAAAGTGCAGAAAACCCACAGAGTTATAACAGTTTTTGAATGTCCCTGTATTAAGGGATGCTTCCTTCCCAGATATTTACAAGAAAATAGAGTACTGAACATTTTTTTCCCTCCAAGTAGCAACTGAATGATTAATTGCAGTGTGGCATAGCATTGACTGAAAAGTCTGTAATGTTTCTTGTTGCCATAATATTTTGTCCATGTGGACATTGTATTTCCTATACTGAGCTATTAAAGGTCAGGGGCCAATTACATTTCCTTTCATCTAGTTATGGAATATAAAGTGAAACAGATATGTTCTGTGGAACATTTCTTTCCTTCTGGATACTTAACATCTTAGGGTTATGGAATTACTTCTGATCTTCAGACACAGAGTCATTCTTCGTTATTCTTGTTTCTAATTAAATAAGATTCGGAAGAGTGTTAATGTAAGAAGGCAGATTGCACAAGGCTTGCTAACAGCGTATTGGTAGGTGTCAATGTGAAATCTTAATCCGAGAACACAAAATAAGTTATTCTTCTTGATCATGTATGCTGTGATAGCTTAGTCTGATTTTAGATCTACAGATGATAAACATAAACAATTACTATAACTGATACATTATTTGTTGTCTTTTTAGGTATACCAATAACAGTACCTCCACCAGGTAAACTTGTTTAGATTTTTTTCCACATTTGGGTAAAAGAAAAAAAAAAGGGCAAATAAAAAACCCCCTCCCTTGATGTACAACTTATCAAGTTTCTTTTAGTTTTATGTAGATAAAAGTTTATAAAGTTGTGGATGTATGCTCAGCTGCTATTCTGATGCAAGGCAGAAAAGTATGAAAATGTTATTGACAAGTGGATTTATCTGCCCGTTTCTTGAAAGTCTGCTTCTTTCTTCTCTTTCAATTTGTTCTTGCTGTTACGCATAAAACAGTCATGATTTTTGTTTATAAAGTATTGGTAGTTACTTAGGAATTTT
The DNA here is from genome assembly GCF_011077185.1 of Oxyura jamaicensis. Lineage (NCBI taxonomy): Eukaryota > Metazoa > Chordata > Aves > Anseriformes > Anatidae > Oxyura > Oxyura jamaicensis. Next base: position 68,688,724 of record NC_048896.1, on the reverse strand, counting down.
CCTATGCTTCTCAGTTCTTGTATTTGTCAAGAATGACGTGTTTAATTTAAAGTGCTGATACTCAGAACTCTGCCTTTGTTAAGCTGGAAATATCTGTTTTACCAAATAAAACTATTTAGATGTGATCTCTATGTTTAGAAGTGATAAACAATGATTTGCATTATGCTCTGAAATGTTTGCCATTGCATGCCTAACCCAGTTCTTTTATGTTCTCTTACCCCTTCCACCCCTGTTCCCCCCAATTAATTATTACAGGCTTCCCACCACCACCTGGCGGTCCTCCACCTTCCCTCATACCCACGATAGAAAGGTGATTATCTGTTTGAAATCTTACAAAGCAATATCAATATATTCTGTATTCTGTAGCTGCAGTAACTTAGATATTAGGAAGAACTCTTATACTACCCAGTGGATTTTGTCTATCTGTGGGGAGACAGTTTCTGATTTTTACAGTATTTTTCCAGAAGTGTTACTCGTCTCACATCTTTGACACTTAATGTTGTTATAAGTAGGTTCCTTGACCACTTACTAGCTTCATTGAGTTATGATACTATATCAGTGCCAAGGCTTACGAACAAAGTTAGGGTAACAGTTGTAGTCCTTAGTAGTCTGAAGAGTTACTTAGGTTAGGTGAACCTTATAATTCACCTTACAGCTACCATATCCTTTTATATAAATGTAAATAAACAATTTGGCCACACATTCACACCCTCATAAGCTACTGGAAATGTCAGAGTTCCACAGAATCCAAATTTATATTTCTGCTTTACTTGTAAATGTTCAGATTTAATAGGCTTAATAGTGTTTTGTTTTGTTTTTTTTCAATAACTGTTACATGTATGTGTATCTTAAAACCAAAACAAAAGCTAAAAAGTGGTCTGCCCAGCCCTTGAAAATTATTCATATCTTGATGTAGACCAAAGCCAGGTCATACACAAAGCTCACTTAAGAAGACGGTGCAAGCCTCTTGCCAGTCCTTTGGGTTTCACTGGAAGAAGGTGCACACATCTGTTCCTTTGAAACTGAAAGTTCTGTTAACATACACTCTACAGGATGATGATGGTAAATCTCAGAGAAAATCCTCATATGATTTAATTTAGAAAAAAACTAACAATGCATTTGATGTACATGAAAGTAAATTTATTATTTCCTAGTGACAGTTGTTGTGACAGTTAAGCAGTAGTCATTGTATTTACTTAAGTAAATATTTATATAGTTTCTGAAACTGTGTGGAAAAAAATCCACTTGATTATAGTACATAGGAACTAGATCTTACACCTTTAAATGTTGCACTGTTGCAATGGCCTTTCATTATTATTGTATTTGTTCTGCTTTTAAACTAAACTAACCCCGGACTTTTTTAATGTTGCACTGCCTTCAAGAACAAAAATAACGTTCAATTTAAATACAGCAAAGGTAATTCATTCAAGCTATGTAGGAAGTGCTAAAAGTCATCAAAGAATTGTATGTTTGAATTATGTCCTGTGCACATATCATCCATTTTAACCTTCCTGGTTTTTACCTACTTGAGTTGGCTACCTCTGAGAGAAGTCGGCGTAGAAAATATGTAGTCAATTTAAGACTTTATTTATAGAACTACACATTTGAAGTCCACCTGTTCATAGATATGCTCCATATCTACGTTTTAAGAAAGAGAGTGAGAATGGCTTCATTCACAAATGAGCACTTTCAAACAATTGGAGATTGTTCTCTATCTGCACAGAGATGAGCAACATTTGAAAAAGAAAATACAATGGAAAATACAAAGACCAGTTCATATTTAATACTTGTTTTGAAGATACTGATTTTTTTTTTTAATTTTAAGAAGAGGTGGGAGAATGCTTTGTCATTGGTATTAAAAAGTGAAGTAACATTTGTTGACAGACTGCTTTCTTGCTTTAATGCTTAAAATGGAAGACTTATATCAACTTATAAAAGATACTTTGTTTTAGTCTGTATGATGGTAAGAATTCAGTGAAATAATAATAAAAGTATATATCTATCAATGGAATTAGCTTTAATGATAAAACTGAATTTTACATGTATTTTCTTCTCTACAGTGGACATTCCTCTGGCTATGACAGTCGTTCTGTTCGTGCATTTTCGTATGGCAGTGGTGAGTACCTTTGCTGGCTTTGAAAATTTTTGATTAGCGCTCTGTCAGATTGTTTGAAATAATTCCTACGATTTCAGCTCAGAGTCTAAACAGGTCCTTCTCAGTAATTCCTTCTGAAAGCTCATTGCCTACCATTTTGACCTGATAGATAACTGTTGTGAATTTACCAGCTGCTTGTTAAGTGTCGTTTTCCTTACTTACTTGTATGCTGGGTATCTTTACATGCTGCTTTTTTATTTTGCAGAATTGAGATTTAAAAAATAATGCATCTTACTATGGACCACAAGTGAGGGAGAATTTCCTGAGAGATGGGAGGATTTAGAAGGAGAGCAAGTACTATCTTGAGATATTGTCAGAATTATAACCAGCAGTACCAGTAATTGAAAAATCTGAGTGACATACTTCTTCGAAAAAATGTCTAAGATACTATAATCTTTAGCTAGCCTGTTGAAGAGGTCAATTTTTCTTTTTTGATTAATGTTATAGAAAAAAAAATGAAGTTGAAAACATCATCTTCTGGTTTTATAGTAAGAGTGAACTGAAATAGAAAATCCCGTTCTGTAGCACTGTTATTCTATAGATACTGTTATGTAGCACATGGCTCTGCTTTGTGAGCCAAAACAGTGATTGAAATACTAAAATATAATCTTCTTTATCTAGCCCAAAAGGAAAGGTGAAGTGAGTGCGTTGCCAGTTGCTACTTGTGCTTTCAGAGCATCTGCTATCCAGCCCCATGCCTCGTGCCTTTTCTCCCTGATGGTTTTTCTGCATCCTTGCTCTTTGTTTGTATAGACTCTGACTGCTGGAAGGAGAATTTGTCGGGAAAGTTCTGTCCAGTTCCAGGATGCAGAATATTCGTCATAGATCAAATGTTGAGATAGTGTAGCTCCCAGATATTGAGAAGTCTTTAGAGGATATACCTGGATATAAATGACTTTTGTGAGTGGTTGGTCATTTCTTGAAACTGGAGCAGTTTATGGAGTAACAAATGTTACTTTGTTGGCGTGGAAGAGTTCCTCATCAGTTTCCAAGTGTTTAAATTCATGCATGGAAGTTTGTTATGTTTTTCAATAATTCCTGATGTGCGCAAACAGCTGCTTTATGCTAACTATTTTTTAGCAATTACTGAACCGTGTTTGCAGAAGTTGTAGCAAAAAGTAATGCTGAGGCAGACAACTAACATAGCCTGGTAGACTAATTTGCTGAAGTTTTAACAAGGAATCTCATGCAGTGTATCATAAGGAAAGCAGTCTTACGGTCATTGTGGTTTGTACATTTCATCTAAGATGCTGTTTTTCACTTTGGAATCTCTTTTGTTAGAATGTGCTATTCTGTCACTTACTTCCAGGGACACAAGAATATTTCTAACTTACGCTGCCCTTCAGGGTGTTGGCATGCTTATATGGTTTCAGTATCGATTACAAAAGATGAATGTCATCATGATCATGCTGATATTGAAGTTGGCAGGGTTAAAAACTGATGTTTGCTTTTGTATGCTTATGGAGATCAAGCAGCTCAAGAGAAGAAGGCTAAGAGTTAGAGGGACTTCTGGATCTGAGACGGCAACCAGTTATTTTTTGTTGTTTCCTTAACATAGCTGATAAGAGATAGTAGTCAAAGGTCCACATTAAAAGTCAGATGTGATCTAATCAAAATATTGGCATACATGTCTCACTTTCTTTTCAGTGTTAAGATTTTTTTTTTTAATTTTTCCTCTGAAGTATGATGTATCGTTGGCTCTTCCAGTGAGACAAGTTAGACGTGTTTCCTGATTGAGAGATGTGAATATAGATTGTAAAATTGGGCAGAAAAGATAATTAAGGAGTAGCATGTAATGCAGTCTTTCTTGTTCAATCTTTTTCTCAAATTCTTGCAATTAACTTAAGAATTTTCCCCCAGAGATTAGATCTATTTCCTCAAAACCTTTAAGGCAGGGTTTCTGTCAGTTCCTCTTCCTCCCTTCCCCCTCCCCCCCCATCAAATAGCATTAAAGCATTTTCTATAGGAAAAAAAGGCATGATGACATGGAAGGTATTTAGTTTCTCTACCCAGTAAAAATAAAAAAAAAAAAAAATTGCCTTGCTGTATTTATTTATTTTTTATTTATACCCATGGACAAATCTCAGGGCTGAGTTTGATTTCCATCTTTGAAGACCCATATACATGACCCTTATCACTGTGCAGTGTGATCAGTTGGTTACAAAAGCACGCCATCCGTAGTTTCTTAATGCTCATATACAGTGACTGGTAATGAGCTCCTCAGCTGATCTCAGTTGTTGCAGAAAAATAGATGTAAATAGATACAATAGGTTTTAACTCATTCAGTCATGTTTGCAAAGATGAGAATGTTCCCGCTGATGTTAGGAATTCTGACGTTATTTGAGTGTGCTTAACCACAGTTTCCCACAGGATAGTTAACACTGATCTAGTCTGAACTTACTTTCCTGCGTGTTTCCCGATTTACTGCAGTCATTTGGTCTTACAGTTCCTATCTGCACAGCACTTGCAGTGTTGTCAGCTTCTGGAACGTGTCTGAGTAAACAAGGGATCTTGGTGTACTTGAATTAACTTCCAACTACAGAACAGCAAATCAAAATAATAATACGTGATGAAACATCTGGATATTTTGGTCATGAGCTTTTACTTGCTTTGCTTAGCAGACGAGCTTCATTCCTTCTCACATCTCTTTCTTCATATCCCTTCTGATAAGGTCATAAAAGTTGAGAAAAGAAACAGAAGTTTTTAAAAGTCCCAAGTCATCTGATGTATCAGTGACATCTCCAAATCGAAACCTGAAATAACCCACACGTGTAAGGAGTCGTATTGTGTGAGAGGTTAATCAAAGAGAAATATGGCTTTATGGTGCCACTTATTTTATTGAGTAATTAGTTTCATAGAACTCAGAAGTTTAATTTTAATTGAGAAAAAATATCGTTGAGAGAAGAATAAAGTCTTACAGATATATAATAAAGTCTTGCAGATACATGCTGTATGCTTCTGATGGGAAGGTTCTTACAAGAAGCAGTACATTCCCCTTGAGCTTACAAGTTCACAGTAGATACCTCTACCATCATTATGGGCCTTTGGCAGGAGGTAAGAAGAAAAACAGCCCAAGTCAACAGTTAATTCATAATGCAGACTATAACTGCCTTCTCTGCCACATTCTTGATCTAGTATTCACCTTCCTAAAAACAACCTTTGTTTCTTGTTAAGCCTCTGCCTCTATAAAACTTCTGGTGGGGGTGTATGGATAAGTATCTGGCACCCCTACTGTAGCAAAAGCTCTCATATCTACTCTACAAAGCAAGTTGTCTGTCTCAAACTGTGTCTGTCATACAGAGCTCTGGATCTTCAGAGGCTCAGTGGCAGATAGCTGCTGTTGCAAGTATACTCTCAGTGAAGATCTTTCCCGCACAGTCTCTGTCTCACGACTGAATCCTTAGCCCATTTGATTTTCTTCCCTATTTTACGAGTGCTCTCACTGTGTCAGAACTTAAGTAAATTGAGGGCTCAGTGGTGCAGTAGGGTACAGATGATCATTTTATGTCAGAAATGCCAGGATGTTTATTTCCTACTTGATTCCACTGAATCTCCAACCTGTTATCTTTTTTTACCAGTCAGTGTGTTTGATGGCTTTTTCAGAATTGTGACGGAAGATGAGTATAGCAAAACGCATTGCAAAAACACCAGCCTTGATTAAGGCTCTAACCTTTCCTCTGCCTATTAAAATTTCCAATCTTATGCTTTGGTGTCTTTGCCCTGGACTGTAAGCTCAGTAAGTATGTGGCATAGTAAAATAATAATCTTAACCTGTAGCTGCAAGAGTATGTTTTTGTCTTTGTGCTCTTCTGCTGCATCAAATGCAGTTTCTTCAATTTGGTTTTAAATCTTTTCATGATTCCGTGCTACCTTTACTGTCAGATCTTTGAATTTCATTGATCTGTCTATATATGCACTGTGTTTGTTTGGCTGATAAAGCCAAATGGTAATGGCTGTTTACTTTTTCCTGAAGCTTTTTTTATTTGTGCTCTAGATGTTCTTTATATATTGTGAACATGCAACAAATTTAGTATTACAGAAACAGTTCCAGAGACAGTGTTTTTTGTGTTAATACTTTGTCTTATGTGACACCATGCAGCTTTAAATTTTTAAGCCATCTGCAAAACTATTGACTGTCTGTGTCTCTTTGTGATTTAAAAATAAAATCAGAATTAAACTTCAGAATTAGAGTAGAATAGTTGAGTTGGAAGGGACCTACAAACACCATCCAGTCCAGCTTCCTGGCCAGTCCAGCTGCCTCAGGGCTAACCAAAAGTTAAAGCTTATCACTGAGGGCATTATCTAAGCATCTCTTGAACACTGACAGGCATGGGGCATCAACACCTTGCTAGAAAGCTTGTTCCAGTGTTTGACCACCCTCATGGTAAAGAAACATTTCCTTCAGGCTGTTGCTGATGGCCCAGTGCTCCGGTCTGTCCAGCTCCATCTGCAAGGCCTCTCGTCCCTCCAGGGAGTCAACAGCACCTCCCGGTTTAGTATCAGCAGCGTGCTTGCTGAGGATGCATTCCACTCCTGCATCCACATCATTGATAAAAATGTTGAACAGAGCATTGAAAAGATTTTTTTCTTTTAGTGAAAATGATTAGAAGAATTAAAAGTGACAAGTAACTTAATTCTAAGTAGTAAACACTGAACACCAACTTATGTTGTAAAATATACTTTCCTGAAATCCTTGTGTGTTGTGAATAATTAATTACTGGTGGAAATCTAGATATAAAATGAATTTTTCTAGATATGAAGTGTATTTTCATAGTATCAAATCTCAGGTTATTGGGCTGGAAGTGGCATGCTTCTGTCTGATGAGAATTCCTGCAGATGGGAGGGAGTAACCCAAATTGATTGTGGAAGTTTATACTACACTTAATAAAAAAGTAGTTGTTTTGTGGTGTATATTTAAAGTTAAATAGAAATTCATACTTTAGGCCAGGGTATTCTGTCAGCCAGTGTATTCAAGCCTCGTAGAGCATACGTATGTTGTTGACATAGTGGCAAGTCAAGGAAATTAGCAGTCTTTAAAGTCCAGCTGTTTTTTTGCTATTTCTGGCTGCTTTCCTTAGAAGAATTCCAGTTTTGGCAATATAATGAACAACATAACTGTTGTGTTAGGGTATTTTTTTTCTGTTAACTCCTCATTTTCTCTGTAGCCCTGAAGTGAAACAGTGTCAAGCATTTTGTTAGAAGCAAAACCTCATAAAAATGCTTTTTTAAAGGAATTATAATGCTTTTCTGTGCAAATGTATTCTAACAATGAACTGTTTTTTTCCTGCTCTGCTGCCTGCTCAAAAGGTCTTTTGTATTCCTGCTGTGGACACTTGGCAATCCGCTGCTGTAAGCTTCTGCCAAAGCTTGCTGCGGCAGGCATACCCCAGCCGTGGTAGGCAAGGCAGCCTGAGTGGAGCTGTTTGGATAACCCATCGGTTTTATAGCTCGGGAGTAATTAAATACAGCATCAGTAATGCAGATGGCATTGTTCAGCGGATGATTACATTAATTGTATTATTAACATCTCTTCACAGCACTGAGCCAAGTGAATATTGTTCTCATATTATAGATAATGAAGTGGAACTCAGGCTATTTGTTGAAGGCTACGTTATCATTCGGCAGGGAAGCAGATAAGCGGAAAGTGGGAATCTGTGACCTCTGTACTCTAAGCCCACTAGAGAGTGCTGTTTCCAGTTAAATACTACAGCCCTTATTTTTCGGTAATAGGATGTATCCTTGAGGCTTCTGGAGGGGAAGAGCAAGACAGAACAATTGGGGCATTAAGATGAGGAGCTGTTTAGTACAGCTGAGTTGGCAGGAAGCGGTGGAGAAGCACGTCCCTTCTCCCAGTGCTGGTTACAAGAAGGGTTGTGAGACACCGTTGTGTTGTGACTTCCGTCTTCACTTCTTCAGTCCTCACTTCTTCAGTGTATCATCTTTTAATAATATATGTCGTTTTCTGAAACTGTTAGGTTTTAGTAGTAATAGTGACCGTGCTGAGTATTCCTTAGAAGTGGTTATCTTAGGAAGCATAAGTAGGAAAGTTATTTCTTCTCCCCAGAATGAATTTATGGAAGGGACCTCTAAAGTTACTGTTACGTGTGCTGTGCAATATGAATTAGTGAGCCAGAACATTATCAGTAACAAAAACGTTATACTTGAAATCCAGTGATCTGAAAGGACAAAACATATAAGCACAGTAACGTCTAAATAGAAACTTGGAAGTGTCATTCTCCTAGTTTTTCTGGACCAGACTTTCAGAGCCACTGAATTTCAAAAAGCTTTTTTTCTGTTTTGTTGTAGTTGTTGTTGTTCCCCCAAAACAAAGCCATTTGATGACATGAAGTCAGATTCTGTCAGCGAACTTTAGGAAAAAAGTAAATACATGTGTGTATATATATATCTTGTGCAGAGGGATTTAGACATGTGTTGTGATGTGTAACCCAGTTCTTTGCATCTCCATAATGAGTATTTAAATGAGTGCCAGAGGCCTTTATTCGCATCATGGAAAAAATGCAGGGTTTGTGCAAAATGAACTTTCATGTGAAAGAGGAAGCTTGGAAAATGTCGTTGAAGGAGGCTAGCAAACGTCTGTGTTCACGCATGAAGTAGTATTGCAATTTTCTTACGGTATCTGATTTTGTTCTTTCTAATACCAGCGTCTTTTTCTTTAGTCACCTTTCCGCACCTTGCAGGTTCTGCTCCTTCATGGTCTAGTCTTATGGATAGCAGCAAGCAGTGGGATTACTATGCACGGCGTGAGAAGGATAGGGAACGGGAGAGAGAACGATCTCGAGATCGGGAGCGGGACCGGGACCGGGACCGAGACAGAGACCGAGAACGGACCAGAGACAGAGAAAGGGACCGAGATCACAGTCCGACTCCAAGTGTGTTCAACAGGTTAGTGCAACATCTTAAGCATGCTGTAACTCTGCTCCTATCCCTATGTCCAGTTATATGGTATATTTCAGCCTTAAAGGTTAGTGTCCAGCTGTATGTTCCGAGGAAATAGAGGGTGTGGCCTCTTTCCCTTCCTTCTTTACAATTGAAAACTGTAATTAATTTTCTAAACATAAAACGCAAGTGTCAAAACTACAGTGGACGTCCAAACTGGTTATAGTGTTCTACAGATTCAAGGTGGGATTTAAATGCTGTGTATGAGTGACATAGTCAGCTCTCTTTGACCTCAGTTCTGTAAAAATCCGTACAAGTAATTAACAAACCTTAGTTGCCATTTAAGTGCCAAGAGCAGTGTGGTACAGCATTGTACCTTAATTCATGGGTTTAGCTGCTACGGGGGGTAGTTTAGTCGTTAGCACTAGCTGGATAATAATCTCTCCTACCATTTTAAAAATTTACTTGAAGGTTAAGAACCTTTTTTTGTTTGTTTTCATGCAGATAATTATTCTTTTCAGGCTTTCAATCCTAATTGCTTAAAAAAGAAAAAATCTGCAATTGTTCTGTGGCTCACATGCACACGTACAAAGCGTTTATTGTTGAACTTGCTAAGACTCCACAGATGCACATTGCCTTGTTGGATATAGACTTATCTATACTTACTTCGCTTGCTGTTTGGGGGTGTACGTCTAGACTGCTTTTCTCAGTGTTTTTCGTTAAGTTTAAATTTTGTGGGGAATATCCGTTAGCTGTTGGGCTGATTGTTTTTGCTAATGGGGAACGAGAACACCCAGAGTCAACATGACTTCAGCAGAGAGATGAGATTTTTATGCATGATGGTTGTTAACTAAAGACCCAAACTGGGTGCAAGAAAGCTGCTTGTCCAGGCAGGCACACGCCGAGATTACTGCGGTAATGTTCTCTGCTGCGTGCGTGTGCTGTGTTACAGGGTCAGTTTTTGGGAACTCACGACCAATCTAAACATCTGTTCCTCAGACAGCTTGATTGAAGGCCAGAAAGGAGCCTGGTCATTCAAGGGTGCTTGAAATGAACCTTAATAGCTTCCAGGCCTAGAGAAATCTCTGTGCTGCTGCCAGAGTTATCTGCAAAGGAGGGGGAAGAGCAGGCCTCAACTTTTTTATGCGACTAAATTATCCACCATCTGTAGCAAAGCTGTTGCCACATGGCCGTGTAAGAAAATGGGAGGCCCTTAACTCACATAAGTTGGGTTGGAAATCACAGGGAAGGTGGGAGAGGTTTAAGAAAGACAGAACATGCAGACATACTGCTTTTTGTTGTTGTTGCTGTTTTTTTAAAAAAAGGTTTATTTTCAATTTTGTGCCCTCAAGCTGCAAGGAAGGAAGAGAATGTGAACTATTCTAGAGACAGCACAGATGTGTTGCTTTTATTTAAATTCCCTTTGTTTAAACTTAAGCAATACTGTTGTGAGATTGGGAGTAAGCATTGTCTTTAGCGTTTTATTGCTTGGAAGTTATTGCTTTATATGTTTTTAGCAGTTCTTTTCAAGATTTTTTTTAAAAAAGTGAAATTTTTAAAATTGAAAAAAAAAAAAAGATTTTGGTTATACTAACAGGGTAAAAATAATGTGGTTTAAAAATGAACCTTCAGTTTTCTGTTTTCTTCCACCTTTGCCCTGCTGTCCTCAGATGAAATGTGCATTTTCACAATGTATCTCATTCTCCGTTCCCTTGAGAAAAGGCTGTGTTTTCTGACAGCGATCCCTTCTGCAAAGAGTAACTTTTTGTTTCTGATAGTTTCTCATCAGTTAGTTACTACTGAAAATGAAAAGTTCAGCATTTGATTGATGGCTTGCTGTTTGTGGTGGTTCTTTAGTAATTTAAAAATATATTTCTGAGGTCTCGAAAACCAATAACCCGGTGCAGCAGAGCAGACTAGGGGCTGTTTGGCTAGAAAAAAGCTTTATAGGAAAGGACTTGGTGTCCAGGTGGACCACAAATTGAGCAGGACTCAGCGCTCCGTGTGCAATAAACATCAAAATGCTGCAATAGTTACGAGGTCTGAGAAATCTAAGAAATGACAGTGACGTCTGTGCCAATATCACAAAAGTAATAGGTCCATGATGCCAAAAGTAGAAGAACTTTTTATCTGGGGGGAGGTGACAGAGCCCTGGCACAGGCAGCCCAGAGAGGCTGCAGTGTCCTCCTTGGAGATCTTCAGAAGCCGCCTGGACGTGGTGCTGGGCAGCCAGCTCTGGGTGGCCCTGCTGGAGCAGGGGTGGGACCAGGTGGCCTCCAGAGGGCCCTGCCAGCCTCAGCGTGCTGTGATCTGTCACAAGTGTACTTTGGAAGATCAGCTTACTCTCAGATGTGTGGTTGTAAGTGCAGTTAGTATTTTATACTAATGTAGTCATTAATCAGTGCAGTCACGTTACTTAGTCATAAGTCATAACTTTGAGTTCATTAACAATAGCTGTAGTTTCCTGATTTTATGTGAATATTTTTAGTGCCTCTTAGAAAAACAGGAGTTTCTGAGTTTTGTTTGATGCTTCTCTACGCTGTTCTAAACTCCTGATTTTTAATTCTTGAAATTTGCTTCATGATACAATCATACAGAATTTCATAGAAAGACCAGAGCTGTTGCTTCAGACATTTCCCCCTCTTCTCTGAGTTTTTATGCATTGCTATAAAGATAACTGATGTCATGTTCTTACCGGGGAGATGGCCACTAGGTCCTAATTATGGTAGATAAAATCATTTTGGTTTAAACCCTCACTGCTGCGTGGCATGAGAAATCTCTAGAGGGGAGCTGTTCACCTTGCAGGATCTGTCTGACTTGTTCTACAGAAATTTAAAGGTTCTGCTGCTGTCAAGGACTCATGAAGAGACTTCATTTTGTGGTAAATGTTGGCAAAGAAACATGAAGAAAAGCATGGAACACTTGGCTTTTGTCAGCTTAATAGTATCTAAATTGTTGCTGTAATTGCTACCTCAGAAAGCCTGGTTATGTTGTACCGTTCTTTAGGACTTGGTAAGGATATTCCAAACCACTGTTACTGCAACTATTTATATATTACATGAAGTCTTAGTTAATTTTTATTGAAGTCTGGTTGTTAAATTATATTTGGGTACTATGTCTGGGTAGGGTTTTCTTGGTAGAGAAAAGATCAAGTGTGTCTTTTCATGCTGTGCTAATGCAGAGCGTGAGCGACGTTAGCTAACAACAGTTACTACTCTTTCTTATTTTTAAAATTTCACTAAACTCTGAGAACTGACCTTTTTATCAAGACAAAATATGAAAACAGACTGAAGTAAAGGCTTGAAATTCTTGCATAGCCCACTAGTATGTAATTTTCTTACTAGCGTTGTGGCAGGGCAGCACTTAAAGTGATCCCAGAGACAAGTGGAAGACAGCACTGTAGAGAAATTAATGTAAAAAGCCACCCAAAACACAGCATATTTTACTGTCCATTTCTTTGTACCTAGCGTTTCCTCTCTTGAAGCAGACATGAGGAAATAGATCAGTGGTACCAAAAATAGAATTCAGTTTACTGAACTGGCTTGTAGTAGTCAAAAGGTCGGCTTTGAGCATTACACACACTAACCTGAAAACATTACTGAAGTTTACATAGGATTGTGCTTTATTCAGATACAGGTTTAAGCTAACTTCTTGATAACCCCAGTATAAATTTAATGGGACACTGTTGCATTCTTCTTGCCTTCCATTTTTATCAAACAATCCCTTTTCCAAATGATATTATATACCAGACTTCTATGGTTAAGGTAAAGAGCTTCAGCATACCTTTAACATATGTTGCAGGTTCTGTTTAGAAACCCAGAAGCAACTGTAAGATGCTTGTCATTCATTTCAAGAGCATGTGAGAATTTATTATTAAATATATATGTATTTGTATATATACTGTTTATTGTTACTGTCCTGAAAAGATCATCTTCTTTTAATCAGTGATGAAGAACGATACAGATACAGAGACTACGCAGAAAGAGGCTATGACCGCCATAGAACAAGCAGAGAGAAAGACGACCGACACAGGGAGAGGAGACACAGAGAGAAAGAAGAGACTAGACACAAGTCATCTCGAAGGTTTGATTTATTAATAGGATACGAAAAACTTTTACCAGCTTAAAAAAATAATTTTTTAGAAGAACCCCAAACAAACTGGAGTTTCGTGGAAAGGCTGTAAACACTTAGATGTACTACTTGGAACAAGTCTGCCATATAAAATGTGGACAGACAAAAAGCAGTGTTGGCCTTGGGTAATTGCATACTGATTGATGTATGTGACAGTCTTAGCTAGTGAGCAGAAGTGGATTTGGGGAAAGAAGGGTAAAGTGGTGGATCAGAAAGAGGCAGAGTGAAGCTGACGTTCAGCAGCGTTAACACAAGAATTTAATGATTCTTACGAAGTAAAATAACCCTTACGTTCTCTCTGCAGAAATTGTTCAACTTAATTCTTTTTCAGTTAGAAATAAGGGTTAATTCAGGGTAGGGGGATCAGTAAGCATGTTAAATCCCAAGGATGCCAGTAGTGACGTGACATTATTAGTAATACTGCTATTAGAACATGGGTTACAAACGTGGAAAATTGCTCAAAAATCCCAGTAAAAAATGGGGGACGTGTGGAGGTATGTACCATTACATGAAAAATTCAGTTTGATTCTGACATCCAACTCCTATATGGGGCAGAACAGAAGCAGGTGCCTGTTTTCAAATATGAATGCAAAGGCAGGTTTTCAGTACTGTGTAATTCTATGGGGCCTGAAGTTTCATGCAACTGCTTGAGGTATATTTTCCCTCTTTTTATTTAGTAACAGCAGACGTCGCCATGACAGTGAAGAAGGGGACAGCCACAGAAGGCACAAACATAAAAAATCCAAAAGAAGCAAAGAAGGAAAAGAAGCCAGCAGTGAGCCTGCTCCTGAACAGGAAAACACTGAAGCTGCCCCTGTGGAATAGGCTTGTGTGATTTTTGCCTATTTGCATATATATTAGTGCCGGAAATAGATTACTATAAATCTTATTTTTCTGGGTATTAAAATAATTTGCTCTTAATCTTGTTCTGTTAGTATGAAATCGAAGGTTACTTGGTTGGTTTTTTGAAAATAAAAGAATAAATTTTTCATGTTAAAATTCGTGGACTGACTTTGTCTTTTAAGAAACGTCGAGAAAATATCTTGCATCTAGAGGCTTATGCTCTTTCAACATATGTAGGGATTAAACTCTTTGTATTAAATTGTCTCCTTTTTCCATAAGCCAGTGGAAAGGTCGTTCTTTTGTTGGCTTTAGAAGCAGTGTGCATTCACTTTACTATACACCAACATCTGGAACAGTGTGAGTTTAACATAGCTTTTGGAGGTCATCCTTTGAAAAGGTCATCCTTTATACTGCAGGGACAGGCAGAAATTGCAGACTCTTCAAGAACCTCATACTAAAGTGTAATGAAGAAATTAGGGGAAGGGGGAAAGGTGCTGACTGTTCTTAGTCCAATAGAACACTGAGTGTGGTGATCATACGCTTGGTAATTACGTCTGGTTTGTGTGGGTGCATAAGGAAGACTTAAGCTGGATAATCATCCCTGCTGCTTTTCAGTGGCTTAAGAGAAAGTTCATTTTAGTCTTTGTTCTGGGGGACAGCTGTTACTAACACGATAAAGGTGAACGAACATAGCCTCCTCACATTGCTAGCTTTTGAGAAAAAAAAAAAAAGAAGACTTTGAAACAAGGGTAATTTGCAGAGAAAGGCAAAGAACTATTTTAAGAAAAAAAGTAACAAGTCCATCATCGCTTTCAGATTTCCTCTTTCTAGCAGTGTTGTGAGATTGGCATGGCAGTCCTGCAGAAATTACACTGCCTCATCAGGGTGCTTGATGATATTAGTAGGGTGCAGTGTACTTACTTTAAAATGATAATTCTATATGAATTTATATTCTATATAAAAATCCTTGATTTAATAGTATTAGTCAGAAGCTAACAGGGAGACCAGTTTGTTTGGTTTTGGATGAAAATAATGTCTGTACAAATACACAGTTACAGTTATTTTTAATAATTTTAGAAATGTAGTTCACAGTTTTACAGACTAACAAACAGTACTTGAAAGTCTTGAAAATACCAGCTTCATGCTGACCATGAGACGGTACACATAATCAAAGTGCTATTCGTGTGTTGGATAAAAATCTTCACCTGATTTTTGCAATTGGAAGAACTGCAAGGATTTTTTCCATAAATTATTCAAGGATTTCTTTAATAAATCAAAATAAAGTGGCTGAGCAGGAGTTGCTGCTCCCTAAATTCCATGATTATTATAATGCATTAAATATATATATATATATATATAAAACAAAACAAAACACAAAAAAGCTTGAGAACATGGGGAAGGAAAGAAGTCTGTCGCTTAAATCACTCTGAAGTGATTCTCTGATGTCTCCTTGCTTTGCCTAAACTTTTCTTGACATGCAGGTTGAAATTTCTCAAACCTTTTTGTTATAAAACACACATTTGACCCCCCCCAAAGAGCAAACATGGCTGACATCTGTTTTTTTTTTTTTTTTTTCCTTTCTTTGTTAAATTTCTTCTCGTATTCTCCATGAAGACTCATTTTATAAAAAAGTGCCAGGCCAGGAAGCAATTGTGAGAGTAATTTTTCCTTTCAGTTCTTTGAGCATCCTTGCCAAGCAGGCATGCATCATTCCTGATGTGTTTCTGCCGTTGACAGCAAGGAGGATATCACCGCATCTGAAAAAACAAAGGGAAACATGAGAAAATTCAGCAAGGTGAGTTCTTATCTTAAACACTAGCAAATGACAAAACGTGCCCTTAACTTGTGGGGAAGGGGTAGAGATTCACTATGTGGTGAGCATCACTATTCCTTCTCAGCTCACCACAAATAAGGGAATAGAACAGGTGAAGTTAGTTTAGTGTTCACACTTTTCCCTCCTTTTCTTCTTTTCTTTGTACCTATAATTAATTAGATATATTTCAAGGAAAATAGGATATAATTCTTTCAGATGTGAACGAACTACTGTGTTCTAAACGAAGTATTTTTAAGACATCTTTATTGATAAGTTTCCTATATCAGTCTGCGTTTTACTGTCTTATATTGGTGTTTGCAGGGAAGTGGGGAAGTGTTTTTTTTGTTTTGTTTTGTTTTGTTTTGTTTTAAGCTGGGAACATGGGGAAGATTCCCTGTGCGCTGACATTCTTTTCACTGCCCCAGAAATAGTTCAAACTGACATATCTTTTCACTTACTCTAGTGACTGCTAGACAACAAAAAATATTCTACAATGAAAGTAAATCTGTTGAAGTTCAGGGCACTTGTGTCCTGTTTACAGAGCTTAATTCTGCACTGCATTGATCTCGCTATAAATTAAAGCACTAAGATGAAGCATGCTTGTCTTCCTAATTATCTGTGATTCTTTTTTCTCCACTTTGTGTTTTAAGATTTATTTTTTGTTTAAAAATAATCTAGATGAAAGATTTAATTGAATGCTGCTACTTATCAGATAGTTATCGTTACCTAATTCTTCCATCGTTATATGCTGGTGTTCCCCCAACTATGGATTTGATAAAGAATGGTTTGTTCCCCGTGTGTTCTTCATAGCCTCCTACGATGCTGAAGCCAAGACTTCCGGATGTGTTTCTTCGTAATATGATTTCTTTGCAGCTGTACAAATACCTGAAAGAAAGAAACCGGTCTAATTAAATGTCTTATGGCTAACTTTGGCTTCGGATGAATCATTAATGATGCATCTGCTTCTTCATATGCTCGTAGAGTGTTTGGGAGATATAAAATGACACCAAAGCTCCACAATAGTAAACACCTAGAGTTTCCTTCTTTTTTGTAATGCTGCTTTCCACAGCCAGTTAAGCTAGAAGTAAAATTACTTGCTAATCTTGGTTTTAAAATATTTACATAAAAGTGACAAAGAAAAACACTTTAACTGAGACTGCATTTAGTATTTGTAAGCTGTAGTTCCAGAAACTATATTTCATTTGCCTCAGACAATCCAGTGACTTGTTTTATCTTCTGGATAAGAGCCTTTTATGTGTTGTGTTTAATCGTGTCCAAAGTAGCCAGGCATCTAGAACTGTGGTGCATGTCAAATCTAAAAAAAATGAAGGCCATTGCACTGCACCAGAATTACAGAGATCACCCAAGCAAGAGTACCACTGGAAGAAGGACTCCTGAGCTTTTTTAGTCAAGTAACATGGTAAACTGCAGCGTGGAAGATGAGAGAAGCCCATACATTTCAGTGCGTGCTTTGGAGTACTGAGTCTACTGTTGAGATGATAATTTGTCCTCACTCCAACAATAAGGGTATTTTATGGTAAGTAAGGTGAAATCTGCCTCTCCTGCCTTTTGTCTTTTAAATTTACAATACTGTAAATTATGTTAATTCAAAGCTTATCTGAAACAACAAATATGGGAAAGTGAGAGTAGTATCGTAATTAGACTCCCACACTTTGCATATGGCTCTGAGCACTTTGAACATCTGTTTGTTTTTTTCCCAACCAATCAGAAAAAAAATAAATAATTTCATTAGTTACAGAGCAACAGAATTTTCTGTCCTTAATACTTAACCCACTCATTGTTATCAGTTTACCCAGGAATGACTGAAAAGCCTGAAAGCCCTTTCACTGTTCCAAATCTGAAGTGGCGGCCTGGCCTTCAGCAAGCAACTGCTCTGAGCTCCATTCAGAAACTCTTCAGGTTTCCGAGAAACAGCTGACCCTTCTTCTGGAGAAGGATTAATAACCTTATCTTAAAGACCAATGTGGCTAGCATTTTTACATTTTGTCAAATACTGCTTTTGCTCTGTTTCAGAGCAGAACTTTATAGTAATACTCGATTAGTCCCTCGGGACCTACAAATATTCACCTGCTGCCAGGATGGTAGGTATATAATATTTGCACAAGCACTCACTGGCTGCTAATGTAAGAAACAGGTGACGTTTGGTTCTTTCCTCAGCAGCCAGGAATTATTACTTTACCATCTGTGAACTTTTTAAACGTGCAAAATCACTTAAGACCTCTGTGTTTGATGGTACTTACCAAGGTCATGACCAAGCAATGCCAGGATTCAGCCGGTAGTGCTATTACCTAGTGTTGGTTTTGCAGGGCAGGAGGCTCTGCTGCCCCGCATTGTAAGAGGACATCATTACCAAAATTGAAAAGTGATAAACTAAATTCTGATGCCATAGGAAGCAAATAGTTGAGCAGGTAAAGACATGAGAAGAAAACACAGCGAAGACGAGGCTTACATGCATCCTGTACAACATTCTGTAACTTCATTGCCTACATGGTCTCCATCAGTCTGGAAGGCATAAATGCATGCTTTCTATCAGAGAGTATGCTAGATTGAACTAAAATAGACATGGCTTACTAGCGTTATCATTGTTCTATGGTGTACCTAATTACCAAGCCCAAAAGTACTTCTCTCTTAATGTGACGGTTGAGTTTCAGTTGCCCATTGCCCTTGCCTGTAAGCTGAATCAGAAGAAACTGATGTTCTGATGTTACAGAACATAAAACTTTAATTTCTTTTAGGATGAATGGGGTACATCTAGCTCCAGTATCTTGATTAACCTTGGAATTAATTGCCAGTACAACACTGAGTGTTCCTCTGATCATCTGGTGATGTTCCTACTTCGCAGCTCTGCAGGGACCTGCCGAAGCCAGACCAGGAAATTACTCCCACTCACCTGAAATCAGACCTGAAACCACCTTATCAACATAGCTGTCATCAGCACAGCTGTTTTGTTCTGGTGATGGACCCCCATGTCCTGACCCTGACCCCCTGTGCCACCAAAGGGGATGGCTGTAGCCTGCATTGAAGGCAAGGACAGCAGAGACCAGGAAGCAGGAGGGAAGGTCATCTTTGGATCCTAATACCTAAATTGGTAATTAAATATTTTAAATTTAACTCCCCAAGTCTGTTTTGCCCACAGCAGTAATTGGTGAGTGATTTTCCTGGCTTTATTTTGACCCACGAGTTCTTCCTCTCATTCTTCCTTAATAGTCAGGTCCCATCCATCACCTTGGGCGTAGCTGGAGACTGACATGAGCTCATACATGAGCTACTCATTAATGCTGTTGGAAATGTGGCAGGGATGCTGGGAGCCAGGCATGTGCAATGCCAAGCTACGTACCGGGCTGTTCCTGCTTGCTCCAGTAGTCTGTATGCAAGCAGGGATGCCTGCTCTGCCCGAGCAAAGAGCAGCCAGAAGAGAGGTATTTCATTTGGCTCCTTACAGCTGTGTAGTAATCAAGACAAGCTCAAAAGTGCCACAGAGAGAAAATGAAACAGTACTTGCGTCATCCAAAGATGCTTAGTGTGCTTGAGCAGATTATTTTTCTGTGGTAATGAACCTCCCCAGCCTGTGTGTTTTGACCCAGATAACTGCCATAACCCACTACACTGCGAGTGGTCCAAAGCAAACCGTCTTCTGTCTTGGAACAAAGCAGCTTGCGGCCTTCTGCCACTATCTCTGAGTATTCCAGCAGTCAGAAAGGCGAGGACGAGCAGTAATTTATGTGTGAACTTGTCACAGATTCAAGACTTGAGGATAAGCAGTGTCTAGACACAGGGTCCTATCTGAAGGAATACTACAACCAAGCAGCAGTTACTGTTGCACATAAGTTTGAAATCGCCTATTTACAAGTAGTTAAATGCACGGTTCCTTCCTTCCCTTCGTGAAGGGTAAGTAGCCTCACACTCTGGGAGTCAAAGCCAACATGACTTCAGCAATAACGGGCTTCAAACCCGTGACACTTTCCCCACCTGCCCTGTTACAGTATCTGGCAGAGGACCGGGGAGATGTGTGAGAATTAGTCCTGTCAGAGCTGGGACGGGGTTAATTTGGGGGAGTTTCCCTCCTAGTCCACGTTTTAGATCCAGTTCTACGCCTGATCTGCAGAACGACTCCGGCCTACCCCTGTCTTTCTCATCTCACTTTGCAGATGAACAAAAGCACTCGTGTGAAGTACTTATGTTTGTAAATGTTATGACAGGATGATCTATAAAGTATTTTTAAGTGCTAGCTGGGGGAAGGAAACATGAGGAGAGAAAAAGGAGAGCAGGAAAACAAGCTAGAGTAGGAGAAACATCACAGGGCTGGGGAAATGCTTTTCACCAGCTGCTACACATTATTTTCTTTGTGCATGCTTAACAACATTTCCCTCCAACAATAAACGAGACCTGTCTGCCTCAACAACAAACAATTAAATTAGCTACCCTGAAATAAGGCTCCAGGCTGGAATGCTTAAGTTTCTGCATCACTGTTTCCTACCGCCTCCCAGCCCGCAGCCCCCCTGCGCCTGTGCAGTCCAAGTTTTGACAGATGTCAGATGCACATGTGCGTCTATTTTATAACCACCCTGCAATGGATTGTACTACAGAAAGAACAGAGGAGTTGTTTATGTACCATCAAACCATAGAAAACTAACCAAGGCCAACTGTAAGATCACCAAAATTCAAGTGAGTTCCACAAACGTGAAATTGTGCAAGACAGCATTTCCAAGGCTGTGAGCTTTGGTGCTAGTAGTCAGATAACCTGTCTAGGTGATTCTGCTGCTACTGACTTTAGTCAGAAATACAATTCCCTAAAACTGCGTGCCTCTTGTCTACGTCCATCTCTGTAATACATGTGCAACCCCAGGGAAACAGGCTACTAGTACAGAACTAGGCATTTACAGTGTGCCAGCCTCCAAGTAAGGAAGCTACCTTTCTTTAATCCCATAGAAAACAGGTTAACATCAATAGCAGCCACTTCATCAGTTGTGAAGGGAGGTCTGTAGGTATCCTCTAGTGTTTAGTTTATCTCAGACAGCACATTTTATAGGACCATGGTTCATGGGATTTTCATCAAAACTCTATTTTTTTGAACATGGAAGAAATCTTGCCTTTTCTATTTGTTCAGTTTTTCTTATGTAGGCATGCCCCATCCATCTTCACAAGCACCTTACGTGACCCTATGTTGTGATAGCCTTTCCTACAGCCTAGCTGTATTGATTGTTCTTAAACTCAGGCACCTCGGAGCAGTCCCTCTGGAATTTGGGATGGTTTTACTGTCATCATTGTGGTTTTAATTAAGATAGGTGAATCATCAGCCTCCTTGCCCCATAGTTGCACACAAGGCAACCTTAACTGAAGCAACCTTAACCTTTACCAAGACAGACCTGTCTGAAATGTATGTGGACAGAGAATCACTTTCTGTAGCAGCCTGGAAAAAAAAAACTGTGAGACTTCTGGAAATACCTTGAGATCTATTGGGCCATGATCCTTGCCAAAAGCAAACTGAAGGACTGATAGGGAAAGGTTAAACGCTCAGACTGGGGGGAAATGAGTTAATATGACACACGTTCTAGTGGGGGAACTTGCTGAAGGACTTCCAGATGTCTGGTGTGGGCCCTGGAGGATCAGTACAAGAGTATGATGGTAAGAGCAGTCAAGCTGGGGAAGAATGAAGGCTCCAATTGTACCTAATGAGCAAATCCAAATCTGATCCTCCTGCCCTGTGTCAGCCAACCAGCTACTACTAAGCATGAAGCACACCTTTGTCACTGTCACGTCTCATCAGTTTTGGTCCCTGTCTCAGTCTGGCGGTCGGATCCATTTGCTGGCCTGGCATATTAATCCCCTGCTTGGGTCTGGAAGAGAAGGGCCGCACTGTGCCTGGTGTCGCAGCTGGGGATACTATTACAATCAGCTTCCTGTTCTCAGACTTGCTGACATTGGGGCTAATTT
Source organism: Oxyura jamaicensis (assembly GCF_011077185.1). Taxonomy (NCBI): domain Eukaryota; kingdom Metazoa; phylum Chordata; class Aves; order Anseriformes; family Anatidae; genus Oxyura; species Oxyura jamaicensis. The sequence continues at coordinate 68,666,930 of NC_048896.1, read as the reverse complement.
TCCTTCAGACTGAATGGGTGGGATTGGCTTCACACATGCAGGCATGGAAGAGGGGATATGGTGAGCTTAGATACTGATTTTAAATGGGGAAAAAAAAAGTCTCCCTTTTCCTCTCACACTTCAAAGCTGTACTGAGGGATGAGAAAACTGGGTGTCAATCTGCAGCATTGTGGAGCCCTGTTGTACATCTCAGCACCCCACTGAGGAAATACGTCCTTTGGGTACTCTGGGTAGGAGATGAAGGTCAGGCAGCTCAGGCTGTCTACACAGCAGAGCAAAGTTGTGGTAACATGAGGTATAGGCAGGGTGCCATTGCTTGTGCCCATCTAGCAAAGGATGGTGACTGAAGGCAAGACTTGGCACTGCAGAATTCAGCATCCACGAGGCCTAATCTGCTTGCTTCCTCTCTGCTGGGAACGTTACCCCTACCTTCATGTTGTCACACCCAGGAGTGCAAAAGCAGCAAGCAGGAATGGGGATCTCACTAGGCCTGCCTTTCTGAAGTGACACTAGTTGGGAGGTCACAATTACCTGGGGTTGCAGGCTATAGGCCATCAGCTTACTGCTTTTTCACAGAAATAAAAATGTAGGCGTCTCCGTTGGAGGAGGAACCTCTCATCTATGGTGGTCAGACACACCGCCGTCCTGCTCCTGCAGCACTTGAGCACCTGTGACTGTTGTTAACTCCAGACCAGGCCCCAAAACACATCTGTGCAAGACATGTTTAGCCATCACAGCTCACCTTGCTGCAAGGTGAAGAAGTTCAAAATGGCTCAGGCCAGAAGGATGAAGAACATCTATCCTGTGCGAGTGCAGAGATCAAGGACACGTCCTGAATCTGTGCCTGTAAGCAAAAGCCCGACTACTTTGCAGACTGTTTTCTTCATGGAAGAAAAAGAGTCTTTCTGAGACAATACTGGCTTTAGGAATATGGGTGGAAGTAGCTAGTAGGCTGAATTCTTCTTTCCTTGAGCTTGGGGAAGGCAGTTCCCCACCAGAGTGATGGTAGCTTTGTGTACCCACAGACTCACAGCACATCCTCAGTTAACACTTCACAAAATGTCGCTGAAGCTGCAGGTATCTGCTGCATGCACCAAGCGGGAGAGAACTTCACCACATGTGATGTGGCTTTCATTATCCCTACTGAAACAACAACACAGCTGCTTCCTGGATGTGACAAATGTACTCCTTTCGGTCGGGGGTGGGGTGAAGAGAGGTGATTTGGAGATACTGGCCAACTGCACACACTCTGTAACTTCTGGGTAAAGTCGAACAATTGAGCAGCATTTGGCGAAGAGGAATTAAGGGGTGTGCAGCTAGGGAGCAGCAGGGGCAGCTCTGCCTTCTGCAGGGTGGTCAAGCCAAGGGCCCGGTTTAACAAGATCCTGTATCCATATAAGCTTTTCCTTTCACTCCCTATGTGCCAGATAAGTTTTCAGGACTGGAACAATTCATGGTACTTCCCTCCCTTGCAAGAGGATCTGCGTGTCTATTTTTCCATGTACACATACCCACTTACAAAAGGGAGGTACTTAGAGGAAAGACTGTGACAGAGCCTGGATTTAATTAAGATGTCAGTGCAATGAATCAAGCCAAAAGGGAGAAGGCCTGCCAGAAAATATAAATCTTTCCTCCCACTCCCCTTCAGGGGGAGGATAGGGCTGCTGGACTCACCGGGGCAGCCCCAGCCACATCACCCAGGAAGGCGACCACTCGCTGCTCTCGGCGGCCTCGAGGGGCGGATGGCGGCTGCTCTCCTCCTGGCCATCACACGCCCTCATCTCCAGGGCTTTGAGCACCACTGAGGAGCTGGTGTTTTTCAGCAGGGCGACAGCATCCATCCGGCTGACCCCCGTCAGGTCAATCCCATTCACATTCAGGAGGATGTCACCTGTGATGAAATGGGTGATTAAAAACACTCTGGAGATGTTTCTAACATATGTCCCCAGCAATAACAAGCAAAATCCAGAGCCATGAGCTTGCTGCCTGATGAGACTATTGATGGCACAGTCTAATCCATTAACTGTAGGTGCTGTGACTGCCCTTGCAGGGGCATACCCCACTCCAAAGCCAGGGTGCTCTTGCTGCACCCCATCTGCATCCTCCTCAGGCCATGGACCATGCTCACTGGCTGTCCCAGCATCACTGAACATAATCTCTCCTCATGGTCTGTCGTGATGAGGCAGGCAACAGCCTAAAGGCTGCTCAAAACCCTGGAGGCTTATGGTGCTGTTATAACATCACGTATTCATTTGTTTCTAATTTTATCAAATTAACCAGGCTGAATTTTCCATGCTGGGTGTCTGCCTCATGATGAATATATATATTTTTTTGGAAAATGCAACCCACTGAGAGGCAGTTATTTCTCAGCAGGAGGAGAGAGGAAAAGCTGCTGGTTTGCTCCTGTTGCCATGTCATACGTGTTTGGATTAGAAACTGTAGCTCCTGCAAGGGCGATATCCATATGCATGCTGCTGCAGGCTCCAGGGCCTTGGCCAGACTTTTTCTGCCCCAGTTTCAACTGCCTTGGTGCTTTGAGGAGCAGGGCAAAAACCCCTTTTATGCACTCAGGAAGTTGCTCCAGCTTCTGGTCAGTGACTTGGGTGAAGCTGAGTGCAGGCTCTTGGAGACATAGCTTCTGAGAACAGTGGGAATTTCACCATTCCCCTGTTCTCTACCAGTTCCTGCAAAAAATGATGATAAAACGTGCTCCTCATCTTACTTCAGTGGCTTATTCATGTGGAGGAGGAGAAGCTATCAGTGTCTCCACACACTGTGTTACATCAAGAGCCAAATGAAGGTATGAAGACAATGTTTCTAGACATGATATTGAGCCACAAGGCATTAACATTGCTTCATGTATGATGGGAATTCTGCTCCTTTATATCTTTTAAAACCCATAAATGATATGGCAACAAGCTCAAAAAATTACATTAAAATAAAACAAAAACAAACAACACCAAAACCACAACACTGTGACTGTTGCATAATGAAGATTTCAGTAGTTAGGAGATGGTGGTGCAAGCCCATTTTCCTGTGAAAAATGATTGTTTCCTACCAGAATATGTTTATATTCCCCTTCACAGAGCTGGTTACTGCTGTGTGTAATACCTTTTCTAGTAGCTAACTTGAGACCCTCTAATCTGTCATCTCCTAACAGAAATCTCTGGGACAGCTGAAGGTGTCGGGGCGTGATGCTTTTGTACTACCCCCCTGTTTTTCAAAGGAAGCCTTTGAATTAAAGCATGCTTTCAAACTCAGTGCCTTTTTACCTGTTTTTATCCTGCTGTCTCTGCTGATAACTCCTCCTGGTTCAACGCTTATCACATAGATAGGCAGATCCCATTCCCGGTTGGTTGCTCCGCCTGCTACTGTCATTCCCAGTGACTCCGTGTGATCTTTCCGGACAGCCACCACCTTCTCATGGCAGGTGACAGCATGAAGGGTGCTCTGTGATGGGGAAAACAAAACAAACACACGCAGTGGGCATGGAGACCTCCCTGACAGCTTAGGCGTTTTCTACTGAAGCAAATATTCATCAGGAAGAACTGAGGGAACACCAAAGCCCTTACAAGTGCCTGCCACATCTGTCTGGGTGGCTGGCATAGCTCTCCCAAGGCTTAGGCTCTGTGGAGTCAGAGATGCAGCCAAAATAACCCATACTTTAGAGTCAGACACAGCTTCTACATCCTCTTACTCCTGTCTCCAAATAGAGAGTGGTGTTATGTGCACACCACTGGCCGCGCAAACCTAGTCTCTGAGCAAGGGTGAAACAAAATCACGGGTAACCTTGGGACACAGAGGGAACACAGCTTCAGCACAGCCTGTGGACTGAGTGGTACCTTTACAACCCATCCATTTCTAGCAGAAGAGCTTGAGAGACAAGGATGCTTCCCCAGAAAATCTGGATGTAAATGTTAATTGCTTTGGCTTGTTCAGGCATTTCATAAGCTGTGCTCCTGGCACCAGCTCCTGAAGATCCTAGTCCCTCTTGCAGAAACCCTCTTGGAGCTAGAACAGACATGCTGCTAAATACATTTCAAATGTAACCCTCTGCCCCCTTCTCATTCACAAGCACGACCTCACATTTACAGTATGCAAAAAGAATCTATAAATCTCATTTAAAGCCACATTAATCTCTTCTAAGCAATCTAAGATCCCACAAAGACATTCTACCTGGGTTCCTGGGCCAGCAGTGCAGAAAGAGGAGCAAAGAAAGCCCATGGCTTCTCCCACTGTGACTATGGGGAAGGAAGGAAGACAGCAGCAAGGGGCTCTTATGGGAATAGGAAGGAAGAAAAGAACAGCGTCAACGGGAATTATGCGGTGTGGGGACAGACACTGGAAGGGCTTCTTTATATGTAGTACCAGAACAGCTTAATTTTCGGGGAAGCCACAGAGCTTCAGGAACAAAAAGGCAAAGAATTCCATGAAAAGAGATCTTCTCTTAGTCAGTGGGGCAAAAAGCAAACTGATACAGCTGTCTGGACATACCACCTGCAGAGCACTGGCACTGTGTCAGAGTAATCGGGTTTCTGGCTTGCAACCGAACCTAAACGTTTCTGAAGGCTTTACAACATTCTCTTTTAGAGGACTTAAGTGTCCTAGTTCAGGTCATTTTAATCCTTCAGAAGATCACATTCATCTTCAAGGCTTACAGGTTTTAAACTTGGTAGCTCTAACTTGGTGCAAACTAAATGTAACATTTCATCAGTGTTTGTGCAAAACATTGTCCTTTTTCCTCTAGAAAAGGAATGCCTTTCCGTCAGGAAGCTGTCACTTTCTGCAGCGTGTGGGATAGGGGCACTACTAATTTTCACAAATATGTGGGTATGAAATTTTGTAAGAAAACATGAAGTTATAAGCAAGCTCACAACTCTGAGCATTCAGAGAAACTCTGTTACTTTCACTATGTCCATCATGTCTCTGACCCTCAAAACACTAGCTGATAAATCAGCTAAGGCTCTATATTTGAAGAATCAGTGCAGAGACAAGCAGCTTTCAATGTGGTGCTGACAAATTTTCCTGTTATATTTCAGTGAAAAATTCTATAAGTACATGTAGTTATATGCTGAAACATGCTAGATCAGTTTTCCTTTGAAGCCATTCTTCTGCATGTCATTTTTTACATGACTGCAGATAGAGAGGAGTTAGGGCGACTTGGCTGAGACGAAGGCCGTGATGAAAGTAAAGTAAAGCCTTTTTCAGTAAACACACGTAGAGCTCTCTTGGAGGTACTGCTGATAAAGAGTAAGCCAGTTAAAAGGCAGTGTTTATCAGTGACTGCATTTCAGTGCATTCTCTCCCAAACAATTGTCCTCCTCTGTCATTCTGACAAGAACTCAGAGGTCAGAAGAAAAACATAACAGTTCATCTTCTCCTTTTTACATTTTCTTTTTTTGGGAGGGTATGTTTACTGTAAAATAAATATTTACGGCAGATTATCACAACATCAAAGCCACGACATGTGCCCTGCAGGCAAAGGATGTGGCCGTGTCTGTTTGGAAGATGCATTTCACCTTAAGGCTAACCTGCTTGGATGGCCACAGAACATTGCCTGCTCAAGCAACAGGGCAATGGACTTATTTAAATGCTTGGCAATTTGTCAAAAAGGAGCAAGAAAACAGCTCCAATTAAAAATAAGTGTTATTTAATTAATGGCAAAACTCCCACTGACTTCAAAGAAATAAAATCTGGCCAATTTCTACATTACAGCCCTGCTCAACAACCTCAGCTACACACGCTAGTGTTTCTGATATCTTCTCTTTTCTGAATCCAGGCAGCAGCCACAACAATTTGGGCTGGACGTCCCATATCCCTGCACACCAGAGAACAGCTTAACGAGACCCCTTCTGGGAGCGGTCTCCCAGCACGCCATACAGCCCCCATCACTGCCACTACAGGAGGATATCATTACAAACTGTCCTCCTCTCTCTGCTCTTGGCTGCGTGGCCCATTGCCATTGGCACTGGCCTGAAAGAGAGCCGCCTTCTCACTCCTTCCAGATGCAGGCAGGTTGTGGGGAGGGCAACGGCTTGGCCAAAAGCAATTCCTGAGCCATCATCTGAACAGAGAGGCTGCTGGAAGTTTATTCTTGGCACTGAAGGCAGCGATGGCTTGTGAGCAGCTTGCAGCCCTCGTTCATGCACACAAGGGCTCAAAGACAGGATTCCTGGCCTGCTAATATCACCTCCTAAGGCAGGGTCAGGGCGGGGGGAAACAATTAAAATTAACCAGGATCCAAGTCAGTTAGCAATCTCTCTATCAACCACACGTAATAAAGCAACCCCACTGATGGCAGCAGGCAGCAGATTCACCAAACCACACACACGTAGCAAACTGCCCTGATGGTAAAGTGCAGCCAGTGATTGCTGCCTGGTGCTAGAGCAAGAGCACATGCTGTGTTAGGACACGGTGCAGACCCTAGGCCTGCAAGCATTACTCTTGCGCTAATGCCTATTGAAAAATAACATTTTAAGTCTGCCACAGCTTGGAGTTTAAAAATCTTGAATTGCAAATTAAGTTCAGTTAAACCTTCAGCAAAAAAAAAGCTGGAGATATTCAAACTGACATGATTGTACCCTATAAAAGGGCAAATAACACTCCAGTAGTGATTGCATTAGCCCAAAATACTACAGGGCCTGAAGCAAATCATGACCACTGGCTGGACTGATCTACTGATCTATTGCCAGAGCATCTTCTCTGATATAAGCTCTCCAGCACCCACACACCCAGCTAAAGCAAGATGGTAACAGCTCAGAGTTTTCTCTTCTGTCTCTGATCTTCCCTGAAAAGTGCCCAAATTGTGGCACTGGGCAGAAACCCACAGCAGGTTGCCCACTTACTTGCTTATGGAGCGCATATGTCTTCTGGCAAAATGGAAATCCCCCTAAAAGCCACAACCTTTTCTTCAAAAGATGATTCCTTAGCCTCAGGGGGACAGTTGCAAGGTCAACAGTGGCCTTTCAATCTCACAGATCCCCCAAATAATGTTGAATTTACCAGTTTTCATCCAATACCTCTTGGTACAGGAAGAGAAAACAGGGATCTGGGGCAGTGTATGGAAAACAAGCCACGTTGCCAAATAATCACACGTGGTATCAATTAATCAGATCTCTGTGGTGGAGCTAGCAGGTGCCCAAGCATCACTAGAAATCATATAGCAGCATCATGAGCTAATTGCTGTCCTACACATATCTCCCGAAGGAAATCATTACTTCATTAGGAAGTAATGTTTTGCAGATGCATGATTAGTTGGGCACTATTTGCTACTGGCTAGTAGCTACTCAGCACCAGCTCTGCTCCATGGTTTAACCCCTGTTGGTCCTTACCAAGGGCTGGGATTGTTTTTCCATGAAGTATCAAAACTGACAAAAAAGATACACTGATATATATATATATATATATATGTATGTATGTATTACACATGAAAACCACTGAATAAATACTGTTCAAACAAACAAACAAAAAATGAGAGAGAGAAAGCAAAAGGAAACCTGCAGAGAATGGGTGTCTTTAAGCTTTTGTGAAATGCAGAGCGAAGTTTGTCTCCTGGCTGACAGCTGCATGCCCAGTCTGACAGCTGGTTCAGACCAAAGGTCTCTTTAAGAACACTTCTGGCTGCCCATCAGGCAGGAGGGATTTAATCCAGCCCTGTCTGTCTTCCTTGCTCATGCCCCCCTTGGTGCGGACCAGCTCATGAGGGTTTTGCATAATGGTGACACTCAGACTGATTAAAGTAAATTAACCAGGCATACGACTGAAATTTAGTGCAATAAAGAAATTCAGCTCCTGCATAGATATTCTTACATACGGTAAAAATATGGTCAATCTGCTGTGATAACCCGTGGTGTTAGATAAAAGCCACTTTTGTTCATCATGAGCACCTCCATGCAACAGCTTAATCTGGTTGAAGTGGCAGTAGTTCTACTTAAAATTACAACTGTAGTTGTTTCAGATTCACTTCTCTCAGTGCAGAGAAGTTTTTAAAACACAGAAGAAAGCTCCTAAATCCCCTTTGTCCCAAGCTGACATTTCCTGGACGAGGACCACACTCTTCTGTCCCTGTCCTCCTCAGCCCAAGGACAAGACCTGGATCCCCAGGTGCTCTCAGGGGAGGTCAGTCCTGCTGTTTCAGCTGTAAAGATGCTGTCCCCTGGGGTCACACAGCAGTGGCACAGTCAAGCACAAGCCTCCCAAACCAGCATGTTTGGTGACCAAACCCATCAGAAACTTGCTATGCTTGCCGTGGCCAGTGAGGACCTCCCAGCTGCAGCTTTCAAGCTGGGTCATAGCACGGGTATCTTCAGAAATGAGCAACAGACTAATTATAACTAACTTCCAAAGAGGTTAAAAGGAATCTCTCAGATCGATCTATGAGACCTTTTTGCCTGCAGACTTTGCTCCAGATGGAGAAGCCTCAGACAAGCCTGTTATTTTCATTGGAACACATCTCCCTGCGGTGACAAGATCCAGAAACACCACCGCAGTTCCTCCTTTCCCGCGGACAGAAGGATGGAGGTGCCCTCACCTTGCAGGGGTTGTTCCTCTCGGCGGGGCAGGGCTGGGGGCTGCTGCCATAACTCCAGCCCGTCTCCTGCAGGATGTCCGGGGGCTGCTGCCGGGTCTGCCGCGACACCACGAAGTGAACCTGCTTCTCGCTGGCCTGCGGGAGGAGGCACAGGGTGAGTCCCAATCCCACCGCTCTGCTGCACAATAACCCCGGGTAAATCAACTTGGGATGCTTCACAAAACACAGATCCCATTTAAGCTTGGTTTGGATTTCCCTCTCGTGTGGTCGTGGTGACATAAAGCAGTAGCATCGGTTCAGGTTAATAAAATCCATAAAAATTTACTGCCAGCTACTTAAAACTTGAAAATCTGGTGTTAACTCTGAAAATCCCTGCCTGTCCCAAATCTGGCGGCAGCTAGTGATCCCACCCATGGTGGTGGGGTCGCTGAGCAGTCCTTGTGCCCACCTGCGTGCATCTGCCCCGAGCAGCAACCTGCCTGCCACAGGAGAGAAACAGACACCCAGAGCTGCTGCTCCCTACATTTAGTGCTGTAACAAGGGATGTGCTACAGCTTCGGCTGGTGAAAGTGGGGGATAAATGATGCAGCTGAGCTCACCTGCCTGCAACGAGCATGACAGATGCAAGGCAGCTTAAAGAAAGGGATGTGGCACCATTGGAGAGGCAAAATCCCACTGTGCCAGAGCACAGAGAGAGAGTCAGCAGACACAAAGAAGCCTGCAGAGTAATGGGACTTGGGGTGGGACAGTTGCCAAAGCTCTCACTTCAGGAACAGCAACTGCAAAAACAATTAACCCGAAATCAGCTCAAAATACTTCTGTGCAACAGAGTCACAGCACTTGCACATCTAGGAGATGCTGCAAAACCTCCAGTGAGTTATGTTTGCTCGTTGCTTTCAGGGGCTGCGTGTATGCCTTATGTTGGCCTTGTTAATTCTGTGTACAGGTGATTTTTTTCTGTTATTGAACCAGCACAAGGGAGGTCATCTGTTTCACTAGAAGGCTTAACTCTCCCCTCAGAGAGGTGCATATAAGTCTGTTCAAGACAACAGTGGTGCAGTAACCAAGCTGAGAGGGAGTAGAATTCAGTGTGGTAAATCACGTATCTCTCATAAGGGCAAACCTACAGACCAAGCTGAAGGCCTCGAAGCTATAGGAGCATACCCAGAAGAAAAAAAAAAAAAAATCATCCTCTAATCTTCTCTCCAGGCTAGAGACCACAGTGCTGTGGCAGGTAGGAGGGGCTTTTAAAACTGGTCTCTAGAGGGACTCCTGTCTGCTTGCTTGCAGTTTATTTCCAAGGAACAGCTCAGTATCTAGCATGGAGACCCCTGCAAGCATCTCCGGAGCCCCTGGGACATCAGACCCCCAGAGATGCTTGCTTGTGCTGTTCCCCTGCTCGCGGTGGAGAAGCTCCAAGGAAAGCTGGCATTGAACAAACAGCTGGAAATCAAGCCCAGCTCCAGTTACACTATTGAAATCAAATCTCCCGCAGACAATTAACAGAAGCTAGAGGAGGCCCCTGGGATTTTCATTTTTATAGTTCAGTTTGCCTTTTCTGCGGCTGTATTCTGTAGTACTAGCTGAGAATTATTAAAAGTGCTTTTGAAAATGTCACTATAGTTTAAAAGAAGAAAAAAAATACCTCTCCCAAACCTCCAACTTCAAGCACGAAGTCTGAAGTCTGCATGTTCAGCCCGTGTTATTAGGAAGAAAAATAGTACCTCAGTAAAAAATGCACATTTCTTTGTCACCTTACCGGTACTTTGGGGGATGATACGTTTTTTCCACTAGCAAATAAAATCTCTACAGCTTCATCATTTGGTACATTAGCACATATCAAAAAATAACTTGCTAGGCATTTTTACCAGATTTATTATTACCTAACATCAATTCCTGAACTCTGAGACCAGTATTCTTGGTTACTCATCTGGTACCGAAAAGTAGACTGATGTATCTTGGGAGAAATGAAAACACCCTAGTTTGTAGGATGGTTGAAATGTAACTGAACAATACAAGAATAAACCTCCTACAGGCGTATGACCCCCATGAAAATACAGTTTTCTTTAAAACAAACAACTTCAACTTACGCAACTTCTGTTTAAAACTCATCTGCTGCCACATGGTTAGTCTCAAAATTGGTTATTTAGAGGGAGGTTGTAAATGTGATTAATTCTCTGTAGACCGACTAGCAAAAGTTCAGCACAGTCTCTACTGCAATGTCACATTTGTCTCCAGGTCAGTCAAGTTGAGTAATTTCTCAGAAGTCCGGAGTGTTTTAAAAAGTTATCCAAACAAGACGGCTAGCTTTTGTATTTACGTACTTCCATGTACAAACCCATTAACGTTTCTACTGATCAGGATATTAATTGCTGCTTCAGCCTGATCTCTCTCTCCCTCCTTCCTTTTACTGCTTGCTTTTTTTCCCCACAATACCACCTCTGCTTTTTATGCTGAAGCAAGAATTAAAGAAATAAGATTTGTTTTGAGCCCATATACAAGTAATAGCAGAAACTGCCACTAGAATGAAAATTCACGTTATGGCCAAAGCAAATCAAGAACCAAGTGGGGAATACTCTGCAAAGCGTTGGCTTGGAAACCTCCAGCGGTCTCTTTTGCACCAGCCTGATTCTGTTACTGCTTTTGGGAGCTCTGTCCCTGGTTTAGGTAATGCAGCTTGAGAAGATCTCCAGTTACCTGCACTGTGACCTCCCTGGAGATGCAATGTCCAAGCACGACAGTGGCCAGCAGGGCCACTGGCATGGAGAGGCTGCACAGAAACACCTTTAGATTAAATATGCCACATCTGACACAAGGCTATGACTAAAGATGATGCAGCAAATGGGAGGCAGCGAGCTCCCCAGCGTTACGATGTGTGCACGCTCCCAATTAGCGCTTACACATTTTCTTCATTTCAGTTCTTGTGACTGAGCATATAAACAGCCAGACACCTAATCTCCTGATTATCAACTGCTTCGCCTATGCTAATGTATAATTGCTACAGGCCTGAAGGATCAGATTTTTCTCAATTAATCACTATTTAGGAGTCAAAAGTAATCAGAGTCTGCAGAAATCTGATGTTCTCCCAGCTATGCTTGCATAATAAACCACCACCACCTTTTATCGTATCAGAGAAGGTTCATTCTGCTTTTAAGGAAACTGATTTCATATTTGAAGCTTCCAGCACTGTTAAGTTGAAGGCCTTAATGTGCTGTGAATGACACACACCGAGATCTCAACAGACAGGATACTGTTGAGAAATGAGAGGACAAAAAAAACATGCCGTGTAAGAAGCAAATGCAAAACATTTGTGGCCTCAGTGTAACGGCTTTTCTCTGGCATAACATGGAAACAGGAAAGGCAAATGATAATTGATGAAAAAACATGACAAAAAAGACAGGTTCTGGGAATTTTGCATTAGACAAAAATGATTCATAGAGCTCACATCAGTGCAATGTAATGCTTGCTGTTTGGAAACCTGAGGCTCCCCTTTGATGGGCATGCTGTTTAAATTCCCAGAGAGTGTTGTGCATTTCAAGAATTATTATAAATAACATCCACTCTTTGGAACCCAATAAGAGCTTTAGTAGTGTTTTCAAACACTCGTGTGTGAATGGTCTCATTAAGTCATTCTTTCCATTTCATGTCTATGCTGTATGTGTTTTTTGCTTGTGAAGCACTGTTGCCTTGTTTTGTAGCCATAAAGAACTGTTCCAAGGATACCAATTTTTCAGAACGGTTTTCATTCCAGGCTTTCTTCCCCTTGGAGAATTTAGCATCCCTCTCATCCCCCACTCCCACTGCCTTCTGCTCCCACTTAGTGATCTACATACAGTAATCCTGAGAGATGCTGGACCAACATTTCAACAACTGGTGTTATGCACAGGGTTGCAGTTTTGTTGCCCAGACAGGACATGCCTGCTTGCCTGAGGTTGGGTGGGAGCCCCTGCTCCCAGCATGTGTACGAGCTAATGGCTTTATCCATACCTATGCCATAAACTTTTCAATTAAATTTAGTTACAGCCATCTGTGAATCTGTGCTAAAGGAGAAATCCTTTCCACAAAATACATTGATTTGAATGTTTCTTCCAGCCAGGCTTGTGTTACCCTGATGATACCTGTCTGAAATGGGGAGCACCCAGCCTGATTTGACATCGTGCTATTGAGGAACATGAAATTCTTCAACACATGAACACTCTGCATCCCTCCAAATGAAATGAAAAGTTGCACAATAACAACTGTTGAAGTTTTTTTCTTTTTTTTTTTTTCTTTTTTTTTTTTTTTTTTTAACGTAGGCTGTAAAGACATAAATGAAAATATTTCTGGAAGGGAAATTAGGCAGAAGCTGACTGATTCTGTAGCTGAGAAAGGCACAGTGACACTTTTGTAGCAAGACTGTTAAGCACATCACAGAGGCACCCCTTTATAGTTTTCCATGTGAGTCTAAATAGAGATTTATAAAAAATATGGAAAGACGTCTTTTTTTTTTTTTTTTTTTTTTTTCTCCAAAACATCTGGATTTCCATATACTGGATATAGGCAAGAAACCACACAGTGATGATGCTCTTCCCAAAACATGCCATCGGTTCCCTTAGCCTGCTCTGGTTTGCTCCCATCTGACCTGGAGGGGGTCAGAACTCAGCTGGACCCATTGCTCCTGAGCCACAAGCTGGTTTGCCTTTTGACAGAAGGCACTGCTCTGCTGGCACAGAGTATGTGGGGATTTACATTGGCCTGTTCACTACAACAAAGCCTCCTGGGTGAGCTGACTGTAGAAGACATCACTGGGAGATGGCACATGGCCGTGTTCACCCCCTGTTCCCACAGGGACACCAGGGAGGTTTCAGAGGTGTAAATTCCCACCTGAGCCTGGCACATCTCCTTCCCTCCCCGAACTGCACACCCGTTAATTTTGCAAAAGACGATGAAAACACAAGTCTTGGCTCTCGCCAGGCTCAGAAACCATGCCCAAAGCCTCATTGACAGACCTGTATCAGGTGGGCCGCGCTCTCCAGGCTGCCGTACCGATGGTCGTGCCCGTTGATGGCCAGCACGCGGTCGTTCTCCTGCAGCTGCCCGTCACGGGCCGCCACTCCTCCCTCCAACAGGTTGAAGATAAACACCCCGGGCTCGTCGGCCCTGCGAACCAGCTTTATGCCCAGCTGCTCGTCCGGGCTGCTCTTGTTCAGGACGACGTGGAAGCTGTCGTCCCTGTTGCAGTGGGCCTCGAGGGCGAGCCCGCTGTTTCGGCACCGGTACCTCTGCTCCCTGAGCACCGTGAGCCGCAGCACGTGGCAGGGCTGCTTCAGGATCGACAGGGCGTAGTTGTGAGGCACGTTTTTGATGTCCATGCCGTTCACCTGGAAGGGAGAGCCGTAAATCATCAGCATAAAGGCCTTCTAATCTGAATTGGCACCGGAGGCGGCCAGCCTATTTACACAGATGTCTTCACACGAGGTGACGTGCGGGAGGCCAAGTTTGTGCTGCAGAGTGGTCTTCCCCCAAGGAGAGGACGCACTGTACAGACACTTTCTGCCTTCTTTTTTCCTCTTTCTCTCTGATAGTCTCCAGACATAACTGTTATTTTTCAGCTTTATTATTGCTCTCCCCCAAGCTCCAATATCCTTTCATATATCTTGGTTTTATTCCACTAGCTTCTGATTTCAGATCACCTTGCCAGCGTTTCCTTCCACTCCCACCACTTTCCTGTTGTTTCTCTACTTCATTATCTCCTGGCTGTTTTAGTTACAGCAGGAAAATTTTGCCCCACTAATGAATCTCTAATTAAAATGGAGAAAAGAGCCTCAAGTACAAGGTCAAATGTCCTGGATATTTAGCTAGCAATTGTGCTGGTACATCACACTGGAGAATCAGGCTTTTAATGCTTCTCAGTGTTTTCCAGGTAAGGTTTGTGACAGCAGTAAAACTGTAAAACTGCCTCTTCTTTATTTTAGCTCCAAAAAAAAAAAAAAAAGAAAAAAGAAAAAAGAAAAAAAGAAAAAAAGAAAAGAGCTTCCAGCCAGTCCTGTCATGCCTGCGTGTATAAGGGTGACTGGTCACTGCACTTTATCACCACTAAATGAAAACCAGTTGCAAGACTGCTGGAAAACCTGACTCACACAAGTTATTTCCATGAAGTTTCATGTTGCTCAGGTTGAACTTCTTAAGCATTAAGAAATGTTTCCGAAGTGCAGTGGCAGCGTTCCCCCACACAGACAGAATGCTCCACGTGGGTTTGCTTTTGCAAGCCGCCTGTGTGGTCGTGGCAGGGCTGTCCCCGCTGTGGTCTGGCAGGGGACTGCCCCTCTTTTGATGCAGCTGAACTAACTTCAGATTGGGTACTGCACACGATGTGACAATGGGACTGAAATGGTCAGGGCTCCTCAGTAGATCTCTGGGCAGCTCAATGGTGCCGTAGCTCAGCTGCTCTGCTCTGGCAACTGGACAAGAAGCCCCCTTGAGAGGCACCAGCTGGTTAGCACTCATGCAGCAGTATACCCATGGCAGCATCAGCCCTCAACGAACAGAGCAGTCTGCTGAAATGTTTACATGTAATTTGGAACCCCATGCTAAGCCGTTTGGAAAAAAACACGCTGCCATCTTTCTCCATGCTGTCAGCAATACTTGAGCTAACTGGTTTAAGCTGTTTGGGGTGTACCTGCGTGAGCTGCACTTGTACCTTTGGCTCGCAATGTAAGTATGCCTGTGCACTCCAACTATACATCATCAAACCTTCAGAGCAAGTAAAGAAAGGAACAGGCATTTTCTGTTATCACTCTTTTCTTCCAAGGACTGAAACATGAATATAATTTAGCATCCTTGCACAGCTCTGAGTCAATGGGGCAGCTGAGAGTACTGTTCTCATTCAAAAGTTATTGCTGAAGCCACTGCTCACAAGATACATGCTTTTTAACCATCTGGCCTAATTCTTGTTCATCTGTTACACATTTCTATAGAAACGAGAGCAGAAGTAGCAGCCAACAGCTAATGCCTGAATGCTGTTCAAGTTTGCTCCTAGAGATTTCACCTGTGACTGTGATGGGGCAACACTTGCAGCTCACAACGGGCAGGGTCTCACACCGTGTGGTGCTGACACAGACAGGACATAACCCAGATCAGGCCCCTATCAGCTATTCTGGTGTAAGTGGTATTTAAGGCAATGGAAACCACACTGTGTGAGATTTAAGACCACAGCTAAGTAGAAACATGACAAAAAGCTTATACTTTTATTATTAGTATTATTCTCTTGTACCTCCATACCTTTAGTATCATGTCTCCAGGCAGCAATCTTCCATCTCTGGCAATTACTCCATCACGATAAATATGCTGTATAATGATGTGAACCAAAGGAGTCTCACTGCCTCCCACTATCCTAATGGCCAGGTTCTCACTGGGATCGGTTCGGTTGATCTTAATGCAGGTGATTTCCCCATCTGGAATCAGGTGGTACAATCTGGGAAAACCTGGAAATGCACGTTGTAAGGTATTTATATGATGTCACAGCTTTGCTTCATTAAAACATGTACTATACTACTTCAAGTACCTTCCATTAACCTAAACTAAATTTTATGCATGGATGTGATTTATACTAAGTAGGGAGGAAAGGATACACATGTTTGCTTAATGGACTTGAAGGGATTTTTTATTTTTTTCTAATTAATACATTCAAACTTCCTCTTTTCCCCACAAAACACAGCTTCAAGCCTTTGATGTAATCCAGATAGATGATATGTGATTAATAAAAAATCAAAACAACAAAAACAGTTGCACTTTTAAAAATACATATTTTAAAGGAACAAAATGCATTCTTAGTCACCAGAGTGCTTGGCTTGTGACATCCCAGGAAGCACTTTTTTTTTTTTTTTTTAAAAAAAAAAAACATTCAGCTAGCAGAAGGGCAAGATTTCTTGGGCAACCAAAGCAAGGAGTAGTTTTCCCTATCAGACCTCTCTCCTTTCACCACTGTTGAATTCTAGGAAGTAGGAATACCTGTTACTGCAAAGGGTCTTTATGAAAACCATGATACATTCAGGGAGGGAAAGTTCTCAGAAGATCTGATAGATCTCCAAAGTGTATACACACAAACAAAATTACTTCTGCTGCTGCCCAACCAACTCTATCACATCTACCACATGTTTATCCTAAAACCTGACTGAGAAAAGGAACTTCAGATGAGCACACATCTGCTACCAATGATACTGGAGGTGGCATTTCCACATCACTGTCCACAACCTGGAGAAATGTATCTGTAGATATCTCTGGTCTTGAATATATACACCTAGATCTCACTGTGACAGGGTGGTATTTCCACGGGCCTGGTCCTATGCCTAACCCAAACACATTAACGCTTTGCTGAACTGAAAAGGATGAGGAGCTCTGCTTTTAGTAACAGTCAACTCACTTGGAAGAAGAGCAACATTTTCCCTGATTTTTTTCATGAAACTGAAGTAGAAGGGAATGATGCCAGCTGCTCAGCTGCCAAAGGAGGATCTCTGATGGCCCTGGCAATCCGGGTGTGGGAAAGAAGGACTAATGATGTGAGGGGGGTCCTTTTATTTATTCATAATGTGCCAGAGAAGAGTATCCTTTTCCAAGCCCTACTTTTAAACTGACATGTTTGTTTGCACAGCATGTTGCTAATACTTTCTTTCCTCTAGGCCAATTCAAAATTTTAAGCCACATTCTACTTCAAGTGAAGCTCAAGTAAAAGCACCGGTGAGTTATCTAGTACAAGTGTGGCAACATTCAATTGTCTTGAGCCCTCCATATATGAGAGAAAGCTTTTGAACCTTTTGTATGAGGGTCCAAGCCAGAGCCTATATGAAAAGCCTGTAAGTTGAAAAACTAAGTGATAATATTTTTTTCCAATAACCTTTTTTGAAAATGAATATACAGTGATTGCTACCAAAGAGCAATCAAACAGAATACATTAAATGAAAATTAATAGAGCAGTATCTGAGATAGAATAAATATTATCTACTCCAGAAATATCAGGCAACAAAACAGAAATACACCAAAAAGATCTGGGAGACATCAAGGGGAAAGAAAGAGTAGGAAAAAACACCCATTAATAAACACCACATCACACCCCTTACCACTTCTTTGACCATACGCTCTTCAGGGCGGGAAGCTGTCTTCCTCCACGTCTGTGAAAAGCACCTACTGGTTGCATAGACTTTGACTTTGTGGTTTTATTAAGAGTTGACAGGCAATAAAAATCTATCTAGATAATTACACAGCCTTACTCAGCCTAATTTCCAAGCATCCATTTAATTTATACTCTTGTAACAGCTTCTGTGCTTGTACCGGTCTACTTTTGCACGCAACTTTAAAGTCTCTGGAAAGGAAGGCGCATTATTTTCCCCCTACTCCTCTATTTTCTGAACATTGCTTGCCCAGTTTGTAGCTTGTTTGGTTCTCACTAATCCCAAGGGTGGATTCACATGGGACTCTAACGCAAACGTCTAATCTGGGGATCAAGTCACTCTGTCATCCCATATAGAACATGGACAAGGTAAGCAAGGAGGTGCTTACCTTCCTCCACTGCTAAGAAAGAAGAAACAGCCAATTAACTAGCATCTCAGTGAGGTGTATAAAATCAGACAACACAAGTATTATTCAAAAATTGCCAAAGGCCCAGTCCCCGTGTCAGAATAAGCATGCACATTTACACTCTCAGCGTGGTTATAAGGGTATACATATATAAAAATACAAAGGATAGTCTGGATCCCCCAGTATTCTTTGCATGGAAATGCAACAAATAAATATTTCCATATATTTTGCAAACTACCAAAGCAGTTCTTTATTTCCCTTTGCGTGACGATTCACCTCAGGTCCTAACAAACTTCATTTTTTGACTTGAACGCTCATTCTCCCATATCTCAATCTGAAAACTTTTTCTACAGGAATTATCCATCACATTTCTTGACCATGGAGAGCTGTGGACTGAACAAGCTGCTAATACTCTCATGCTATAGCAGTCTCTAATTTCCCCAGAACAAAATCAGAGCACTGTGACAGGGAACAAGACCCTACACTTATGTAAGATATGAACTGATGTAAGTTTCTTTGCTTCTTGAGCAATGCTTTTACTGGTTTATTAAATCTTGCAGTGGCACTTGGCTGACTTTCAATGGGACTTTATGCAGATGCTTTGAAAGATTTTTTAATAACTAATTTCCTTCTCAAGAGTGCAGTCTGCAGCAAAACATATCTTCCCACTGTTTTTTTCTTGCCAGCGTGCAAGTCATCAGGTTTCTCTTTTCATAGGATTTACCGCTTTACCTCCCATCTTTGATTTGTTTGTGTTCTTTATTGAATATAATTAATAATTGCACCATTTTCTCCTTGGATGGGCCAAGCAACCAAAATAACTGGATGTTCAATTAATTTTTGCTACATTCATTAAAGATATGCCGCTTATTTTCACCCCAGACATATACATGGATATTTACATTATCAACAACCTAGACAGTCATAAGCAAAAGACAACTGCTTATTTTGAAAAATTAACAACGTTTGACAAATTAAATGTATAAAGTACATCAAGATATATTTTTTGAATAAGAAAACTTGTAATCACTTTTTCACCAAACTGTGTTTTCATCAAAACCTACCTTGCCTGTTTAAAGGTGATGATGTGCCTGGAAAACATTGTCTTTGACTTGAAATTTTGTAATGTGCATACTGTACCCAGAAGAATTGGGTCCTGCTCCACCACCTGGTTGCACACAGTGAATGGGACCTCAGCAGGCCCCACCAAATTTAAGGGGCTCTCAGTGGGCTGAGGGCCTGTACTATTCACACATTCTCAACCTGCGGTGGGGCTGGAGCATTGGTTTGTACACACCCCATTTTCCATCCCTTACACTCTAAGGTAAAGTTCTCTATTTGCTTTGACAGGTTTTCCAGAGCAGGAAAACCCTGGAATATTGCATACCTTTCTTTACCATTTTATATTTCCAGTCCTTAAATATCGAAGAGCTGCTGAATCTAGAAAGCAGTAAACTTTCTGTCTTGTTTTTGGTGATTCTTGCAGGTTTTCCCACCAAGTGTTGTGTTTTTGTCACCGGGAATGGTATGGAGCATTCTGAATCTGTCAATAATAACAAAATGTCATCTGCATTCAGAAATATTGTCTGTGCTTATTCCTCAAGTAATATTTTCCTTATACCAGCGTGCAATTTTATTGATATTTCCACAGGTCCCATGACAGTAACAAATAGCATAGGAGAGGCTAGCTATACACGTTAAACTCTGCTTGACTGGTACAACGCGGGACACCGAGCACTCTTTACTATGTTCACCAAGAGTCTGTAACATGAGCTTTTAAGTCTGCTTAATATTTCATCCCCACAGTTTACAGCACTTAATGGTAGAGTTCCTTCAGGGCTTGGTTTCAGCTGAATACTGTGTGCAATATGTTCCTGCTGGCAATGCTGCCATCAGAAAAACTTCTGCCTCCATCCCCAGCATCCAGTGTGACAAAGCACTGCATAATGTTTGCTGTAATGCCTGGGTCCAGATTAATCGAAACCCACTGTGTTAATGCAGTTTGTGTCTCTTGCTTAGACCAGAAGGTGTGACTGACGGAGGTGCTGGCTGAAGTTGGCAGAAATTCACATGCCTACAGCTCACCTCCACAAATCAGGCTCTCTACAGGGACACCCTCATGTGTCTTGGCACCTGGTCACCAGAATTTAAATGAAACTTGCCTAACCTGTCCTTGGAAAATACTTGTCTGTGAATGTCACTTGCACAAGTGTGGGACTTGGTTCTGCAACTCTTCCTTTCCAATTGGTTTCCATTTAGCATTTCATTCTCCCAGTGGCTTGCCATCGTCTTGGAAAGAGCAACCTTTGATTTAGTCCCTTCCATTAATTCTCCAGGGATGCTGGTCCGATGCAGGGGGCAGGTAGAAGGCAATGCCAGCTGTAATGCCTTTCCTTCCTCCTGGGCATTCCTCTTACCGAAATAACTAAAATGAAACTGCTGTGCAGTTGACTGTGTCTCAAGAGTTGTGGATGTTTTATCTACAGCAGGTGAAGTTTATCAGTTTATCTGTCTGCAGTGGAGGAAGTGCTACAGAGCCAATCTCTTTCATTTGGAGATTACCTGGCTCTTCATCCTAGAGCAGAGTGCTTTCAGCTGGTTATGCAGTACTTCCAACAGCTGTTTTGGGGAAATTGGAACTGAAACTGAACCAAACTTGGGGAAAACAGGAACAGTGCAAGATTCCTGCAGGGTGCAGCCTTCCTGGGAGGAAAGATGGGCTGCTGTCTTGTCCTTGGACCACTTTAGCTGCTCCTTTCTGCACTTTAGGAGACTTACTGCAATGAAATGGCTGAAAAAGACACTTCTGCATTTCACTTACCTTTTTCTTCATGTACCTTTCCAAAACACAGAAGTATTTATAATATCTATCTTATTCATGCATATATATACACATATGTGCATATACACACACACAAAATACAACAGGACCCAGACTGAACAGCAGGCACAAAGTGCACCCAGGTAACAGCAGAGGCTGTTCTGTGAGCCTACCTCTGCCTGCCAGGGTTGCCTGGGTCTTGACTGCTGCAAAGCAGTAACAGATGGTAGCACTGCATCAACCATGAGACTATAAAGAAGTAGTTTGACTTTGAACAGCATTTGACATCCTCAAGCAATCATAAATTCAATTTATTTTACAATGGCTGGGCTGCAAAATGGAACTAATGAATGTTTTCAAAAAACAGCAGCATGGCTCTCTTTTACTGTAAAATTGTATAGAGGTTTTTGCAATTGCATTCCCCAACTCTTTCCTCCTAACCAGCTAGATGGTTTAAAGCTTATGCCTGTAGATCAGTTTGAGTAAAGAGCATATATAGTCTTTCTTGGAAGTGAATTTAAAGAGCGTGATGCCAAACTAAAAGCACAGTGATACAAATAAGCATAGCCAAGCCAGAGCAGTCTTTGCTCGGAGATATTTTATCATTTAAGTAGCTTGCCAAGGTCATTTACACTAGTAGATCCAGTCAAAAGATATCACGTCTTAAATGCATCACTGCCGGAAGGATGTCCCTGTCACCCTCCCTCACTTCTCAGAATGAAACAATCTCCTTTACACTTCCCTAACTTCTGCTTCAGACCCGGAGAGCTATGAACATGCAGAATGGAACAGAACAGTTCAGTTGGAAGGGACCTTCAGAGATCATCTAGTGTAACTCTGAGAGCTATTGGTGAGATTACTCTCAGGTAAACGTGGCAAGCTTGGATGCCACACTGCAGACAGATGCTTCTTTGCTTGAGTCAGTTTCAAATGACCAAATGATTAAATATGAGAAAATCTTAACACCTCTTGCTCCAAAACATTTTCTTTTCGCTGTTAGCATTTTTCATTCAGTTTTTATATTTTCTTTGCTTTGGACAACAAAAGATTTCTACCAAAAATATCACTAAAATATTAAAACAGGGGAACAAAGAAAGCTTGTATCATTTAAATCCAAAATGCGTGTACCCAACATTGCTTAAACAAACCAAACCACATGCTGCAAATGGAAAACATGAAGTCACCTTCACATTAGACTGCTATCACCTGCAGTAATAAGTCAGCATTAGGCTGTAACTATTCTTCTGCTGTAAATAGAAATACAGTTGTCGTTACATATATTGTTCAGTGTCCCTGGGTAGCAAAGGAGTTTTCCAAACCCAGTTCTGCATTCAGTATTTAAGTTAAGCACAGTCATGGTTATTGGACACCATTCCTCCCACATCAGGAATGATGATTTTTTCCTTCACCCCATTTCCCCCCCCCCCTCCCCCCCCCGTCACACTGCAATCGAGCACTGGCCCAGCAGAGATATCAGCTTCGGATTAGAGGCACCTACTCACACTGCAGTAGGCAAAAAAGTGATGTGGCAGCAGAAATCCATCTGTGCTGCTGATGCTGGGGTCAACACTTAGGTACACACTATGGTTTTTGCTCTCAGAGCTCTTTTGAAAAACATACAGTCAAAAGAAATTCAGCAGAGACGTGAACTAAGATGAGGGGATTCTGAAAACGGGGGGCAGGCAGACTATACCAGGTGTAAACAGGGACCATCGAGCTTTGGCAGCTGATCTGACAGCTCCTTTATCAAGAAGGGGGTTTTATACCAGCAAGAAGGGGTTATTTCATTTGATCCCCACTGTCAGGCTGGTGCAATCTCAGCTTCATTCTGCCGAGGACTAAACCCAGTGAGGAGAGGAGACACCAGAGAGGAGGAGAGGCACCATCTAATCCCCTGGAGCAAGAAACATGGCCAGGGTGTGCTGTCAGGTGGTGCCAGCCACGAACCTGGGCAATGTGGGGTGAGGCAGCAGCAGGAATTGGTGCTCTCACACCCAGTGCGGGGACCTCCCACCACCCATGGGAGGACCCCAGCTCCTGTGAGAGTAGAGCAAAAATGGGAAGATAGACACACGGGGCTGCTTTTTTCCAGCACCCAGCTGACAGGACGATGATAACTGCAACAGAAAGAAGTATATTCATTTCCTCTTCCAAAAAAAAGAGAGTGTCTTTGAGATGCTGTTGCACAAAGAACCTGTTGCAAAGGACTGAAGAGAAATTCTTGTTAAAGTTGTATTTATGTAGCTGCAAGCAACTTGCTTGCATATTTTTTAAAGACCAAATTCCAGAACAGCATAACCAAAATGCATTCTTTGAATGTGTAATTAATACTGTCATTTGGGTACTGAGCTTCTGTGATCTCATGCATAAGAGTAACTACTCATTAAATAATTACACGTCTACCTGGTTTTTCCAGTGTGGTGGGACGTATTTGGAAGTTTACAGGCATGCTAGGTGCAGAAGAATGACACCACAAACAGAATCGAGTACAGAATGATACTCTTGACAGAGAGATCACCACTCCGCGGCCCCATTATATATCCCTTATAAAGTAGACAACAGAGCTTTTCATTCTGCTGGAAACATAAAGACCAGTATGATCTTCACACATCCTCCTGCTACCATCTGGACCCGGCTAGGTGTTACTGGCATCCAGATCAGCCCTGTGGTCTCTAGACATGAAATCAAACTTTCAGTGTAACTATTAGCAATGTCAACTATAAGCTGAGGTAGAAGGTGGTCATAAAATTTCCATGCCCCAAAACAGAATTTGGCAGCATTTTGTCCTTATTTTCTGTGTGTTTCAATGACAGCATGACACACAGAATAAAGGGAATTTAGATCTGCTGCCCTCTTAGAGCCTTTACCCCGGACGTGTTATCTGCGGAGAGACGTGAGGTGCTGAGGCATCAAGCAAAGGAATAATGAACTCAGTCAAGACCTTGATTAATATGATGATTCCTACTCTAGCATTCATATACCAAGAGGAAGTGATGATAATGTTGGCTTCATAATTACGGTCCAATGCAATTAGTAACATTTGCTTATTGATTTGAGAACACCAAACGTTACGTGTTACTGCCTGCCAGACCCCTCTCCCTTGACATACGCCAGAGAAACTTGCCTCTTCCACTAAGAGCAGAACATTCTTACTTCATCACCTGCCTGGCTGAGGCAATACAAATTGTCCACTGAGGATCCTACAGAAGTCCAGGAATAACTACAGTGCTTTACATTTACCTATTGTCCTTCCACTGGGAATGTCCAGTGCTTCATAAACGTTAGCAGAAACACCTGAGATTCCCATACTGTGTGATGACTGAGATCCAATTACCTTTGGGGGGGGGGGGAAATGGACACATGCTGGTGAAGCCTCTTAAACAAAATGATAGAGCAAATCAATGACAGCTCCAGTAATAGGACACATATGCCTAAATCCCATGTCCCATGCCCTAGGTACTGGGATGGCTGTAGCACATGGGCAGTTACCAGCATAGCCCTACATGAGGTCCCCCAGCTCCAGCTTTCTTCTTCCCTGCCATTTGCTAACGGCTTTTTTAAAGGAAGAAAATGCACAGAAGGTTGGGTTTTCTGCCCCCCCCACCCCTTTATTTTTTTTTAAATCATGTGCACCCACCACATGAAAGGCATGTCAATCACTGTCAGCCAGTTCCCACATGCACAGGGTCCCCTGCCCCATTTTAAGTGATAACACAAGGAGGAAAAAAACATTACCTTCCTCTCCAGCAGCAGAGTTCCCAACAGCCTCCCTTTCTCGGTCAGCCTGGTTGGAAACCACACTTCCACTTTTAGTCCTTCGAAGAACACTGAATGCCTTGTTTATTTTTTTAAAAGATCTGCTTCTTATAGTGGAGCGTTCAAAGTGACGGGCTGCAACAGCAGGAAAAACGAATCAATATATTTCAGCAGCACCATGCAAGAACCACATCATCTCTACATCCGTTGGCACAATAGCAATGACAAGGCTTCTTGCACTTCAGTGTTTCATCTGACTCCAACTGATTCTCCAAGATTGCATCCACCTGAATCTAGGTACAATTACACATAAACCTGTATCTGCAAGTGTGTGTGGCAGCCTGGGAGACAATAATCCTCAGTCAAAGCAGAATTGATAGTAATCCAGTGAAAAATGCATATGAAAGGAAAAAAACTCTGCCCTTTCAAAGCTATATAAAGTTTGACAAAAAATAAAATAAAAATAAAAATCTGGAAGTCATTGTAGAAAACTATTCTTGAATAAAAATCCACTACTGCCTCAAAAACCTGCAGTGCCTCCAAAGCTTTCAAAAATAGCCAGCAGTTTGATGTCAAAAACTCAAAGATCATCAGGTGGGACCAAGTCACATCTTCTAAGTTGAGACTAAGTTGATACTTCTAAGACAAGACTTAAAAAAAAAAAAGTCATAATCGTTTCAAAACATTTTGCTTTCCTTTCCATCCTGCTGAAGATATCTTCATGGCTGTTACTGTTCTGTCTCTTTGAGCTCTGCATGTTAGCCAAACATTGTAATCTAATAACACAACATTCCCTCAAACCAGACTGTGGCCTCTAAACTCAATAAAACTGGTGGGATTTAATTTCATCCCGGTGTTCTTGCTCCTTCCCTTTCCATCTCTCTCGCTCTATGTGCACAAGGGGATAGTGCTGCTCTTCTAAACTTCCACCATCCTTCATCCCAGCACAGAGCTGGTGCAACACAAGGTTTGTGCAACAAAATTTTGGCTTTAGAGACATCAAATACGAGATTTGATCTCACTGTTAATGCTTCTAAATCAGCTTTATGGTCAGGTCTCATCAGAGCCAGGTGCTTTGACACAGAGTTAAGAATCAAGGCAAGATCTCCTGGTGCATCATGTCCCTGGCTATGGTTATTTCAGCAGGACCTCTAAAATGCGCTGCTCTGGGAGGCTGGCAAACACTCCTCAAGCTATCAAGTGCTTCTTAAGGTTTGTTCTTCTGAAAATACTTGGCAATTGCCAAACGGTTCCCAACAGGTTTTTGGGTAGGTGTCCATCACATGGTCTACGGGGGTTACTTGGGCCAGTGTGTTTTGGTGAAGCCATTACACAGTTGCACTGTGTCCCTGATATATCACACATGCCATTTCTCTTCCAAGTGAGCCAACTTGTCTAAGTAATCTTTTTTTTTTTTTTTTAAGACTTGCACTTTGCCTGCATGCAGCAAGTCGTCAGAATGATGTTGCTCCCAGGCAATAAAATTTGTTTTTCACCTCAAATACATTGGGTCACTGAACGCCCATTTTGACAAGCTGTGTAAAATTAAAGCATTTGCATTCACTTTTTATTTTCTTTCTTATTTTTTAAACCTTCCAACAACATATGTTTCACAGAAAACGAGTGCTGGGAGAGGCCACCAGGCCCCGAAACCCTTATCCTGCATTCTTACTCCTGCTCCGGTTGCTGCGGTGGAGGTCTCCAGGGCCGCTGCCCGACTGGCTGTCCTCCGAGGTGGGGCTGAAGGCTGGGTTCACCAGCCCTGGCTCATCTGTCATTAAGGCGATGGCCGCAGCTGCGGAGAGCTCGGGGCCCAGGGCGGCGACCGTGAGGCTGGAGCCGTGGTCCGGGGAGCAGTCCTGGGAGCGCCTCTTCCGCTCCTTGGTAAGGCCGTAGTGGGATGCCCCTTTGCACCTAAGGAGAAGGAAGGGGAGGGAGATGTGAGAACAAATCGCACTTAATGTTGCCTACTTACTGCGGTTAGGCAAGGTCACTTGAAGCACAAACTGCAAACGTCACGGGGAATGATGAAATATGGGCACTGACCAGCAGGGAAAAATCGCCTGTCCTGTCCTGTTATACAATGAAAAAGAATGGAAACTGTCCTTAAATTAGCTGGATTTTCATGGAAAGTCTACTGCTAGTCAAGGGAAGAAAGAAAGCTGCAGCCTCGCCTGTAGGCCCGTGTATAGTTACTGTGGGGGCAAAAGGACAGGGATAGCAAGTGGCTTGTTACACCATGGCTACAGCCTGTAATTTTCCCCTTGCCTCTGGTTAATGAAAGAGAGATGGGTGAGGCCTGACAGCTTCTTTATTTCTGCTAGTGAAAGAAAAGGCCTCTTACCCTGGCCTGTTCCTTGACCAGGCTACAAGGGCGGTGGCACTGGGAGCCCAGCACCACGCTCCTTCATCCTCCCTCCAATTTTCCTGGTCTGGGGAGCTCAAGGCCAGCTGCAAAATTATTCCAGATTAAAATCCAGCTCCTACATTCTGACTTGGCAATGACAAAATCCTCCATTTCTGGTGCACATGCTTGAGAAACAGCTGACTTGTGACCCCACCTGTCTTCTCTGGGATCATCCCAGATGGCAGGCGTGGGACCACACGTAACATTTCTTTATCAAGACTTTCTAAGGAAAGTCACTTGAAGAAAATGAAAGGTCATTGTGCTCTGCAGGGTTCAGTACTTAATTAAAGCTATAAAATACCAAAGAGACTGAGTGGCCCAAGGAGACAGCACCTGTGACTTCTCTCCAGTGCCACTTCTACCCTGTGCCCACCCACTAGAACCTCATTCACCGCATTAAAAAAGAATCAGCCTTTTAATCATGATCTAATGAGCTCGGCCTACTTGCTGTTACAATTATCCCTTTCTTCCTAGCAAAGCAAACTGATGACTTTCATAAAAGTGCCCTGCAGGATGAACTCACAGAAATAGCTGCAGAAACCCTCGGGGACTGAAAGCTCTTCGTAATATATGGCATGCACAAAAGGCAATGCATAATACATACAGTACACAGCGCTAGTGGGTTAAGTGTCAGAAAAAAAGAGTAGTATGCTGAGCTGAGGCCTTGGGAGAGAAATGATTTATGGAAGCGGTTCCTAGGATAGGAAGATGAGACTAGGACAAGTCACAGAGCTCTCTGCGTCAGCTTCGGAGCAGCGGTTTCATTTCTCTTACAATATTGGCTTTTTAAGAGAGGATTTAATTAAAAACTTTTTTAGCACTAAATTATGATTTAACATCACTTACCTCATACCACTTTTGAGGTAAGTTTTTTCCTCTTAAAAAGGAAAAAAACAAAGACATGTATCACACGGATGCAGCCATGCAAGTTGTGTACATGCTTTAAGCTTTGGATGGAAATGGCAGAAATAGAAATTATTTCTAAACCCTTTCACAAGCAAATAGACACATCTGAAAATAAAATATTCTTTTGTAGAAGAGAAGGTTTCTCAACTATTTCAAAAGACCAACAAGAAAAGGTTTGGTGCACCTATTCTAAGACAAGGCTGCAAGAATAATGCAAAAAGGACGGGAGGAGCTCTCCTGCCTCCACTGCAGTAGGCATTTTCCTATTCCTTCTCCCTTAAAAGAGGTCTGTCTCCCTCACTTTCTTGAGCTCTGTCAAGCTGCCTGTCCCCACAGCATCCCACACCCAAAAGGACAGGCAAGATTCTCTCCTTTTATTTCATAGGTAGTGGAACCACATAGGCTTCCCCAGCTTGTAGCCTACCTATACTTCTCCAGTACAATATTTTGGGAATCCCAGTCAGAGTAATTGTGGTGGGATCACATTAGGTAATCCAGTCTCAAGAACACTCAACAACAAAACAAAGTTAAGAAATAGTCTAAAAAGCTACCACAACAAAACAAACACAAGAAAATGGCTTTGGGGTGAATTGTTTGCTGTTCTTCAAAAACAGACTTTGCCTTACAGAGATCCTGCAAATATTCAGAATAAAGTAAGAGATATTCCTATTCCCCATTTATTTTCTTTGCCACTAAATTTTCAGTGGCCTATGTTAGGGCACCAGCCAACTGAATGGGTCCTCAAAGGCAGATATTTTGATGTTGTAATTGGGTTGCATGAAGATTAGCATGAAGATTGGAAGAGGCACTGAACAAAGATTTCCACCTGCATGGATTCAGCTGCTGCTGGTGTCCATCTGAATGGTGCTGCTGAAACCTTCACTTTCTGTGAAATCCTTTCTTGCAGCTGCTGACTGCACTACAGGTAGCAGCAGCAGTCCAAATGCAAGGAGCAGAAGACTGAATGCAGAGAGGGCTGACAAAGTTTAATATGTCGTTTATTGGAGAAGACAACTTATCACAGCACAAAGCACAAGGCATACCTTTCTAATTCTGTCAGAAATAGTTAAAAGAGAACCTAAGCTTTTCAAGCACGAGCACTGAATCTATTTCTTAAATAATTGTGGCAGCATAAATGAGTACAAAGCAAGCCCTCTTTCTTCAGATTAACACCGTGTCCTTGAAGAATGAAAAAAACTCCAACTTGTAATAAAATCTGCAACAGCATCTCTTCACTTTCATTGTTTTCCCTGTGCTGACACTGCTGTGATAACAGAAAACAGAAAGAAACAACTGTCTAAGTGGAATCATATTTATAGTGTCTCAGCTACATTTTTCCATATGGTTGGCTTTGGCTTCCAGAAAAGAGAGATCCATAAAACAGCTACATGCCAGTGCTAATTATCTCCCTCACTATAATTATTAATCAGCTGCCTGATTTACAGCTGGAAGAGAGAGTTGGAAATCCAAGCAGGATACCTGATTAACATGGGCCAGTTGTAAAGTGAACCCAACGCTGTCTGGTGGCCAAGGTGAACTGCAGATTTATGCTCCTTCTCAGTTGCTCTGGACAGAGAGTAATTCCATGCAGCCATATGATATCAAAACGAATTGAAGTCCAGAAGTGAGAGATAAAAACAGACATGAAAAACGTGTGTTGAACAGCTTATACCTTTAAAGTAGTGTCGCTAGGTGCACACGGGAAATTCAGATTTTTTGTTTGTTTGCTTTTTGTTTTTTTTTTCCTGTTTGCATGACCTCTTTTTTCAAGCAGCAGAATGCTCTCTGAAATCTTGGCCGCACGATGGTTGTCCTCTGCTCGGGGAAGGACTTGTTCCCCCCTGCTTCAGCAGCAAATTCCAGGGGGAGTGGAGCCACGACTCCACTCACTCTCTGTCCATGACCTCCAATAAAACCCAGGCCAAACCATTTTCAGCGTAATAGCTCCCTTCTGGTACTAAATCCACAAAACCTCATGCAAGCTTTCTTGGAAGGCCATGGTGGCTGCTGAACCTTCACATGGGGCTGCAGACCTGTCCAGCTCCAAGACAGGCAGCAGCATTGCCATGCCCCTGCCCTGCTCTGCATGCAGGGGGGTTCTGCAAACCCATCTCTAGCTGTAGCACGTCCCAAGTGCTGGAGCGAAGGGATCCAAAACCACATGTCTGCTTTAACTTGGTCCTAATGCTTGTAAAAACAAGCTTCAGTTACACTCACAGCCAACAGAAAAATGTCCATGTTATTTGCAAATTCAAATGAAAGCAGTGGTTTCAAAACAAAGACGCCTTTCCCTTGCAGCATCCCCAGCTTACACAGCGGAGCAGAGAGGGCCTGGAAGTGAAGCTGACCACAAGGATTTCCATTACCCGGGCTGAGACGGGAGCAAAAGATAAAGACAAAACATAAACAAGGAGAGCTGCATTGATTTTTCACTTTTAGTGATATAAATGAATGAAAGTAACAGGGAAATATATATATATAATTATAACATTTTCTATTTTACAAACATGCTGTTTTCTGTGTCACTTCTCAGGCTGCCCCTGCTCACACCTGACTGCCCAGGCAGGGAAAGGCAGAGACCCTGGGGAGCACATTGGGAAGCCAGCCAGCGCTGGAGAGCTGGCTCTGGCACAGGCAAACAGAGCAGCAGCGCTCCCTGCCCAGCTCCTGCCGTGCCTGCCTGACCTCGCTTCCAGCCCGCTCATATTTTGGTACTGTTTTGTTTTAGTGCAGCGGAGGCAGACACATTGTCTGAGTGCAATTAAGAATAATGTATACAAAGCACTTGCAATTGCCCAGCAGAAGAAAATACTGCATAATGGGCTGTCATCGCTGATCCGAAGCTAAGCCCTGATTAGGGCAGACAAGCATGTTTCAGCTATGCCCTCGCTGCAAGCATTCTTGTCCTTGTGTAATTTGGGCTTGACACAACCCTGGATCAGAAGTACCAACAGTGTGCATCACATCCCGACTCCATCACACGGCCCTGTACCATGAACTGATCTGCTGGAAGGGCTGATGGGGACACTGAGGGCCACCAGCAAGGAGCATCTGGGATAACCTGGTGCTGATAGCCTTGCTTGTGAGACCTCACAACATGAATCTGGTGAGAAGCTCCTGCCTTTCCTGGAAAAGAGGCGTTGTTAATTCCTGCCCCACAGGGGCCATCTGCACAGTGTGTGCACCAGCGGTGACTGCAGTCCAAAGGTAACCTGAACACCAGTCGTATGGATTTTGGGTCAGATGCCCAAACTCTAGAGCCTTCTAAAACTCCAGCCTAAGTGAGTGAGCTGACTTGGTCAGTTCATAGGCAGAGCTCACACCAAGTCTTCTGATGCCAACAGGAACTGGAACCAAAAATGAAAGAGGAGTGAGGCACCTAAACTCCAGCCAAATCCAGAGTTACACATGGATCTAAGCTAAAAGATTACAAATGTATAATCTCCTTTTCAGACCAACTATACCAGTGCCTAATAGGCCATCAACATCTTCAATAGGAAGGTGACTAAAACCCTACTGCTCCTTGCACCCAGTGATGCTGTATCATCCCTGCTCAGAAATCTGTCTCTTGTGAATCCTGGACCTGAATACCAAATTACTCTTCTTGCTATATATAACTCTTGGGAATGAGGGATTAGCAGCACAGTGTGGTGAAACAATGCTTTTTCCTTGGTATTTCTGCATTCTTGCAAGGATTAACCACTGTGTGAACTCTGCATATTAAAAAAGCTTCATAAATAAGTATATGAATTTTATTTTAATGGATTTGCCTTTTCTGCTTTTTATAAAAGATTGTTTCATATCAGGAGCATTCCTTGGGCTACTGTGGCCACCAGGTATGGCCAGGAAGGTCCTGCCTACACTAAACCTTCCTCAATAGTTATACGGAAGGGGATGAACAGTTTAAAAAGCAGTGCTTAAACTCCTGGGTTACCATTTCCAACCAATACTCACTGAAAGTAAGACTGCAAAAAAACATTTCTAAACACATAACTAGATACAGACTGTTTCCTGCATCTGCACCTGAATTGTATAATAATGCCAGCAACATTTCCAGATGCTCAGCACTGCAGTGCTATGTGCGCTCTGCCCTGGCACTTGTGCACTTGGGTGTGCTCTCTGATGGCCTCCTGCATCGCAGCGCCAGAGGCTTGCCATTTGCTTGGGGAAAAAAATGCTCATTTTCAACCTAACATAAGTGAAAAACTGTCCCAATTACTATTGCTCTTTCACTTCAATATATCAATAACCCTATAAACAAAAGCCTTTCGCAGACCAATTCCTGACACCTGGGGCACTTGCAGGGCATCAGGCTGGGAAGGAGGCACGTATTGGCGACTAGATCCCCATAGCCTCCAGCAGGTTGAGGATGAGCTTCCATAAACATAGCTCTTCTCCTCGTCAGCATGGTGATAACCCTGATAGAAGCTCATGTGAGGCAAACGGCTTCTCTGTCTGGCTGTCAGAGATGTTCTCATATTATTCCCTCTCTATTGTCAACCGGAGACCTTAGCTAGAGTATAAACACATAGCAGATTTAGAGGTTCTATATTTCTGCATTACTACTCTATAAATATTTATAAAGATACTCATAACATTTATTTCTTTAAGCTAAAGCTATTTAGCTTAACTACTTTCCCACAAGAAAGGAAAAACCTTTCAAATACCTATTATTTCAGTTTAACTTCACGTATCCCTGTCACAGTTTCCTAACTTTTTTCCTGCTTTTTGCTTTAATGGAGCCATCATAATTCAACAAACTCTGAAACTACCTTACTAGTGAAGCCGAACGTTGTGCTGTGTCCTATCCGTAAAGATCTGACTCCAGGGAAGGGCTGTCATTTTCACAATGCTCTTGCACTACGATGCTGTCAAACAAGATATATTTGTATATTATATAAGGAACGCGTGCAGGCAGAGCTGTATATTTACTCTTCCACGTCAGCTACCCTGCATGAATCTGGGTGTACCACAAGAAAAATGACTCTTTACCTATAGCTCCCATAGATTAATAAAAAGCTTTTCTGAGAGTACAAAGAAAACACATACTGAGCGTTGTTCACAATGCCTATGTTTGCCACCAGCTTCAGGGATGTGCTCTCATTCCTAAGGTTTGGTGGCTGAGGATGAGGAGCAGGGAAGGCTAGAGGTTTTGGTACAGTCCCTTTAAAGCATCTTGCACCGATGAAGAATGGGAGAAGAGATGAGAGTTCAGTTCCCACAGTTCCCAAGGCTACGCAGGGAACAGACAGCCGAGGCCAGACACAAATTAAACAAGCGCTCTGCTCGCTGCAGCAGGAACCAAATTCCCATTTTAAGCGTGAGTGTTTATGCTGAGGGAAGGGCCTCCAGATTTCCTACTAGTTTTCAGGGCAGCTGAAAGAACTTGGAACACATTTTTATTCTTAAATGAATTGTAAAGATTGAATTTCGTGTACATGCTACCAAAGTGTCATGTCACATGTGGTCATGTTTAAGCTTATTTTTCCCCCCTTTTCTTTAAAAAGTCAAATGTTGCATTTCAACCACCAGCATTAGCTTCTATTATGAAATATGTAGGAAGGCCCACTAACCCCTATCATGGGAACAGGGAACTGGAAGGAATAGGTAAACAAGACAACTTGCCTGCAATTGTGGGCAAAAATCATGGCTGGGATAGTTGTGCAATGATCCCCATTGTTGCTGGGGCTGTGCACAAAATGTTGGACCAGATTATGTTCTCTCCCTCCCCTGACAACTCTCCCAGGCCATTACTCTGTCAATGATGATTTTGAAACTACAACCATCCTGATTTCTCTTCAAGACTCAAGCACTGTTTCAAATTCTACTCTTAAGCCATTTCAGTAAATCACAGCTGTGTTATGCATAGGGAAACGGAGCTGTAAACTGCTAGCAACAGCTTAGGTGGACAAGTCAGCACACGGGCTGGAAATGCTGGCTTCTTTCAGGGATTAGCGCAGCTCGTCCATCTTGCCTAACATGACTGCTGCTTCACAGAAGCTAATATTTACAATTTAAATAGTATCTTAGCATTCTGTTGCCCCTTCCCTGCCCATGCCCGAGCCAGGAGTGCTCTGAGAGCGCACAAGAGCATTAGCAGCCTGCTTGGTATACAGCCTGGGCACTGCTATAGCTCCTGTGCTGCTCTTAAAGGTAGAACAGAAGTAGACTGTGAACAATAAAAAATGAGGAATTAACCATTGTGAAAGACAGCAGTCAGCCTATTAGTTATTATTTGCTCCTAGATTACCCTAAACAAATATTTTTATCGTCACAGGGAAGTTTCTGGCCAGCAGCACAGAACCTCAGTGGTCTCGTGTGATGCAAAACAACAGCAGTATTTATTTATACTGAACTTCCTCAATTAAATACTGAAGTTTTCCAAGAGTAATCTAACAATATTAAACATGTTTTATGCATGCTGCTTACACCAGCTGATACAAACCAGGGAAACAGAGAGCTGGCACGCTACCTATAGCTCTTTGCAGGTGCTCTGGTACCAGCACAGCAAGCATGTGGGTGGGACATCCAGAGCAAAATGAAAGGGAAAATAAGACACAGCAAAATGGAAACAACATTTTTTGAGACAGTGAGGGCCTGGAAGCCTTGCCAATGGCTTCTAGTGCTTTTAACATTCAACAGCTTACAACAGATCATTAATCCTGTTCAAAAGGTATACGAAAATCCTAAAGATCCTAAAACTCCTCAACTTCAGCAAAGCTGGAGGAGCTCAATTAAAAATTTATCAGGTGCTTTCATCACCTTGCAGAATTGCACTGTTTTGTATGCCAAACTCTTAAGAAACCTCAGCCTTCCCCTGTTCTTGAAGAAGGGTAAAATGGAACATTGCATCAAAAGGAAGTGACAAAATATAGGCTCAAAACACCCCCAAGAGATTTATTCATGGAAAACTTAGTTGCCTGTCAATACCTCTACCTTCTTTTACCCACAGATGGCACACATGAGGGAGCAATCTCATGCAAGGGGTGTTAACTGGGTACGTGGAAAGTAACAACACTTGCCATCAGCAGCTGTTAGCTTTGTGTCTGATGCCATGCTGCTCAGAGAGTGGCACTGGTATTCTGCAGGAAATCCTGACCACTGATTTTGCCTTGTGCTAATAAAGTAATAAGATATTTTTACAGTAGGAATCAAGATGATACGCCATGAAAATGCAGAAGGATCATTGAATATCTACCTGATTTAGAATCTTAACTAAAAAATAAGCCTGGAGATATCAGAATATTTGTACAAATTTTCAAAAGAAATGTTAATGCTTCTGAAATCAAGTTATCTGGGGTAAAAATGACAACTGAAAAGACAGAGATGCTTAAGGCACTGCAACACTCATAATACAATCCTCTACGCTGTCTTTTTCAAATCATATGGATACCTGTATAATTAATGCCAAGAATAAACACCGGTTCTGTTGATTCACTTGTTTTTCATGTTTATTCAGTGTTTTGATCTCTGGATTATATTCAACAGGTATAACTAGTCTCCCGGAACTTAGTATCTCCGCGTTGTCTTCACCTCCTATTATCCCCACCTATACTATAAATTTTATGATGCAGTGAGAAAAATATGCTCGCAATGGGACCAGGGATTTGGGTTCTTTAACAGGGTTGACGATATGGGAACGATAGGATCAGTGTAGCTCAGCTCTTTCAAATACAGACAGATAGACATTTTGCATTTACAAATACTTAACACACATTTATATATATACATATATATATAACTAATTACAATATCTGCTATGCCACAGTCTCAACAAGGGAGCAGGACTGAGGCTTCTGTTGGCACAAAGCAACGATACGTGCAGGTAAGATTCTAGATGTAAAATAATAAAAGGTGAACACCGCGTTCAGTTTCAAAATAATTTCTATCCAAGGCTGGGATTTGCTAATGTTGTTTCCACTGGAATTTGAAATTACAAGAAACACTGAGGCTGCAGTCAGTAAGTAATGACTGCTGTCTTTATACCTTCATATTGACAGAAAATGCTATGAAGGGCGACCCACAGGTCTGGCTGCGGTGGCACTTGCCTCTCAGGGACCCCAAAATCACATAAGGTTCCTTTTAGGTCAGCACGGATATCTAAATCACATCACTAACACATCTTGGTAAACACTGTTCTCTGAAATGTGCATCCTCTTGGGCAAGGTCAGAAAAAGAAGGTCTTAACGTGCCTTCTCAGGAGTAGAAAGAACACAGAGGCCCCTGTCAGGTGCCCATCTGAGTGCTGAACAAACATCTTCACCATCGTAAGATGTGTCATAAGATGTCACAAATGCTTTCCTTTTTAAAAAAGTTTTCCCCTTATCAAATTCAATGTCTGATATTCATAAGGACTTTGAGTCAGTCCTGTAAGAAGTGAACTGCATGTGACTCGTGAATCACCTTACATGAAACCCTAAAAAAAACACGATCTCCTTGTAGGGGTGGGGAAAGCATTTCCTGTTGTATCACGACTCAGTTTCCAGGATTTCAATCAAAACAGGTTTTGACAGTGGCATAAGAAGTACACAAGTCACACAGTTGACTGAATATCTTGTTACATTAAGTTTCTGTGAGGATAACATAGCCAGCAGTACGTTTTGCTTATCTCATCCTAGAGAATCATCATCCTGACTTCTGCTCACCCTGCCTCCGCAGCCCTCCCCTTTGCAAGCAGGGTTGGAAGAAGATGGACCAGAGGGAAGTTAGGAGCTGGTTTTCAGAACAAAAATTCCCCAAACCAATGGGCATGTAAAAGTCCTTACTGCTTGTGGCTTTATGGTTTCACTGAGGCGAATATGAGATGTTGAGATGTTTCAGTGAGATACTTCACCCTTCCATTACAGTAAACACACACTGTAAAAGCATTTAAAGACTCCAGAAAGTCTGTATCCAGCCACAGCACAAGTATGGCTGGAATGCTGTTTACAATCCTCTGAAAGCTCACATGGTAGGAAATGCTCACTATATGATGCTGTAAAAATTATGAAAAAATAATTTTCTCAAATCACCATTTGTAACAGAAGCATCAGAAATAATTTAAACTTGAATGCCTTCAGCCAAATACAAAAAAAAAAAAAAAAAATTCCACTCAACCTTCTCTCCACATGCACAGGCAGTGCTGTACGCACTAATGAGGAAGCCACGTGATGATGCATTGGTGCAGTTTCCCTTCTCTTGTTCAAGGACCACTTGTAGCATCTGCTTGGCAAGGGAGGCTGAGAGAGCTCAAGCCCTCACTCCTCAGTTTTTGGGAGTGTTTTCAGCACTAAAATACAGGTTTGGGTAAGCCTGGTCTCTGCTCCTCCTCTTGAAACCCAACCCAGGTGCAGCAAGGAGGATTCACAGAGGTGGATTGAGCAAGAAGGAGCCTGACACTATCACCAAATGGAAAACAGGTGCCTGGGGAGGGGAAATCCTGCTTCAAAGGCTGCTGTGG
Source organism: Oxyura jamaicensis (assembly GCF_011077185.1). NCBI lineage: Eukaryota > Metazoa > Chordata > Aves > Anseriformes > Anatidae > Oxyura > Oxyura jamaicensis. Next base: position 68,629,519 of record NC_048896.1, on the reverse strand, counting down.
CTTCTTTGGTTGAAGCTGGGAGAGGTATGCAAGAAAAGGCACTGTCCTCTGTTAGTCTTGCCAGTATCTTGAGGAAAAACTGACAATACTGTCCAGCATCCAGGCACAAGAGTCTTTCTTCGGTCCAAAGCTGAAGCAGTGACCCTTGAAGTACAAAAACGCAGGCGGAGAACCTCTCCACAAAATTCTATCTTGTTTTCTTAGACCACCAGGGTGCAACTGGTGAATCAATGGAGATAACGCATAAGCTATGGTAGAAGAAGGGATCCCAGCCTGGACTCCCTTAATGACAGAAGATGCCTTCATAAGTGGGTACCATACTGCCAACCACATAAAATGGATTTCCCTACCCAGGACAAGTAAGAGAAGGAGAAAATCACTTCTGCACTGTATCTTACTTTTAGCCCAAGTTGGTAAGACTGCTGCTTCCTCATATTCATTAGCTTGCAGATACCACAGATTTCTTCAAGTTTTCCTTGTCATTTCTGCTCTCTCAGATGGCTGTTTTTGCATGGTTTACATAATAGAGAAGGTTTTCACTCCTTTTCTTTTTATTATTATTGAATTATTTTAAGAATTGTTCAGGTGAAGAGGCAGTCATTTCACACCGTCCACTTACAAAACATGTTAACATATCTACTCATTCTGTTAAAACACAGGAAATAGAATAAAAATTCCCAAAATGTTCATTAGGAAGCTGCTCTTTCCTTCTTCCCTTTATGCTGCTGCAGGCATGCATTGCAATATTCAAGCCCTATCAACTATTTTTGCTTCAGAAATTAAAATATAAACCTCATGCATGCAGCTGGGCACCTAGAACACCGTGGGCACACCTGGGCAGCAGCTTTGGAGAGCTGAACCTTGAGCATGAGCTGCAGTCATACTCCCCTGGGCAATCCAGGACGGTGGCCTTGCCCCTGCTGTGCTAGCAGAGGGTACAACCTGCTTGACCTTGCTGCTCCTACAAAAACGGCCCAGGCTGCGATGCGAGAGGCTGCCTTGAAGCGGATCCAAGCGGTGAGCGCTCTGTGACAGGTTGTGGCATCGCAGTGACTCAGCCAGCCTCTGAGCCCGGGGCCGTTCCAGCGCAGGCTGTGATTTTGTGAACGTCACAGGTCGAGGAGACTTGGGTCTCGTTAGCTGTGATGACGGCCCCCTGAAGGGAAACCAAGGTGGCGCAGGAAATGATGTCAGTTCATTATCGGCTCTGAAGGGGGATAATTGCAGCCTGCCCTCTTCCAACTGAGGTGACCCTGGTCCTGGAGAAGGGAGCTGGCAGCCTGAACTCCAGCAGCGCACTCGTGCTGTGCCTCATCGCCTGCTCGTTTTCACAGGGACATGCTACCTGCGTCACGACTCAAGGTGACCCAAGCTATCACCCACAGCCAGGATCTCCAGCTGGACATCTACATCACTGGCGGGTGGCTGCATGCTGGGGGCATCGGACTTGTTGGCACCCAGACACGTATAAACTGAATTCTATTCACTTCATGCAGACATTACCCCAGCAGCCTGTCAATGCAGATGGCTAATCCAGCCAAGCTGACCAGCTTTGTAACACAGAATAATCTTACCACTACAACAATCAAATTTGCTCCAGTTGCAAAATATCCACCCCCACACTGACATGAATGTCAAGGATAAAAAGAAATGTTGACCTAGACAGACTAAACAAAATCAGTAATGCATTTGTGTATACAAGCAATTGAGACATTGCTCTTTGTTTTAGTATTTTTTTGCAGTGCCTCAGACCAGTGTTTGGTGGTTTACCTATCATCAGCTGGTTGTACCTTCCGAAGGCTGAAGAGCTCCTTGAATGTCTGTGAAACACAGGCTGTTCCTGCACGGGCAAAGCCAGATGCTCAGCACTGTGTTTATAAGGGTGTGCAGGGAAAAGGAGGAGGAGGAAGAAAAGGAAAGAAATACCTAACAATTTAGTGACTGTAAACAAAACTACAGCCTCACAGCTAATTATTTTCTTATTTCCTAAAAAGATAATTGAAGATGTCACAGCATCCTGCAGGAGGGTATGGGCATTAAGGAGACCTTCCAAAACTGAACATAAGCAGTTCCACAAAGGTCAACCACACAGGCCTCCAGAGATAGTGCTGCTTACTAAGGGGTTGTCTGCAGGAGGGAAATACATGATTGCTGTAGTGGTTGTGGAATAATACCTTAGCCACACTATGTAAATTATGTGTGTAGAAACACACATCCCAGAATAGCTTCCCTGGAGACATCCCTCTTTTGAAATAAGAGCACTCGCCAGAGAAGCTGCCCTAGAGTAAGATCAGCACGGTCACTTTATTAGGGATCATCTTCAACTTATGGGCTTTATTATCGACCAACTTTCTTGTGTGCTCAGAGCATCTCCTCAGGAGGATATCTCCCCTTTCTTCCCTGCCCCTATTTTCTGGACACCAAGTGAAAACTGTTGTACCTCTTGCTGCCCATTTTAGACGTTCATTTCCATATGCCCCTGCAATCTGCAGTCTCTGCATCTAGAGCTCCTTTCTTCACACTAGACAGTGGTTGTGTCTGATCATGGTATCAGTAAAATTATGTCTTGTTTTCAGGTCTTCAGGCCCATTCTACAACCCACAAAAAATCAGGCACACTGAGGCACAGAGATTTGTGCTCATGGTCATAAGTAACACAGGGAAGTGAGTCAAGAGATCATTTTACTACTGGGGGACAAACAGATCTATTCTTTGTTTGTTTGTTTGTTTTCCTTTGATAATTTTTCTGTTAATTAGCACATTTAAAGTATAATTTAACCAACCATGCTCTGATAAGAGGGGAAAAAAGGTCCCCTGATTAGTAGGCAGACTTTCCTGGCTGCATCCTAAATAAAAGAACCTAAGTCACTGAAAGGTGGGTCACTTGGCCAGCTGTGTCTTGTGCAGGTTCAGGATCAGTGAGGAGGTGACATTTTCTTGAAAGAAGAAGCCACCATGGCTCACTACATGAGCATACACTAGGAGGATTTCAAAAAGTCTCTGAGGTCACGTTTTGCACCATGAAGGTGCTGCAGAGCCCAGGGACACTATTTGGCTGGTTTTGCTGCAGACTGCACAAAGCCACACCTATGATCTCATTCATCAGAGAGAAATTGGATCCTAAGTGATTTTGTGATTTATGTGTCTGTTTCTAAAGTGGTGTTCATTATTTGTAAAGTTACTCAGACCCAGGCTTCCTGGGCAGTGTTTTCATGAAAGGATTATGACTGTGCGAAGCACTATTTTGGAGACACCTATCGTGCTGTCTGCTGGTGACAACTCCCTCAGCACTTTCTTCTTCCTCTCTGACATTTCCAAAAAGAACAGCTGTGCTGCCTACAGTCCCCCCTGCCAGGGAAGCGGCTGTTATCCTCCCCTCTCCTCAGTCCCCTCAGCAAAGAATGCTCTTTCCAGAGCCTCCTTTTCTTCTTCTGCTCTTTGTGCTATGGTAGGTTGGAGCCACAGTGGCTCTTGGGCAGGCCTGGGGCTGCCTCCTGTCTTCCTCAGTATCCAGGGCTCCCCGAGCTAGTGGGAGGATGGGGACAGAGGGAGGGAAAAGTGTCATATGGTGCCAGACAAATCCCACTCTCCAGCACTGCCAGAAAGAGAAGGAGGGGAAAAACAAACAAACAAACACCCCAAAATGCACAGAAGCTTTTAGAATGAAGACCCAAACATTGAGATCTCAATTCCCTACAACCAACAGAAGAACTCTGCTTCCTTCTGCTTTGGACATCATGGTGAAACAGAGATGCAAAAACAATTCCTGCTTCATCCCCATTTCTGTGTACAGCCATTGGTGTGGGGAGAGGAATCTGGGATCCATTGCTAGCCTTTAGCTACAGTTTAGCCTTTAACCCTAAGCCCCTTGAAGCCTTCTGTTGTGATGTGGATGACTCTTACAAGGAACAGGCTCAAGTCTGGAGACAAACAGGGAGCCTTCCTGCACTCTTGAGCTTTAGCTGCAGACCTGACCATGCAGAGGTCATACGGGTCACCGTTTTACTGTCAGTCCTGCTACTCTCCTCAAAACATCTTCTTTAAAGGGACTTTCTGGAGTTTGTGTCTGCCAGTCCTGGAAGATTTCAACAACAAATGAACAAACAAACTAACACAAACAAACAAAAAAAGCAGGAGGAAAGTCACAATTTTGTAAGAATCGTTGTCATGCAGCTACCATTGTCATAAGGGACAGGAAAGTGGAGTCTGAGGTTTGATGAAGCCCCCACACAGGGTGTTTGTTTTGGAGACCTTTTTGTCATAGAGATTGCAGAAGCTGGAGCCCATGACATTTTGTTTGTATTGTTTCAACTCATTCACCCACAGGTCCTCAAGGGATGCTCTGTTTTTTGAACATGTTGTTTCTGTTAGAAACAGTGTAGTGTGAATCAGAGTGGTTAGAAGCTCCTCCACCCACCCAATCCTTCCCAGAAATGTACATATATAATAGGATTTCTACTACTCCATATCTCCCTAGGTATGTAAAAAATAGATGTTTCTCCATGTACACAAAACCTCATTCTTCCTAGTTCATTCCAATGAATGTCAGGAGTCATTTGTCAATGAAGTCAATGGTCAATGGAATAATATCTGTAAAGAACTAACCAAGCATGTCGGTATTGCTCTTTTCACTTCTTCTTCCATCCTCCAGAGCTTCCTCTGCCTGACTACTCTGACTACTGAAGTAGCACATAGTGTAACAACTAGAAATGTGGTCTTTGAACCAAACAAATTAACTAGGTAAAAGGAACTGGACTATATTACAATCCCTATTTCCTTGACTTACTTTATTTTCATTGATTTTAGTGGTTTCTAAAGGAGAGTGTAAAACTCTTTTAAGGAATTCGGTCCAGGTGGTAATTCAGCTAGGCAGAAGATCGGTAGATAAGATTTTGATCAGATGTCAGCTCTACAGTTGAGTTATTTCACAGCCTGGCTTAACCTATGTTTAGTCTAACAGGTAAATGTTTAAAGTTCACCAGAAATGTTGAAGTGGAGTTAACATAAAGAGTGCGTCACCAAACCTGGTCAATCCATAAAGCTTTTTTTGTTTTGAGCTTTCAGATCCACTTTTTCCTGATGTTAAGCTCCACAGCTTGAATTCACAGTTTACTCATACATTAATCCATAAATTTAAAATAAGAAGCATAACCAGCTCAGAGTTTTTCAGTGTTGAAATAGTGTGAGGAGACAGAAGACACGTGGCTCAGCATGCTCAGCACCATTGTAGCTGGCCACACAAGTCCTTGTCAGGTCCAGTCAGCACATTTATTTCCCTTTCCTTCTTCTCTCCTTGAACAAGACAGCACCCTCAAGAGAATAGCCCCTTCACAGGCATCAGAAGATTGGAGATGACAGAATGGAGTGGATAGGGACTCACCATCACCACAGTGAGGAGGACAGGGCTAGGGCAGCCCACGAAGAACTGTCTCTCCATGGACTAATACCCTGAACTCATCAAGTTCAAGTGATTTTGAGGTTATGGATGGGTGATGTCTATTCACCTGACACAGTCAAATCCAGAGCCAGCAACATCTGTCCTTGTTTGAACTTGACTTTGTGTATTTATTGCAGTGGTTACAATAGAGCCTGTGTCCAAGACAATCTTATATTTTTTAACCAGTTCAATTGCTTTCTCATAGTCTCTGCTTCTCTTCACCAGAATGGAGATATGTGCTGCCATCATACGATGCAGTGGTTAAAGCCATGCTTCCTTGCTGACCTTGATCCCTGGTTACTGCTCTGCCAAGCAGTTCATTGCTAGGTTGTGGGAGAGGCAAAGAGCAGAGGTGTAAAGAAAACAGGAATTTAGAGGTAGCAAAGGAAAGCTGAAGATTTAGGATAGACAGGAGCAGGCAGGTGGAAAATGGTCAAAGAAACCAAAGCACATCCCAATACTGGTGATGACAGAGACTGGCAAATGTTACAAGTCGTGTCTGGGGAACAAAAAGAAAGACTGAAATATAAAGGGTTGCAAACCTTCATTTTCTCTCAAAACATATATAGGGCAGAAGCAGCCAATTCACACTTGTCAGGTGGTGCCAAGAGAGTTTACGTAATACTGCAAAAAGGTAAGCATCTATTTAAGATCAAACTGTTATTTTTATCTGACATGCAAGCAAACCAAGCTCTCATCACAGACAAAAGCCTTCATGCTGTCAGCTGTGAGTTCTCTTGGTGTTGTAAAGCACTACAGGGCACAAAATTGCTATGATATTTTTTGCATTGGTTGTCCACCACTATTTGCTGGGCACTTGAAAAGCAAGGGCTATGTGAAGCACAGAAAGATCTGAACAACAATTAGCAGACCTTAACAGAAAGCAAGGAGACCATCACAAGTCTGTAAAATGCATCTTCTGCCTAAGAATGCAGCTATTTCCTCTCTCCTCTACTGAGTTAACAAAAGTATGAGGGATATAAGAAAGCATCTGCTAAAGAAAGGGAAGGAAAAGAGGAAGGAAGACAGGCTGATTCTGCTGGGAGATAGGTGGAAGAGGAACAAATGCATTTTGGAAATCTCTGGTATGGGTTACAGTTCATTAGTTGTGGAAGACGGTTACTTGTTCTTGGCCTCCCATTATAAATTTATTTTGCTTACTTGGGTCATGTTACTATTATTCAAGCCTACATTACAAAAAAGGCAAGTCTGCAAAACTTTGCATTTATTTGCTTTGTCAGCTCAACATATTAAGTGCAAGTTTATATGTATACTATATATCTTATTAAATGCTCTGTCCTGTTTTGGTCTGTTCTCTTCTGATTTATTTTGAACTCAAAGACCATAACTGTAAGTGCCTTCAAACCTACAGATGCTTAGACCACTGGGGACAGAGCAGAAAAAAAATGAAATGCAGCAACCATTACTGTCCAACTTCATTACACTTGTATCTTGGAAGGATAAAACAAGAATGTGCTGGAATTCAATCCCCTCTGAGGGAAGAAACTGGAAGCAGGAGGCTTGCTAGAAATGGTGCACACTCAGTCCACTAAAATTCATCAAGATATGCAAAATGTAAATGTGGGACGTTTTAAAATGGGCACGAAGAAAAGTTCACAGACACGGCACCGATGAAAGCACATTTGTATGTCCATACCTTTGACTCACAACACACAAAAAGCACCATGGGCAGAAACTCCTCAGTATTTCTACACTGCCTCAGCTGATATTACTGGTATAAATGCTTCCATCATGGTCTGGGTTGTGGCGAAATAACAGCAACAGATGTTTTCAACTGTGCTCACCCCCGCAACCGATCCCAGTGACAAAAGCACCAGCATGTACACACTGCATTTGGGACAGAATTTGTATTCACCCTTTCTCCTGCACTGTCATCTTCCTGATGTAAAGACAAACCAGGAGAGATGTGCCAAATCTTCAAACTAGACTGGTGGCCTAGATCCTTTGGAGCTGGTGAGACAAGTCCTGACCACCTCTCAGGATACATGTTCCCACTGCAAAACCTGTTCAGAGAAGGACAGTGTTGCAACATGTGCTCTTCACAGACAGCACTTACTTCTGACTGTAATTCAGTCTCTTGGCAGGAGATGCTCCTACATATCGAGCGGAACAGCCTTGCTCATCCAAATCAACCTACACGTCCTCATTTAGCAGCAGTAGTACAGAGTACTCTCTGCTTCCAGTGGTCTTCCAGAACACATTTGGTTAATCATGCCTATCTCCTCGCTGTAAAAGCCTGCTCCACATGGGATGTTTTCTGGCCTTTTGTGCTATTGACTTATAAAATCTACAAGTGAAGAGGCCTCCGCGGATGCTCTTTTGAAATCATTCCATTACTTGTTTTACATGCGAAGGAGGGTAAAAGAACAGCAGGACTTCATCAGTGCTAGCTGAATGTTAAGAATAATATATAAGGGTAGTGCTTATCACATATGTGAGGAAAAAAGAAAATACCCTTAGTTATGCTTTCAAAATTAGTACTGGCTGTTCTTAATAAAATACTAACCATAGCAAGGCCATCAGTCTACTAATCTTATCAGTTCGCTAAGGTCTGCAGAGGAGACAGGAAAATATGATCCTCAGAGCAGGTCATACTCCCTTCTTTCTCTATTTAAGAGGTTACTAAATTATTGAAATTCTACATTAAGAATATATTACACACTGTCTAGTGAATGATAGGACTGCAATGCGCAATATATGGAGAGGTGTAAGTTTCCCAATATGTGCACATAAAATGACTTGCTGGCCTAAAACTCTTGTTTCCTGCCAATGTGACTCCAGTAGAGCAAGAGAGGAGAACTCCTACAGTAATACATTGATGGTTGAATTTTGTACCTGAAATGTATACCACTAAAGACATTTTAAATTGTTTATTTTACATTACCTAGGTAGATAATAATTGGTGAGTAAATGCAAATAAAAGTGTGAAAGAGCAACTAAAAAATCAACATGGCTCTAGCAACTGCAAATTTCTTGTCTTAACTTGTCTCCATGTATCGCAGCAGTGTCATGGAGCAGGACAACTCCTCAGGGACAGAGGAGTCAATGGTGACTATTTCCTCATCACCCAAGTGTCCAGGATCTTTACAGAAAGAAGAGAGAATGAAAAACAGGGCAGATAGGGTCATGGTTATGTGTGATCCTCACAAATCTGTTTGCTTGTCTAGAGTGCTGAGAAACGCAAGACTTTATCGATAAAGTTTGATAGTACTGCCAACAGAAATTCAGATGAAAGGAGAAAACAACTTCCTGGAAATACAGCTTGACTTGCTCCCTGTCAGCCTCTTTTACTTCATATTGGGAGGACATACTGTAAAACACGTAGACTTACAGACAATCCACTGTTCTTTTTGTGTGTGTGTAAAACTTGTACAGCATCTGTTGTAATCTCCAGTCATTTCACTAGGTTGCTCCTGAACTTGTTTCAATCTATATTCAGAATCTGTTGTCAATTAATAAATCATATGAATGCATAAAACATATTCTAGAGATAGTCCACGGATTCACTGGATATATTCAGTCTTTGTCAACTGCAATTTTGCCAAGGCCTAAGGGTGATGTAAAACAAAATTCACATTCTTAGTCCCCAAAGAGGATTCAGCTCCAAGCCAGGAATCCTTCAGTGACGGTGGGGTTTTAGTCATGATATGAAACATCATTTACTAAGAGATACCTCTCCTGAGGTACCAGTCCAACACAGAGGGACAAGGCTGGACCCTCCTTTTGAAATACAAAGCACTGAGCAGCCATCTATGCTGACACCCACAGTCTGTTCTGTTAGTCCAGCATAGTCAGTGATGTCAATATAAAATCTGTTTTTTTCTGTGTCCCATGCAGTTGGCATCCTCATCTACCCGGTCACTACAAGGAGGGCAGTCTGGACATGCTGTCACATGCCAAGATGCAGAAAATCAGTTCTACTTCCTAAACAATGGCTCTGCTCATGGAGAAGGTCACAAAATGCGGCTCTGTTGACTGGAACCTTGGAGGCAGATTTCCCTCAAAAGTCAAGAATATTAAAAAAAATAAATAAAAAGAAGACAAGTCCCTCAAACCTACAAGTCTGCTTCCCTGCTATGCTGTAGCTGATCCCTGAACCAGTTTTCAGAGCAGGATTTAATCTACAATGGGCACTAGAGCTCTGCAAGAGTGGCATTTATCCTTGCGTTACAGGGCAGCCCAGTTCTGCCAGATTTGTCAGAGAAATAGCTCAAGGAAAAATATTCTTGTCATGCTGCCAGTGCCAGTGCTAAACTAGGTTAATTGTCAGAGAGATGCGGAGGTCGGCCAAACTTGCAGCATACGGCCAGGGTGGCTTAATGACAAGAGAAGCGAGTGTCGGCTGCCTGTGTGCAACCACCGACCTCTTGCAACTCCTTTCACCCTGCTCCTTCCTGCCCCGGTGCTTTCCCTGTTCTGGCCCCATCCGAAAGTGGGATGCCTGTTCCCAGCCAGCCTCAGAGAGAGATAAGGTTTGCCCCATTTTTGCTCCTGTTACCTAGGCAAGGAGTGTAAGCACACTACTTTCAAGCAGCCTACACAAAAGTCAGACATAACTGAGGCATAATTCATTCATAAAAAGAAAGCAACAATAATTATTGCACCGCCTTTTCACCTGGCATGGTTTCACTTTATCGGCTGGCACAGATTTTATTTTTGGCAGTGAAGCTCATTTGTTGGGACTGACACTGGCCAGCATCTGGCTTTTCCAAAGGTGTGAGAAGGCTCCAGCCATAAGAAGACATGCCAGCAGAGAGCAAGGTCCAATTCTCATCTCAAGTCTGTAGGTGGCTGCGAAGGAGGAAGGGCGAGCTTCATGCACGTGCGTAAGGAATAAAGCACGATCTTTCCCAAAGCATTACCGGAAGGCCAACAAATTCATATTGGGTGCCTCAACACCGTGAGTCTGGACTACAGCTCTTTCCACACTTTTAAAAACAGTACAACAAGATTTGCCCCCTTTTCCTCAGGGGCAGCCAGCTCTTCTGGAAAGGACTCTTCGTATTTTATCTGAATGTGCTTTGTCCTGTCTGTTTAATGCAGAGATTGCAGACATTTCATTTACATTTTCATTCAAGAATCTTTCCATTCACTTTAAGCATTCCTTACCAACACTTTCAGTTTTAATTAACCTCATGGCTTAGCTCTGGCACAGATTTCCACACGCACAGATCTGCGTTGAGTAAGGAGGGCAGCACGTGACTTTTGCAGAGGACTAACACACAAGCATGAGGAGCTCCATCCTTACCATATTTGCCCCAAATATTGCATGCAACATGCCCAGCCCAGCTGAGCAAAGTGCCCTTCCCTCCCTAACTTCCCGAGCTCAGGCTTGAAGCCAGACCCACGTTTCCCCACTGGGCTTTGCAAAGCCGCCACGTGTGGGAGGATTTCCTAAGGTCAGTACTTAGATGTTGCTCTGGCCATTTCTGTAAATGCAGTCTTGCTCTGACTTTGAACCTGGGGAGCCTTGAGGGGATTAGCTGAATTGAAAGCAACCCTCTAAAAGATACTATAATTTTCCTCTCTTGTTTTTCACTACAGAATTCCTCCTTCACCTAATGGCTTGAGCTACATCATGCTTACTAAAACCAGACATGCCCAAGGATGCTAGAAGACAGCTGGCACTTGTGCCTCTTCTTGAATTAAAAGAGAAACTAAATTTTACTGGCTCTTGCAGCCAAAGTGCTGTTTTGAAATGTAGGAGGGCCGTTATCATATAAAAGTTATATGGGGAAACTTGATCCCATTAATTTGGTGGGATTCCTTTGACTGCTTCATGTAAAATGCAAGAGAAGTAAGACACAAAAGAAGGAATTTTCTGCAAGTGGGTGTAGCAGTTAGGTTGTGTCTTTCACTCTAACAAGAGATTTAAAATAAAAGCCTTGATTTAAATTAGTGGGGTGCCTCCAGGCAGTGTATCAGCAGCCCTGGCTCAGGCCAGGGGCTGTTTAATCCTCGGAGAACAGCAAGCACAGCTGCCACGGGCCTCTGGCGCAGGACCTGTGCTGAGCACGCTGCCCAGGCGGCCACTCGGTCAGTAGGGCCACGTGCTGAAGGGGATTAGGTTGGACACCACCCCATGCTGTCCATGTGGCACAGGTCCTCGGATGGTCAAGGCGAGGTTACTCACAGCCTGCTCTTGCATCCTCCTTTCCCTCAATTTTATTTATATAGATAAGGAAGAGACCGTGTATCTGCTGAGGCTGCTTTACATGGTCATAAAGGAGAAAGCATAGACCCTGGGCAGTGCTGTGGATCTGGAGGGTCTTGCAGACCCCAAGGATGTCAAGAGCTGTTGGGCTGGTGTGGCTACATCCCACATCCTCCTTCAGGACTTCAGGAGGGGACAAAAACATACAGATTTATCTTTTCCTTCTTCCAGGTATTGCCATGGACTGTCCTGCAGGAGGGAGCACCCTGACTTGCCCAGGGCTGCTATTAACAGCTTGGTACAGAGTGAGGACCAGAGGGACATCTGTGCTGGGGGCAAGGGAGGCACAACAGACAATGGCCAGGGAAGTGGATCTTGTGTGGGCAACAGTTATTTGGGAGACACGTTATTTTCTTGCTGAGCATATCTGCAGTGATCAGCACTCCACACCCGTCCCACCAAGCGTCACTGCAACACGCGCACACACACACACACACACACATCTCTTTCCCCCTGCATGGCACACAGCTGAAGTGCAAGGGTCTGACACAGCCTTTCCCCAACTTCATTTCTCCTATTCAACTCTCCTCAAATCACCTTTTTCTTTCTTAAATGAATTCCAGAGCCCTCATCTACAGCCAGGCTTTGGGCTATGCTGTAGTCCCTATTCCCCAAACCACCCGTTCTGCACTTAGGGAGCTAAATACCCTCGAACCAAAGCAAACGCCCACGGTGCAACACAAATAACCTAGCCTCTGTTTGAACAGGGTAAAAGAGAGGTGCTGTATGAGAGGGAAGGTGATGCAAACCCATCACCTCTGTTCTGCCTCCTGCCCCGATGCTGGTGATGACAACCATGTCCCCTGCCTTTCCAAATCTCTTCCCAGGCTGCTTGCAGCCCTGCCGCCCCCTCCCCTGGCTGGTATCTCTGGTGGCTGCCAGCCAGACAAATAATGAGTCCTGACCAAGGACAGTATTTGTGCTGGCCAGCACCCAAGGAGAGTGGGATAATGAAAAAAAGGTTTTCTGCTTGCTATGGTCTGGCTTTGAGCAGTGGGGACAACCATCAGATAAGCTACACATGGTGGGGGTATTTTGGTTGCCTGTGGGGAGGGATTTATGGAGCTGCCTCTGCAGGCTTCAGGGCATTTTTAAAGGACTGGGACAGCGAAGTTGTGTCCCTGTGTCCTGGATGATGGTGCCCAAGCTGTCTCACAAAACTCAGCATGGAAAATATCCTGCATGCAAGTGCCTGATTAGCCAAAGTAACAACCTGTAGGTCTTAACATCTGTACACATTGATTAAATGGGACTGGAAGCTGTGTCCCTCTTTCTCTTTCAGCCGCTGCTATTAGAGAGGACCCTGTGTCCATCCCACAGATCAGTACATCAGCACCTTGTGCAGCACCCAGAGTCCACATGGAGGAGGAGAGATTCCTGAAATGAGCTCAGACCATGTGGCGCCCTTTTGGGCTATGCCAGCCCCAGCGAATCCTGCTGCCCGCCGCCCTGGGTGGCGATGGGGCGGGGAGCAGGGCATGGGGCAGCACCCAGGGCTGGCACCGGTCTGGGGATGTGCCACCTCCCATTGCTGACACCCAAAGACGCACGTCCAAGCCCGAGCCCACACCCGCTCAATTAAGACCGACTGCCTACATCCATGAGAACAGCATCTCTGTGGGTTAGAAGGCTAAATAAATAAGAGCTGAATAGCTCCTGTGCATTGCAGCCCTTTATCCTGGGAGAGTCAGTGAACCTGAATTCCCCAAGAAAAGCGAGGAGGCTGTGCGTGCGCCTGTGCTCTGATTAATCTCATCAGTTTGTTTTCCTGGAAACTAGATGTCCCAGATGCCATTGTTTCCATTATAAGTGTTCATCTGCTCTGTTTGAGCTTGATTGCTCCTGTAGCCCGCTTGGCTTCAAAGGTTTATTTTATTTTACTCTATTTTTTAATTAACATTCCTTAACAAAATGCCAGTTAATTAAAATGAGGACATAGCTGACACCCTCAAAACCAGGTTTATTAAATGTTTGAATGCACCCATGGCATACAGAAATCCTCAGTGGTTGTACAAGGAATGGCTGAATTATTAATAGATGCCATGCATATCACACGAGCACTTCAGAAGGGGACTTTCCATTTCTGCAAAGCCCTGTTTTTTGTGTAATGGCAGAGACCAAGCCATTTGGAAATTAGTCTCATTGATACTAATCACAACTGTTACTGAAACATTCCCACTGCAGACATAGCAAAGTAATTTCTGACTTTTGAGCAGAATTAGCCATTTCATTCATTATCTCAAGGAAGATCTCAGTATTTATACTTTGTTAAATCACAAACAAAACATAATTGATTAAAGCATACTGGAGCAAATATCTATTTCTATTCATAAAGGCCCCATTAACCATTCCAATAACATTCAAGCGCAGATGATACTAGTGCCAGTTAGAGATGATACCACAGAATATTTGTTTCATGGATTGGAAAGATCAGCTGTGGGGGCTGGGATTTTTTTAAAGATATTTTTTGAAGATGTATGCATGCACTGCTACATTTAAACTTGCATTCTAGAGAAAATGACATTCTGCTGTGGGCAAAAGCACAAATACAGGAAATCTCTTTCCTGTCTCCAGTGAATTATTTCTGGTGAAAGGCTTCTCAGTGTTTTGCTACAGGCATGCAGATTCACACACAGAGCATTATGCGTGTACACACGGTGAGAGCTCTACCAGGGGTGCCCAGCACCATGCCATCGTCCACGCCCAGCTCCCAGGCAAAGCTGTTCTTGGCAAGTACAGAAGAGACAGAGATGCAGAAATGGAAAAAGCAAACAAACCCAACAACCCCTGGAAACGCCAGCACAGCAGAGCATGTCGATAAGGAAAAAAAAAAAACTCTTTCACTCAGTATGCCCTAGCTGCTTCCACGCTTTGGGAGCAGAAAGCAAGGGGGATGTATTACTATTATTAGCCCTTGGGATGTGAAGCAGCTGCTTCGCAGCCTTCTTTCAGGCTATTGGCAAGATGCTGTGAGATTTCCTTTGCACATACGCCCAGGCACAGACAGACAGACAGACAGACCCCCACAATGGTGAGAACCTCCCGGCCGCTCAGGTGAGACAGACAGACAGAGAGCACGAGGACCGCGCGACTGCGCGTACTCACAGCTCCGAGTACAGGAGGTGCAGGTTGCCCACATTGTCTATGTAGTTTGCAGGGCTTAGCCAAGGTAGGACCAGTAACAGGAGAGCCTTCATTCCCAGTGCAGGGCTGGCACTGCTGCTAGGTTTCCTCCTTCCCACTCGCTCTGTGCTGGTGGGACACGCACCGCGAAGCTGTCGTGCCAGCCAAGCCCCTTCTAAGCGAGCCTTTCCATTTCAACGCAACGGGAGCACGTTATGAATCGAGCTTAAATCCCACAAACGAGGCTACGCCGCAAAATCATTGACCTGTAAGAGGATTACTCGTTCTGACTCTCAGATGGGGAGATGTGAGGGTTTAGGGACAGCACAGCATGGTTGGCGAGACAGTGACTTATGCTGCAGAGCAGAGCGATGCTCGGGGAAGAGACCTGCCTCCTGCAGGATTCAGAGTGGTTCTTCGGAGCCAGCTGGTACGTTTACATCACTGCCCACGAGCAGATGGGTTACGAGCTGAACTGCATCACGGAAGGGTGTAGCTGTCTGACATGGGGGAAACGTGCCCCCCGTGGAGTTTGGAAGCGAGCTACAGCAGAAGACCACACCTTTTTAAAGTAAAACACCACAAAGGATCGCAGCCAACTGCTGGCTGCTTGCATCGCGGTCTGAATTCGCAACATCCAGTCAGATGGTTCTGTGCAAACATAAATCATGTAGTAAGCCAAGGGCATGTCTCTTCTCTCCCTCTCTCTCTCTCTCAGGATGCAAGAGCAAACATTTTCAATAAGGATGCTTTCAGTGGTCTACTCTGTGGTAACTGGAGATTTTTAAAAAATCAAGTCCTCTCTTCAATTACAAAGCATAAAAATCAGCGAGCTCACCTTGTCCCATCAGTGACCCCACCCTTGAACAGGGCAAGCTTTCATTTTCTTTCTGAAAACCAGGACTGATCTGAGACTGATTTGTGCAAGAAACACAAGGACTGCTGACTGCCCTGGTGACTTTAACAGAGTCTGATTTTTTTCACTGGGAACATGGATCATGTTCAGTCAAGATTATTATTTTTTTTTTTTTTCAGCCAGCATCTGAGCCATTCTATCCAAAGGCACAGGCTATTGTTTTTACAAATTTATTTATTTATTTGTAATCAGCAAATTCAGACACTTTGTCTACTGATTCATCACTGTTAAGAGAACCCCATCAGCTCAGCCTGTGCTGTGCCTGGGCGTGCTGCAGCTGGTGCCTGAAGAGCACAGTGCCCTTCTCTCCTTCACAGCCATGAGCTGGGAGTGGGGTGGCAAGAAATGCTTCTCTGCTCCTTTTTGAATTGAATTAGGCAGAAGCATAAAATATCTTTGGTGATTAACAAATGCTACATTAAAAATGAAATGTACTGCACTGTTTCTGCAAACACAAGGTTTCAAAAAACTCCTTTATGGGTCCCTCCTAATTCTTTTGGGTGGGAATGCCAGTGAGGGCATGACTCTGGGAAACCTTCCACTGGCTTAAACCATAAAAACTCATGGTTTTTAGTGAAACCCTCAGCAGCAAAGGTACCCTATTATTTATATGCCTCTGCCCTCTAGCCTTAAGGTAACTCAGCCCTCTAAACTGTCCTGAATATGGAAAATGTGGTCATGGGTGGCACAGAAGAAGCTGTGTAGCACCACCTTGTCATGCACTACCTTGAGGCTTTAGGATTTAATGGCCATGGAGACCACAGTTCTGCTCTGGGTTTTTAAGGCTGGGAGGTAGTGGGGAGAGCCTGGCACAGGGGAGGAGATGCAGAAAGAGGTTGCGGAGATGTGTTACTAAACCTGCACTGGTGGGGCTCAGGCCACAGGATCTCAGGTATCCTTCCAGGACACTGACATTTGGTGATAATCATTGGAATAAAACTTGCTGGATTTTTACAGGATGAAAACACCAATCACAACAGTGCAATTCTGCTAGGCATGTTTGTGAAGGGTGTCTTTCTTTGTGAGAATGAGAAACCAAGACACTGGAGAGACTTGTACGTGTCTAACACTAGAAGCCAGGAATTATGCTGGTTGTATGGCTTCTGTGTGGAAAACAAAACGTCTCTTTCTTTGTTTCTGCATATTTTTTCTAATTAGTTTTATGGCCATGGATCCGTCATCTCAAGAAAAAGTGAAGTCAAAAAGAAGGATCTAAAACCCATTAAAGTCAGCTATATATATCACAATGGAAGGGTATTTTCACTGGGGGCTGAGGATTTTATCATTGCAATCTGTAGAGCAACATAATCTCTGTGACAGCAGCTCACAGCAGGCTGTCAGTCCCTTTACCTGCATCGCTTTTGAAACTTGTATTTGTGGCATGTCAGGGAATTACTGAACAAAGCCAGAAAATCACTGGGAACTTTGCTAATTTCTTCTTCTAGAAGCAGAAAACTAACCTTGCAGAGCACAGCAGCCACTTTTTTTTTTTTTTTTTTTTTTTTTTTTTTTTTGAGTTTTAGTGATGCAAAATGATCGATTTTTTAAACCATGATATAAGCAAGGAATACATTGAACAAATCCCTCACCTAGGAGCGCGAGTTGCACCTGTGGGCCACAGGGGAAATCATTTCACTGAACAACAGATAAAGGCCACAGAAAGGGCATGTCTTACACCCCGGCTCTCCTCGGATTCAAGATGCTGTTATCTGCTTGTCACCAAAGCAGCCCGAAATCAGAGCCCTGGAGCTGCCTCGTCACTCCTTCTGCTCGCTGAAAGGAAGACCAAAGACGCAAGACACGTGCTTTTCCCTGTCAAAGAGTGCATCATTCATTGTTGGTTCTCCCCCTTCAAAGGAACCAAGCTGCTCCCTGGGGTGTTTCTCCTTCAGCGAGGGTGTCGTGGTCCCTGGGGAGGTGAGTGTGGATGTGGAGGCCAGCCACGTTGCCCCCCCAAGCCGTGCTGGGGAGGCCAGGCCTGTGCAAGGCCCCTGGTGCCTGCACGGGGCCAGTGCTCACCTGGAAGGAAGGAGCCCGCGGCTCCAAAACCAACACCAAACCGGAATATTTTCTGCTCTACTTCACATGTAGGTCATTTGCGATTCAAAAATGGATTGAAGAAAGGGCAATTACAAAAGCCGTAATGTACCACTAAAATATTCATGATAGCTCAGCTTCCCCAAACTCACAGATCTCTTTGGATGACTAAATACACACTTCCATTATGCAGCTAACCACAAGGTATCCACTCAGAACTGCTAACAATAGCATGGAGCACCTGGAGTGGATTTGATTCTAAAAAAAAGGGTGAGATACTGTCAAACAGAAATTCAGCTCTAAACTCATAATACCATAGGTATTCATGGGGACTGAAATTGATAAATCTTTCTTTACATTAAGCATATTTTAATCAGCGTTACTTGCAGATACTTTTTCCTCTCCTTAAGTAAAAGACAGAGCAATTAAAAAAACCCACCACCTCTCAGCCAAAACTTACTGGGTTTGGAAATGTTGTTCGAGGTGACCGCGCTGCACAACCTCTGAGCAGTGTTCTGTGAAAGGGCAGCTAACCATTAGCTTGTCCAGGAGGTTATTCACAAGGATGCTGGACTTCCTGCAGCTCTGGAGAACCACGAGCTTGCGGTCCATGGGGCAGAAGTCCTTTTCCAAGAGGAAGTTCGTAAGGCAGGCCGTGCAGAAGGTATGACCACAGAGCGTGTCTAGCGGCTGAAGCAAAGGTTGCAGGCAGATGTGGCAGATCAGATCATCATCGACTTCTTCTGTGTAGGTGTACAAATGGTTTTCCTCTGGTAAATGTGCCTGGCCGCAGGTGGCACAGAGCGGCGGGGAGCTCTCCTCCATTTCTTCTTCTTTCTGGCTCATACTCGGAACTGGTGCAATTCAGAAGAGGGCAGACGGAAGCACCCAACCTGGTTTCTATTCGTGAGAGCAGCAGCAAGGCCTGCGTGCCATCAGATCTGTGGGAAAGAAGGCCAAACAAGGGTGTTGTGGATTGTTTTTTCTTAGCGTATTTATGGTATGTACCTGCATATAAAGTACTCTGGGAGTTTTTAGGGAAGGATTGAATCTTTGGGATGGGAGGATTAAATAAAGAAGAGAAAAGTAATAGATTGTGAATTCCAGGGAACTTTTTAGCTTTTAGGTCTAGCTCAACTGACAAAACTACTCTCACTGTAAAGAAAGACATCAGAACAGGGAGAATACTACTGGCGTGTAAGGTTTGAAAACCTTAAATTAACATATAACTACGGTTCCCATCACATGACTTTTTTATAGCGGTCACATTATTTCTGCTGGAAAAGCAGCATCATGCATAAACAAACATTACAAAATTGTGCAGAAACACAGGTAAGAATAATGATTACTGCCCAAGCCACCTGCTCAGGGCAGAGGGGGAAAGCAGCACCTTGGCCTAGCCCACATGAGCACACAGACATTGTGCACACAGACGCAGGATACAGATTTAGAGCCTGGGACCCTCCAGACCATCCTCTTACACAGCAGTGATGGATCTGCCTGATCTTCAAAACCACTGAACAAAAATTAAGCCTTTTCCCTTAATAATTTTTGTTACAGCTCTAAATTTGTACTATTTCTCTTACTACAGAGCTGACGAGCAATCTCTGGCCAGGGCACCTGCCTACTGGTATTTCAAAGATGTAAACACTGTGGGAGGCAGCAAAACCGAGCAGTAATTTGTAGCTTTTACTTGATGAACCCTGACTGCTCGTTGAAGCACTTACTTATGTCTCATTACATCTATCCTTATTTTGATCTATGTCTTTGAAAATAAACATGAAGACATAAAATATGCAATGGCCTAATTACTACTCTTGCTTGAAAATGTAAATCTTATTTGCTGCTCTAACATAGCACTGTACCCTTGCTTCCAGCTTGACTTAATTTGCTGAGACAATTTGTCAGCCTCAGACACTCATGTTTGAGGGCAAATGAGGGAAAGAATATAAAAAAATCTGACTATGACAGAGCACATTTTCATTTAAAATAAAAACAAACCTTATTTTTATGTAAAGCTTGTGGGCTCTAAACCTGAGAAATTAAACATCAACATGGCAGGGTTTTTCTGCCATATAGGTAAAATGATAGCCCCACTAACTCTATCCAGATGCTTGAATGTCAAACATTCACTTCAATGCTTTGCTAGATCCTATTCTTATATAGCTATTATGCTAAGTGGCTGTATAATGGCATTTTTTTTACTTGAAAGACTAAGGTCTGCCTACACTCTGTCTCCTGCTTAGCAGTAGCTTCATTTGAATTAAAATCATCACATATTTGAATTCCTGCAAATATTTAAAATACCCTATACTGTAGCAAATGCTCTCCTTGTAAAAATATTCATTAGAACTTTATGTAGAAAAGTTTGTGAAGGAAGTAATATCTTTATGTAGTGGATAAAACAAATATACCTGCTGTTTTAATATAGGAATTAAAATCAATATTAGTTGGCTCTATTAAGGTGACACATGGCAAAATGAATCAAGAAAAAGACAAAAGATATCGTTGTAGATAACGTACTGACAAGCTCAAATAAGAGAGAAGACACAAAGAGTTGTTTGAGAAGTAACAAGCCAGTCACAACTTCTCACCACTTGCGAGAAAGGCAATATGCAGTTTGTGGGACTGTGGGCTCAAGATCAGCAGTAAAATGAAGTGAAAATCAACAGAACATGACAAAAATAGCACTGCTCTATGAACTTAATTCTTTCTTACTATCAGAAGACACACCTGGCTCTGCTGCCACACACAAACAGGAGAAGGTCAGCATGGACTTCAGCAGACGTGGAATTAGATCCAGCCTATTCCTAACCATACTGTAGTTACAATGGCTGGGAAATTCGGCAGGGGGTTGCTACCCCAGTTAAAGCAGGGGCTCTGGTCACTGCCACTTCACATCTAGACATCTTGAGCAACAGAGATATCCTTGAAATATCCATGGCATTGCCAGCATGCAGCAAGGTGGAACATTTCTTCTAACAAAGCACAAAATTTAAACCATATGTAGGCTATACCACACAACAGGCCTCGTGTGCTCACTCTGGAAAAGCAACAGCAAAGACACGGCCTTGTGGCCTGAGCATCCTAGCTGGAAGATCCCAGGTTCAGGGGGCAGACAGCAGTGCTGTACTGGCAGATGGTGACAGGCCCCTGATTTCTTGGCTCTTTAAGGCTACATTTATTACCTGTTTCTCTGGGTATTTAAAACATATCTGTGGGGACCTGCCAGTGTTTTCCTTGGCATGTGGGGTGTGGAGGAAGAACGCAGGCACAGGCAGGAGTGAAACACGACTGATGGCTGACCTCAGCACATGGCTTTCCACACAGCATCAGCAGCAAGCCAAGAGAAGTGTCTGTGCATTGGTCTCAAAGTCTTTGCAAAACAATGTGTATCTGAGATGCCTCACATGTGGGGCAACAAGGGGAGACCCAACACATGTGCCCTTTAAAGAGGATTCACAGAGACTCCAGAGCTGCTGATCATCTGCTACATTATGGTGTTAGAGAAGGTTACTGTGACTGTCAAAGCAACAGGGACAAGAAGAAAGCTGCATGAGTCCTGCCCTGTGTTACGTCCTTCAAAGTTTCCAGACCGTCCTGGCCACCTTACAGATACTCTTTATGGACCTGACATGCTAATAATGTGTCACTAATGAGACAGAGCAGGTGTTGGGAATAGTACCTGAATTTTACAAGGTCTACATAAATTACAAATACTTGCAGCAGCACAGAGAAACAAAAACATCCGAGTTAATTAATAACAGGCGTTGAACTCTTAGGAGGACTTAATTCAAGTCCTATGGCCTGTGCAATTTAGAAATTTTAGACTACATAATAACATAAGTTCCTTTCAATTCAGAAGAAAAAGATATATCAGCCTCTTCTGGCTAATCTGGTCAGTGTTCACCCATGAAGGACCTTCTCAAATCACTGTACACAAGCAATGAAATGATCACTGTCAGCCTTTGGGAGGCAACTATACCACCAAAAGAGTTGGCACGGAGGGTGTTGAATGGAGGTGTTACACAAATTTGGCCAAAGGCAGAAGTTGCTTGCAATATATTGCAGTCATTTCTGTTTAAAACATTTATGTGATGTCATAACAAAGCTACATAATTAATTTCATGTCCTTTTAGGAAGCTTAAAGCCTTGGTGTTTAGCTGTGCTAATGTTTCTTCTTGAGCTATGCAGAAGAGAAGGAAAAGAGGATTTAAAGTTATCTGCTAATCTTCCATTAACTGTGAATAAAGCAACACATGTTGAGAAAGGAACCCCGTACAGGTGGATGGTGCGCCATAGCTAAGTGGGAAAACAAAACAAAACAAAGCAAAATGAAAAAAAAACACCACAGTTATTACCTGGTTGGAAGTGTCTTCTTCAAGGTCCATGTTAGGGGAAGGATAAGAAAGGAAACCGGGGGGTTGAGGCGGTGTCAGTGTGTCAGTGTCCACACCACGGGCAGCCTCAACAGGGCGAGGACATTACCTCAGCTTACAGACAGAGAAATGTGTGCAGAGACTGTTCGGGTGATTGGCAGCGCGAGCTTTTAGAGGTGTTGGTGCTGTGCCCAAGAAGACAATACCAGCATTTATTGCTTCACTGCCATGACAGAGGTTTTCAACAACTCAAGTCCCAGTTTTCTTCCCATCAGGGCGACTCCCAGTGACCACAGTTAAAGCCAATATCATGGTCACACTCCTTTTAAAAAGTTATCCAACACACTGTGTCAGGTTGAAGGAGTTTGCACCTTATGGGTCTTCAGAGCTCAGGAATTTACAGCCACAAGAAGTGTTTAGGAGAACAGCAAAAGAAACACAGACAAAAAGCATGGGCAGTAAATGCAGAGAGTGAGCACAGAGAATGCCCTTCATCCCCTTGTGCAGACAAGCCCAAAGTTGTCCTGTTCCCACGATTCAGGTAAGCAAACTAAAGCTTAAATCTGGACTTACCCTCAGAGCACCAGGGCAGCGAGAGGCAGGCACCCGAGCTACACCAGCTCCACCAGCCTCCCCGTCAAACATTAACCCAGAAGCTGGGGGGGCTGCATGGGGAAGTAGCACGGTGCAAGGAGGAAGAAGCTTCTGCAAGATGAGTAAGCAGGGCTGAAAGAGAAAGAACAGTGATGAAAGGCAGCAAGGAAGCAGCTAGCACAGGGAGGGATAAACAGGCACATAAAGGCCAGAGAAACACTAACACTGAGCCTGCAAGGGCAGCAACTGGCTCGTATCTGGAATGGTGAAAGACGAGGTAGTGAGCAGGCATCACTACAAACTGAGGTCAGATGCAAAACAGGTAGGGGGTCTAGCTCCAGTAGCTCAGGCAACATGGCTTGCGGATAGCAAAATCCTCTGAGTCAAGGGAAAGGGTGGCCAGTGTGGGAAGGGGATCTGAATGGCACAGCAAGACTGCCAAATATCAGGGTGTTTTTTCTTTTAATATGTGTGTGTAATTAAGTAACACATCCTATTCATGCTCCTGCTCTATTTCTCTACTGTCTGCACATGCACAAATACTATACCCACTGATTAAAAGAGGTTTCCTTTTCGTGCCCTGTCTCCCCCTCACATCATGCTGTAGGAGGCAGAGGTACTACCGACAGCTGCCGTGCTCTCATGAGCTGAACCATGATAACAAAGTTGTCCTGCTGTTCTTACCCCAGCACGGCGTGTTATCTCCATTACAGGCTGTCAGCACGACACTGTATGGCCAGAGGGGCTGCCCTGAAGGCTGATAAGGAAACCACTCCATGACATTATCCCTCAGAGATGTTTTCACCTGGCCTTCCTCTGCCACACTAGCTGTGAACACACTGCAAATGCCAAATGCAAGCACCTTCTTTTCTTAATGCTCAGCCCATTTTGCTGAGAAGGGCTTCTTGCTTCTTAATGTTGAAAAGGAGACAGATAACATTGCACCTTTCCCTATAATAGAGTTAACTCCTTAATGACTCCTCAGCCCAGCTGTTAGTGGCTGAGCCTGGGCAGGTCAGAAGCTGTGGGGCTTGTCCCCATCTAGTGGCTCACCCACACTGAGGATCGAAGCCAGGAGGAAGCTGAGATCCTGCTTTGCCCTCCAGCAAAAGTTCAGAGCTCCCAGGTTACGCAGGATTAGCTGCGGCAATATGCCAGAGAGCCTAGCCCTTGCTACTCATATGAGAATCCAGGCTGCAAAATCACTGTGCCTATTTCTCATTCAGGGTTTTATAACAAGGCAGCAGGTTGGATGCTCAAGTAAAACTAGTTGCCTTTAGTTAGATAAATTTTAATGCTGTTGTAACTCATTATCTTTCATCAAACCATCTTTCTGGCTAGCAGGCCTCCCAGTTACTGTGTTTTGTGCCACTAATTTCATCTCCTCAACTGAAGAGTTTTATAGGTTACACTGACTTCACTGTGGAAGGTAGTACTTATTTTGGAGGCCATCGGGCAGCCTTTTTGTTTCAAAATACTGGATAAACTTTGTGGAAAACATCAAACAGTGGTCCATCCTTCAGTAATATGTATTATACAGTATTTTCTATGCAAAAAAGACAATAACTCACACTCCAAAGATCTGGATAGAGAATCTCATATAACAATTTGTACTATCATTGGCATAGCTGCACTCAAGACCAGTGGGTGAATCAGCCTGCCTGGATTTGAAACTTTTTTTCATAGGAAAGTCATAAATCATTTAGGTGTGTAAAAAGCTTATTTTAATGTCTTAGGACCAGCCTTCATCCTACATGTGTTATTATCTTCCTCTTTTTTCCCCCTCTCTCCATTGTTTTTAAATCTGTTCTACCTATAGAAAAGTCACAACATTTTCTCTCTGCCCGATGTGTAATCAGTAGCAAACCATCTCCCACAGAGATTTGTTATGGGCAGAGGTGAGATGCATACCTCCAGGTAAAAAGTCAGTAGCTGGAGATGAGTCAGAGATCTGGTGCTGATTTACCAGATAAGAATTTGAGATTATAGGAAAGACTGTTAGAGCTGGCTCTTAGAGGAAAATAATTGTAATTGTTCAGCACATTAGCACAGACTGTCTCTGAGACAACCAACAGGAACTCCAAAACCTCTCCTCTTACACAGTTGATTTTTTCAAAGTTATTATTAGTCAAAAAAGTTCTTCTCAGAGATTATAACCATCAAAGCACGTTGCAAAGCTTTCACCAATGAAAGACATTTCAAACTGAATACAAAAATCCTAAGACACAGTGCATTAGGTGAATAACCCCCACTTTTTAAGTTGTAGCTCAGGCTGTGAAACCTAACAGGAATGTCATACTGTGCCTGCATGCGCAATAACTTCAAAAACGAGAACCAGATTGTTTGAAAAGGCAGTTTTCTCTGTGGCTCATGCTGGAATTGACAGAATAAACCAATGTTGGAAAAAGTTTTTTTGTTGTTGTTGTGGAATTATGAATCTGAAACTTCTCTTTGGAATGTATGGAAATATATTCTGCCTTTTTGTCTGTCTGTCTCTCGCATGCCCACACAAACCTGAGTTGCTCTTTCTGGCAATTTCACGGATACAAAACTTTACTCAGCACGTTGAAATGAAAGAATTTCATCCCAGAAGTTATTTAAGAATATTAGGAACAGCCGGACAAGGTTTGAGTTAAAAGAGGGTTTGAGTAAGGCAGCGTGTGTCAGCAGGTTTACCTTCCCAAACTACAAGGAACACGTCCTATGAATGAGCTTACCTTGGTAGTACTTCAGAGAAGACTTGTTGCTAGCATGTCTCACTTAGTCGCCTGTTGGTGGAGGTAATCATTTCAGTTCCTTGCTTGTTTTGAAGATCGGTAAACCCAGGCTGGGACCAACCCTTTATGCCAGAGCTACGAGCTCAGGCTCCACGTACAAAGGGGAGCTGTAGCAGAACCGACGGGCTATGGGTAACTGCCTCTCGGGCACACACGTTCTGCCTACCCAAAGGAAGTCGAAGCAAGACTATGCGAGCAATTATGATTGACTCCTAAAGTGCTTCCTAAGCATGTGCTCATCCTAATTGACATAATAAATGCCATCGGCATTTCACATCCTAAATTATAAAATTGTACTGCTAGTTATGTAATAAAAGGTGCATTACCGCTCCGATTTGGCTGATTGCTCCAGCTGGCTTTGGCAAGATGGTCTCACGAATACCACAAGCTTGCTTTCAGGCATTTGACCTAATGATAAAACTGTACCTGTGTGGCTGAATAACCACACACCCCAGCTGTCTCTGAAGGTGCTGGTAGCAAGGGGTTGGTACAATGATCCATGCAAACTGTGCAAGGTTGCTCATCCCTGGTCCCTGCCCCAGATGTGTCCCTGTGATGGGGGATACCCACCTGCCCATGGTCCTCCCCTGCTTCATTGAAGGCAATGTGGGTCTGCAGACCACTCCTGAGCTATGGGGTACTCCAGCCAAGTGTTCCTCAATCCAGACAGCCTAGCCCCTGGTGTGTATGGACTGACATGGGGTACATCATGACAGTGAGACAAAAAACCTTGCAACCACAGAATAAAGTGCAAAACTTGGAATAAAATACCTTTGTACCTCTGCAGTTTCTGCATGAATTAGGTGTTAACTCCATGATGCTAACTGCTGTTAATCCCATGGGCAATTATACTGCCACTACCCTCTTTCCTAAAGAAATAGGGCAGTACTGTACTCGTTCTCTCTCTCTCTCTCTCTCTCTCTCTTTGAGTCTCCTTGTTCAGTCTTGCTCTTTTGCTTCTCAGTATCTTAATATATTTTGGATCTATTTTGCAGGTTTAGCCAAATCCAACAGAATGGCAGAAGCTTCCCCACACATTAAATTATCAGCATTGCCATGAGAATAGACGTCTGGGTAGGACAGAGAGAAGAAGCAATGTTTCCACAAAAAGAAAGGCTGTATAATGAACCCAAGTCATACTGGATACCAAAGTATGACAAGAAGGACAAGGGAATTCTACATACCCAGCCCTCAAGAAAAGCTAATGTTGGATTTACATCATATTAGACAAAGCCACAGGGGAACAGTGGTCACTAATTAATCTGCCCACAGAACCCCTGATATGCAGTCCCCAAACCACATTCTTTCTCCCTTCCCCCGTTTGACCTTCCGTGCCTTACCACATATGACAGCCCAGGCACTGTAAAGGCCCATACCTCCAACAGAGGTATCTACCTAAACAAAAAGCTTTCTTCCTAGGCATGCCTTTTGTTTTATGGCTTTCTGATCAGCCAATGCACTTTTTGCAACACTCCCAAGGCCAACTGTACCCAGCCTCCTTAATAAGAGCAAAATGCCCCCTCCTACACTACATGCCCTTCATTTATTCTCCAGCCTGGCCCAGCCGAAAGAGTACAGCAAACCTCCCTGTGACCTGGTCTTTCAGGGGAAAAAGGACCCTCAATGTGACTGCAAGCTGCTGGTAGTGTGTAAGGGCTAAGGGGTAAGGGGTTTGGGGGCAGGGGGCAGGGACAGTGGGTGAAAGAGGGTGATTGTGTTTGGGTTGGGTGGAAGGCATGGCAGGATGCTGGCACCCTTGTTGCCAGCAGTACCCATTTAGTCTCAGGGAAGTCCTGCTTGTCCTGGTTAAAGTGTTTTCCTTCCCATGCTTTGAAAATGATGGGTGTTTAGACAGCAGGTAAGCAATCTCATTGACTTCCCCATCTGTGGGATGAAGAGTAGTTATAAAATAAATAAAGGCAAACGCAGAACCTTCTAAAAAGCTTTAAAGTAGTTTTTATCTCTTACGTGGCACAAAATCTATTGCGTTTTTGCTGTATGATTATTTCTGTTGGTAACAATGAAGAATGACCTGCCCAACTCACTCATGGCTTTGTGATATGAGAATAACTCAGCCAACACAAACTTATCACACAGTAAAATGCATGGAAAAGTGAAAGTCTGAATTTAATACAGCTTCACAATAAGCCTTAATTGCTCCTCTCATTCCTCTTCTGGCATGGTGGGGCACAATCCTGCTGCAGAGCGGGGCTGCAGGGGGAGGTGAGGCAGGCAGATGGGCTCGTGGGAGAGAGTGAAGGGATGGGGGGACATTTGCCTGTATTGATGCTCATTAACTTCAAGCATGCTTAAGGGAGGATGTTAACTGGGATGAACATGCGTGTGTGTGCCAGAGAGGGTGACTCCTATGTTATGCCTGAAATGGGGTGGAATAAATCCAGGCCAGTGTCCCCTGGGTCTCTGTATGCTCCCTGTAGCATGCAGAGACACGTTCTGCCATTGTATCTATTATTTGAACCACTCTCAGCAGTTCAGGCATGTGCAAAGTGCTCGGGTTTGTGCAGATAACTAATTCAGGAGCCCAAGTTTCCACCTTATGGCAACCATGGAGAGGAACTGCCTCCAAAAGTCAGCCCCATCTCCAAATCATCCGGCAAGTTTGCAAGGGAGGGTATCCCCAGCTGAGGACACCCAGCCCTTCCTCCCACAGCCACAGTGCCTGCCACCCTCAGACTTGAAGCAGCATCTTCTCACATGTGACCATGAGATAACATTTAATAACTACAAAGTGCCGAACAGATGATGGATAACCCTGCTAATAACGTATAATAAGGCAAGCACTGCTTTAATTACCTTGTGCCTTCAGAGCTGCTCTTCTGATCCAGGAGTCCCTTAATGCTTTACAAACTACTTAATGAGTTCTCACAACACCCCGTGGGAACCTTTTTTAGGATCAGCCCACAGCATGGCTGGGTGAACAGGGAAGGGGCAGCTGGTTGCTCCCAGGTCGCAGGGCTGGGCTCCTGTGGTGATGCTCAGCCTCTGGCACGTGTCTTCATGTACTGATGTGGCCACAGGGATGCTCTTAGATGTGATCTAAGGGAAATCCCTCAGATTTGTCATTGGACTGCATCTTCTACTTTATGTACAGGCACCTGTAAGGATTTAATCTCCTGTGTCTTAGTTCTACTTACATTGCCTCTAACTATAGTAGTACTTATATCTCTAATTTAAGATACGAACCTGTAAATGTGAAAATGTATATAACTTAAATTATATCTGTGTCAGTTTTTTTCATCCTTCCACCACTTGGATCCACCAAAAAAAAAAAAAACAAAAAACTGTTGACTCAACAAATGGATGTCAACAACTTAGGAAAGTGACGGCCCAGAGGTAGCCCCTACATAATGGGCAGACACAAAACATGCAGCTGGAAATAGAAGTTTCAGGGGGAAGAAGTTCAGATGAGGTTTCAAGTGCTGCAATGCAGAGTGCTGAATTTTGCATTTAAGAGTAATACACTGCTTGAAATGGGTAAATGTTTTGCATGATGAAGAGGGTGATCCCAGCAGCCCAGCTACTGAGGTCTATCTGTTCTCTGGTCCTAACGCTGGTTACTTTTTGGGTCTTGAACAAAGAGCTTACTGTCTTCCACTCATTTATCTCTCTATTAACTGGTGCTGACAGTGCCCATGCAGATGGAGGCTGTTACCCCTTTGGGAGCAAGCTGTGCACTAAGGCATAGAACTGTCTCCCACATGGGAAGGACTGGGGAAACATGAGGTATCTGGGCAGGGGGAGCAGCTCTCCAGCTAGGGTTGTGAAATAGTTGCTCTTCCAGGGCAATTTTTGGCATGAAGGAGGATAATGACTAAGATCCCCATCCAACACGTCTCAGCAAATGAATTCTGTTTATTACAAGTGACTGGGCTCTCAGCTACCAAAACATGTCCTCCAGAGCCTGGTTCTGCCTCCTCTGCTCAGTGCTGGGAAACAACGTCCCTGAGCACAGCACTACTCACTGGGCTTGATTCATTCCTGCTTTAATTGGGCTTCGTGGGAACTCTGCCGTAAAGTCCACTGCTAATTAACATGCGTGTGCTGCTGATGGCATCGTAACATTCTCCTTAAAATGGAGAGGCTTGTGAAGATTTTGTCAGCCAGGACACGAGAGTGACACCAGCCGGGGGCAGATAGCTAAGTCTGCAGCTGAATTAAGATCTGCTTCCAGAACCAGTCTGGTGGGTGTGGAGACTGTTTGTGTGCTGATTACTGCCGTGATGAGAACCCAATTAGGAATTACATGCTCAGAGTGTCTTGCTTCCTGCTGGTGCGTGCCACACGCTCTGATGTGATCTGCTGCATGCACGCAGGCAAGGTTTGTTTTTTTTTTTTTTTTTTGGTTATTATTTCAAATTCCTTTTACAAGTCATAGCTATTTCAGTGCCTCAGACCTTTTTTTTTTTTTTTTTTTTTTTTCCTGGATGTAAACTATGTTATTTCCTAAATAGCAGTAGTATGATTAGCTGACTCCTCAGACTAAAGCTATGAAAAGCCAATGCTACAAGTTGCTTTCCAGCACTAAGCTCTGCTTGCAAAATCTTGTGTCGACTGGTACTGCTCGACAGGTAGCACCAAGAGCTACAAGCAGAAACCATCTCTGAAGGAGAACAGTGAATAAAACAGTAGCATTGTCCATATTTTTTAAAATCAGTGTCTCAATGGTACCTATACCATGTATCTTTAGGAAAGGAAAGCAAAAAGTGAATGAGAATAATATCCAAGATCAGACCAAAATTTACCTGCATTCTGCAAGGCCACTTTCTGAAAAGATGTATCAGTCCAGGCAGAGAAGTAGCTGCCATCCCTTAGTAAGAAATTGCTGGCACATGTAAAAGACCATTTTACTAAAACAGTTTTAAGAGGAATGCTGAAGGTATGTTAAAGTAAAACCTGAGAGCCAAGGAGAGTGCTGCCAGGGGCTGCTAGGCAGCTAGGAAGTTTCAGGGCATGTAGGTCATTGATTTCCTTGTCAAGAGCTAACTGATGTTTATTCAGAGGGACAGCAATAGCATGCAGTCAGAGGCAGTCGCACCTGACCGGAGCTGCCTACTAACTGTTCCCTGAACTTTACCAAAGGTGAAAGTTTCCATGTTCAGCTCCCTCGAGTCATATGATTCCTGTAATGACCTTTTTTAAAGACTCGGCTTGAGCCTTTGGGGAAAACCTGGGGAAAATCAGCTGCACCTTCACACGTCCCAGCTTCTAGGAGCAAAAATTTCAGTGGAAGAGGTGGACACACATCTCAGACAAGTGCAAAGCCAGGCAGTCTTGCATGATACCAACATCTGGCCATTTTAACCAGAGAGGGGACTCCTTAAATCCCCCAGAAGCTTTGGCCACAAGAAACAGTCCATCAAAATCAGCTGCTACCTTCAGTCTGCCCCTGCAGGCCAGGCAGGCGAGGCTGCAGAGGCAGGAGCAACAGCTCCAGAAATACCTGGCAGCAGCCTTCCAGCAGCCAGCGTGGAGGAGACTCTTCACATCTGGAAAGCCTTCAGTAATTTACCTTCCTGCTGGAAATAATGCTGCCTGATTTCCTGGTTTGCAGCGAAATGAGGCTAATCTGTCATCTCATCCTGTGCGCAAGATTTATTTGCATTTTGCAAAAGAAAAGTTTAACTGGGGGAAGATGCCAGCCCCTTCAAAGCTCCTCCAGAAGACAATTCAATTCTGATAGACAATCACAACCCAGAGCCAGGGACATTCCTCTTTCCAAGTCTGTGCTACAATGAAGGCCTGATGCAGCTAACGCTCAAGACACGTGGGCTTGGAACATCCTTCCAAAAAACAACTCGTGAGAAGTGGGGAGGACACTTGTACAGGACCACAGGCAAATAAAAGACATTAGCAGCAGGAGGAAGACTATTTTCAGGTGGCAAGAAAGAGATAATAAAGAGACAAGTTTCTCCAGATTGATTCAATTTATATTTTTGGAAAATATACATGGCCTCCGAGGTTTGGGGTGGAAGAGTATAAAATAGTAAATTAGGAACAGATTGCTTTCTTAAGAGGAGTTTTCAGTCTCAGGAAAGTAGAATGGAATACTGAGGATACCACTCCTTGCAAGGCAGCAATTTTTCCAAATGCCTGATGGTGAATTCTAGCTTTTTTTTTTTTTTTTTTTTTTTTTTTAATCAGTATTAGTTTAAAAAAAAATCCCTTTGTTTTTCTAACAACAGAAGGTAATAGGCATGTAGGTAAATACTGCTTTGATGAAGTGGTAGAGCTGCCTTGATGTGTTCTGCTTGAACTTGAATGAGCAAACAAAAAGCCCTTTGGAGGGCGGGATGAACAGGGATTTTGCGCTCTGCTCTATTTCTATAGGAGACTGGGGGAACACAGCCACATCGTGTGGTTCCCAGTACAGTCATCTAAGGTATTCCTGCCTTTCCTGCAGGTGGAGGAACCCTTTCCTAGTGCTGGGCATCTGGGGAAAGCATGAATTACCAGTCTGTTGTGTCTATGATAAAGGCATCATAAAGTCTATCTTTCCTGGTTTTTCATTTTCCTTGATAAACATCAAAGCACCCAAGAGCTTGATGCAAGCAGTCCATTCCTATTCATTAAAAACACCTCAAAATGTGCTTAGCTCTAAACATTTGAATGAGTCCTGCTGATTTATGCACTCAGAATAGTCTACCAGTTACTTCAAGTATATTCTTCAGAGTGTGAGGAAGTCAATGTATCCTCATTGCAGCCCTGGACTTTCTGTTGGCACGTCTGTACATTTATCATGTCTTCATAGAAATTATCAGGTTCATCCGTAGAAATGAAACTTGTCCAAAATTATGTATATTCACACATAAACACAGTTTTGCAACCATTGCATATATCAGTACTGAATGACAAGACAACTTGAGCTAAGAACTGATTATAAGTTTAAATAAGCGGAAGAGAACTAAGATACTAAACTAAGCACTCTTTCTGTCCTCATCTCAGTTGCAGTTATATGCTTAAACTCAAGCTGAAAGATACAGCAGGGGTGAATTTAGCCTTGGTTTACCTCCCACAGCTCCAACGAGACTTCTTGGAGCTTAACCTGGGGAAGAAATGGGTTTCCAGGGGCTGAAATAAAACACTGGGGTAAAGCTTTTGCAATGCAAACAGCACATCTCCATGGGTAATCAGTTAGATGTTAACACACTTTACTGAAGGCACAGCTTCTTAGCAAAAGGAAGACGGAAAACCAAACACATCTAGCTAAGAAAGAGGCAATGAATTAGGCATGGCAATCTTGTATACTGGTGCGCCAGTAAGCAGCATCCTAATGCCAGCTACCAAGAAATGCAGCAACCTACAGGCAAGCTAATTTCATCCCTTGATTACATTATGGGATCTGTGAATCACTGATGGCAGAGGCAATAAGATGTGTCTCTGCCTTGCTGTGTGTCACTTCCCAGTATGCAGGCTGAGAAGCAGACCCACTCCCTGCTGCCCAAAGGGGGCTGCTTGGTTTGCCTGAGTATTTCCTTGCAAGTTTGCTTCCCTGGAGCAACCGGTAGGCTGAAAGAGAGAACAGCACAGAAAGCAATGCAAGTCTTTGAACTCACAGGTCTGGCTGGGCTGCTGGCAGAGTCCCACTGGTGCTGGGTCACCGGGATGTGGCAGGGGTGGCAGGGCAGAGGTGCCGCATCCCGCTCAGCCCGGTCCCTGAAGGAGGAGAGCGGCGGTCGGCCGTGTCTCACGGGGAAGCCTGTGGCATCACAGGAGGCAAAAAGAAAAGCAGAATTGCATAAACCTGAGCAATTCAAGGTTTAGAGAACCACACCCTCCCAATTATTTCTCCTGGAGGCAAGATAAGCATGTGCAGGCTGATCAGACAACAATGTAATTTGAAGCTTTTGCTTTTCTTTCCGGCATATACCAAAGTCCATTTTCGGTTTGGCTTTGCCTTGCGTTTCTTTTCTTCTTTTCAGCCATACAATCAACTCAGTTCGCATTTAATAGAGCCCAGTGAACTGTCTTAAATGTTGCTTCAAGACAAAAGATTCATTTCAGCTTTTCCCCTTGGAGCAGGAAGAGCTCTAACCCAAAGCCCACCCTCATGCTTTGCAAGCTGGATCTTCACCTTGCTCCTGCACGCTGGGAGTCAGTGGTGAAGCAGTGAACCATGTGAGAGCAGTTTGTAAACTAGGGAGTCAGCTGCTGGAAATACAAGCTCTGCTAAGTTTCTGAATGCTGGGGAAAAAAAAGACTACTTTAAACCCTCAGTGATTTTCAGGAGAAAAAGTACCTAAGGAAGAGATAAGATGGTGGTGTACAGATACCTGGTTATGAGCAGCTGAGTGTGAATGTTAATTATGATGGTAGTGGGATCAAAAATGAACAAAAGAAGTTCATGAAATATTTCCAGTGGATAAAAAGCCCTGAACTCCCAGCTACATGAATCACTGATAAATGCAATGATTTCAGCTGTTGTAAGCATTTTCCCCTAGGAAAGGAAGTGTTACTCAGGAAGCAAGGCAGCTTTGGAGATGGACTTGCAGGAGGTAACCACAGTGCATGCTGAAAAGATGGAAGGAAGTCCATAGCCTCTGATGTAAACATCTATGGCTACTAGGTCTTGGCCTCCAATTCATTCTATGCAAGTTTGTTTCCCTTCAAACATTGCAAAAACATGCTTGCTACTTGTGATTATAAAATCCATTTTTAAATATTTATTTTAAGAAATCATCAAGGGAACCGTCAAGTCCTACCAGTGAGCACGACAGTCATGCTCTTAGCCTGATGGATGCTTGCTTGCAGTCGAGTTTGCCCTTCCTAGCACCTCTGCATGAGGCTGCTCGAGGGGATGTGGGATGGGGCCCTGCAGAGCCAGCCCAGTCATGTTCAGTCAAGGTTTGGGCAGCAGCACAGAGCTGGAGCTGGGGCTCTGTGTGGTGCAGAAGTGCTGCTGCTCCTTCCCTGTGATGGGTGCAACTTGAAGTGACACGGCCCACACGGGGCCAGATGTCCACAGCAGTCACAAGGGCAGGTGCCCAAGCCCCATGTGTCAGCTGTCTGCAAGACTGAACTATGCACATGCAACCTACTGTTAAAAAAATATCCTGAAGCTACAGAAGCTTAAACATTAGCAAATCCATCCCCACAGAGCGAGGCATGTGTTTAAATCCTTGCTCATGTGGGAGGTCTCTTCTAGGCTGATCACCTTGATCAGAAAGCCCAGCGCCCCGCTGTCACAGGTTGACCACATCAGACACTCTCGGTTTCAGACTTCATTTCCATTTTAGAAGCTAGCCAAATTTTTGCCCCCTCCCACTGCAGGGAAGCTTTGCTAAGTTTCCAGACCAAGGGCCAGTTCAAACTCATTTGTTCTCATGCCAGAGTTGTTGGCAGAGTTGTTGCTTAAATGGTCTTTCCCATCTCTCAACATGCTCTCCTATTTTACTTCCCATACTCTCTAAGCTTCTGGTTCAAAGAAAGGTTCTCCCTTGCTTTCCCAAACAGCCCTTTTGGGCACCCATTCCTCTCCAAAGTCATTACTCTAGAAGATGGCATTAATGCTTCCTTCCACATACCAGGCAAGTTGTTTCCCCAGAAGGTGACTTATATGTTGGCTCTGAACCAAAGCGCTAGTGAGCTGCACCTTTGGGTGGAAGGTCCTCTGCTGAATATGTCTTTCAGCCTCTGGGGGGGATCTCCTCTCAGCTACAGTTGGTTTACTACATAATGTAATTATTCTCTCCTTTTCCTGTAGCTGGCTAAATGCTCTGTTACAGCTTCTTCATCAACAACATTAAAAATTGGGAGTATTTCCTGATATGATTCATTCTTTTGCATCAAAATAACAGCACTGTCTTATAGATCTGGCCAGCCTTGTAAACTTCTAGTTCCCTGGTACAGCTTCATATACTGCAGAAGAAGAAGAGGCAAACATTTTACTTTGTGGGATTTTAAAGCTAATCTGAGCAGCTTGTCTTAACCTATGCAAAAATGGGCATAAGGACAGGCTTTTCCAGTTGCAGATATTCTGTACTTAGCTGCTGCTGAAATTATTTCCAGGAGAATGACATGCCATAAACTCTATTGTATTAGGCTTACTCATTTATTTACTTCAGCTGAGTGATTTCAGTGTACACAGCAGTACGTGTTGTGCAAGCGTGCATTGGAAAATTGTCATAATCAAATGTCAGACGATAATATTGTAATGGATACCTTCTGTGTCAGGCTCTAAAAAGATCCCCTGTTTCCTTCACACATGCTGTCTTCCATGGACATCACCCTCTGGAGTCCCATGATGCTGGAGCACATAGCAGATGCTGCTGATCCCTCTTCCAGCCCCTGCTCTGGGCTGGCCAGTGGATGGTTTGCAAATAGGAGATACAAGGCCAGTCTCCAGTGTGCCTTACAACCCTGATCCTACAGATCTGGCACAAAGCTGAGCTGTGTTTGACTTTTTTAAGTGCACAAGGAATCCCCAGTGCCATTGAGCATCTCTGTGGTGTCCCCACAATGGCAAAACATGACCTCCACGGATGGATGGTGGCATGGGGACCAGGAGGATGTCATGCGACAGGGCATCAGGAGTTTAGGGCGGTAGGGACAGACTAGTCAGGAGGAAATGGGGTCCTTTGGGCTGAAGCTGGCCTCCCTACACTACATGATGGCAGGTCACATCCACATCTGGCATGGGCACATATAGTGGCATCTGATCCAGTGTGCGCACATGGGATTGCACCAGATCTATGCCTTGGTGTGTGGAGGCATACAAGAGGATAGGAACCAACCACATGGGCAAAAAATCAGGTTTAGAAATGACTCCAGAATGAAGGCCAGTGTTTTCATGTCCAGTCCTGTCCTCATTTCCTCTTTATGGAAAATCAGCACTGTGAATTGGATCACAAAACATGAAGGGAAAGATTGCCAAGTGCTTGTACTATGGACTCTCTTGGGATTACTGAGTGCCATTGACAGTCTGCTTGGAAATGAGACTATGGACTCTGCAGTCATTAATCACTGATGTTAAGCTAGCAGTCCTCTACAGTGTGACAGTTTAAATTGGATGTTGACTTCCAAAGTTGACCTACGTGGTGCAAATCACAGATGGCAAGCATCTTACACATTGTATGTTACTCTGGGAAGTCATGGTTCACTTGTCATAGAAATCTACTGTCTCTTCTGTATCCTGCACCTTTAAATTTTATAGAAGACTCCTGGGAAGGAGAACATTAACATAATGAAGTAATTAAGACCGTAGGATTAAAATTATCTTTTGTCCTCAATTAGTGACCTAGTGATAGCATCAGACTTAGAACTACTGCTTTCTGAAATGAACAGCTTTCCTAGGCTGAGAGAGCACAGAACTGAGCATGGCACAACTGGACAAAGCAGTTAAAATAATCCCATCAAAGAGCTCACATAGCATCCATCAGCATGGGCCATGATTGCGAAAGCCTGCAGACCCAGCTGTGTGATCTCAAGTGAAGCCCCCGGTCCTTCCACCTCCTTCAAAAAATCTGTGAAAACATGAGCTGTACATACATAAGCAACACAAATGTTCAAGTGGCAAAATCACTCTGGCTGCTGTGAGGGGATACTGTTACAGATAGCCAGGCTCTGTATGTTCTCCCCTGGGAGAAATTGTTGAAGTTAAAAGATTAATCTGGTCTCTCAGCACATT
This sequence comes from Oxyura jamaicensis, assembly GCF_011077185.1. Taxonomy (NCBI): domain Eukaryota; kingdom Metazoa; phylum Chordata; class Aves; order Anseriformes; family Anatidae; genus Oxyura; species Oxyura jamaicensis. Next base: position 68,592,378 of record NC_048896.1, on the reverse strand, counting down.
CATTAGTTAAATTGCAAAGCAAGCTCATTGCATAACCAGTCCCAGGACAATTACATTTATCTTGTCAAAGTTCACGGCACGGGTGGACTGCTGACCTAGGTAGTGTGAATGCCTTCTGTGAGATGGAACCACTGCGATGCATTAGAAACATTAGTCTCCAGTTTTCAGATTACCTGTGCTTTTTTTTTTTTTTTTTCAGAAGAATATATTTGCATAGAGTACCTTCTGGAGGTTTCCTCACCACCAGACATGGAGGGGAGGACAGAGGGAAGCAACAGGTTCACTTTCTATATGAGGGCAAACTGAAGCATGGAAGTTGCTCACATGGACTTGCTCACGTGGAATTATGAAGGAAGTCTCTGGCACAAAACTGCATCTCATCTGTTCTCCCATACTTTGTTATAGACAATAAAAGGAATCATTTAAGATAAAGCATCTGTACTGGAAGCATATTCAGGTATGTAGCATGCACAGTCCATCCTTGCATTGACTCTCACAGACAGGTTTATATTGTAGGAGCTGTTCCTAGAGTTTGAGTAGGACAGAGAAGGAGGTCATCTTGCTCACCTTCTTACATGTCACAGGCTGCCTGTCCTCTGCTCTGCACCTTGTATGGACACCACTGTCTCAGGTTTAGCCCCATCAGGAGTCTTTCTAGAAGAGTGTACCATCCTGGTTTGAAGACCAAAAAGCTGGGGAGTCTGCTGGTCACTGGTAGTTTGTTCTGAGAATTAATCCTTTGTGCTTGTCAAAACACATGGATAATTTATTGCTAATTTGATGACAATGCTTTAGGTTGTTGACATCAATCACACATCAATCACACATTTCCTAGCTGGCTGAAAGGTCTCTTCCCATCCAGTGTCTGCATCTTGTACCCCTACATGCATTATACTTGCTCTAATGTCCCCATTTATTTTTGCTTTTGATACACCAGTTCTCAGCTCCTTGACATACGCTTATGCAAGGATGCAAAATGGTTCATTTTTGAGCAAAATATTCAGAGATGTCAAGCTGAACACCTTTCAAGATCTATTGTGCTTATACAGTTACTTTACTAACCAAACAGGTAACTTTACATAAGAAAAAAAAAAAAAAAAAAAAAGCAAGCCAAGTTTACCTGACAAGACCTGTATCCAATAAAAACATCATTGGCTGCCACTAATGATATTCCTATTCTTTATTACTTAAATTCACATATCAGCTTGTCTATTACTTTCCTGGAAGTGAAGCTAGGCTAACTGCCCTGCTTTTATCAGAATTATCCTCTTTATTCCATTAGAACTTTGGCAAAACATGAGCATGTTTTCAGTTTTAGCAAATTTCTCAAACACCCCCAAAATGTATTAAAAATTAACATCAAGTGGGTCAGACAATTCCTCAGCCAATTTTTTATTTATTTATTTTGTGTGTGTGTGTGTGTGTGTGGTTTTAGGCTGCCTAGCTGCAGGTTATACAGGGTCTGTTGGTTCAAAGCTGTAATCCCGAAGTAGATTTGTCTGACATTCTCTTAATTGCTGATGGGCTGGAAAATAATTAATCATCTTCACATGATATATGTGAAGATATATACATAACATAATCAGGTCATGATCATATCTTCCTGATACAACCCTTGATTTTCAGTCTGGTGGATAAATTCATTTTTATCCATCATAAGCCTGTCCAAAAGTTGAATTCTTCCATACCAGGTTTGATACTATTTGTTTTATGGAACAATCATCTAGCATTTAATGCTATTCTAGTGATGTTTTACAGAGACAAATAAAATCTTCGTCAAATCTCCAAAATGAAGTTCCCCATAATTGCACAGTTTTCTTTCCTGCAAGTGGTAGTAGCTAATCCTGTCTTCAGGTTCAATTCAGTGACTTATAATATCACAGCCTCCCACCCCTACTTGCTCCTGGGCTGTGATAATCAGCGTATTGCACTGCATTTTTAAGATTCTGCATTTCCTGATTCTAAGTCAGGCAGATATAAGCCTGTGGGTCATACAAAAAGTCATTCATTTCACACTGCTCCTTTTATCTCCCTCAGCCTTCTTAAACAGCTTATTCAATATTCTCACATTCTGGCCCCTCTGGTTCTGAAACCTGATGAGACAATTATGTTGAATTTATCTTTATTATTGAGAAATTCCAGTTCCTCTTACTTATTACCCAGACTCCCAGCTTCAGCATATAAGCAATTCCAAATGCATTTCTCTTTGGATCCTTTACCACACTGATTTAATTTGCTCCTGACATGGTGAATTCAAACCACATTTACTTTCTTAGCCCCCTTCTGCATGTTGTTACTTTAAATACAGCTGTGGCCATTCCTAGGAGTCAAGATTTTTGTCCTCTGCCACACCTATTAAATCTCTCCTTCATTTGGTACTGAACAAGTTACAAGCCAGTGCACGTTTTTGCTCCATGGCAAGTAGTCGGTCCAAAACCAACAGAGGTATTTTGTGTTGACCCGTGGGATGCTGACACAGGCTGGGACACTTTATCTGCACTGCTATTTAAATAATGGCATTCAGCATCCTTCTTTCTGTGTTGGAAAGTTTTGTTTTTGCAGGTGACTTTGCAGCATAATTCAGCAAATGCAATTTTAAATTCCCGTGCAAGGACTCCACTTACAGCACGCAGGCACGAATTATCAAGGAGTTGTGGTCTACAGACACTTGCAGTACCTTGCAGTCACAGGACTCAGCTCTGGCCTTCACCAGCAGTGGAAACTCTCTGAAGAGACACAGATGTGTTTAGCACAGGGGGAAGAAATGCATTAACATCTGCACACGGCTGACAGCTGCTTTTCTCACAGAGTGCAGAGGATGAAGTTCTGCAGAGCCTTTCTGGGAGCAAATGGGGCTGCATGAGTGCCCACGGCCATCTCAGCTGTGCCTGGTCACCACACTGCTCCCTGCCTGCTTATAAGGGAACAAGGGAAAAAACCTTTTGGGGAAGCAGGTTTCCCTCAGCCCACACTGACTTCACTGAACACTGGATTGTAACTAAAGTGTTTAAAGCCTGTGCAATTTAGCTGAATGAAAACAGGGCCCTTTTTCTGTGCTTACTTTCCATGTATACCATAGCAACCTTAAAATACATCAATTTGAGTCAGGATGTAATGAACCCTCTGATCTTAGAGAGGTAAGGGATCTTCTCCCTGTGTGGAAAGATTGTCTCTTTTCTTAGACTAATTGCTCTAACTGTAAAAATGACGGGCTTTCAGCTACCCAAGCATTCCTTTGGTCATACGGTAAGTTCCCATATACCCATGAAAAACCACCAACAAAAGGCATCAGCTGGGGGAGCAGAGAAGGCAGGAAGGGGTCACTTTGAAGAAGGTGAGATGTTTTCAAGATGCCAGCTGTTGGGCAGCCCAGCCACATCTGTCTGAACATGCTATTGCTTGGAGGGCTGCTGACCCAGCAAGCTTAGCAAAGGCTAGCATACGTCTTGCAAATAACCTTTGTTTTACTGAATGACTTAGGTACCGATGTCAGCACAATTCCATTTCCATGCAAATTGCTTAAATTGGTAATTCATTTATCCACAGGAGAGTGCAATATGTAAAGTATAGATTGGATCAGAAGCAGAAGTTGCAAGGAGGCACAGAAATATTTACACGTGGACAAATGGAGTGTATAATGTGTTACACATACACGCAGAGAACTTTCTTAGCAATACTCATTGCAGACTGGGAGATGGTGATGAGGGACCACATATAGATCAGAGATATAATCCAAAGGTAAAATGAATAAGTGCTGCTTTATCCTAAAGTGATCTATTTGCAAACCCAAAGGTTTATAAACTGAGGATGGAAAAGGAGCTGGTTTGCTGACCTCCCCCACATAGCACAAGCCCTAGCCGTTCATGGACTTCTGCCCTCACTCTGCAGCACAGAAAGCATATTTTAAGTTTCCAGCAGTTCATGTAACCGTGCATGTGTATCTGTCAGCCTCCCAGAACCCACAGTGTCTTCTGAATTTGGGGAATGATTTCAACCACTTCTGACAGATGAGAAGGGCTTTCAACAGCATTTAAACAAGCTTGGTGAAAGCAGGCGAGCAGGTGGAGATGAAAGATGGATAGTATTTTCACTGGGAGAAAGCTCTTACCCAGAATGTTACTAAAATGCTGAGCCCCCATTCCTGGCATAGAAAAGAAGTTGTATGTCCAAACAGCAGGAAAATCTTCCTTTGGAGATCACAGCACTCTTGAATCTACAGCAAAACAGGATTCTTTAACTTTGGTGCTTATGGATCAGTTTGTTTAACTATATTTGTTTTCCACGCTGAAGAACTCAGGTCTTGTGTGTTTTCAAAAGCCATAAAAAATGAATATGTATATGTATAATATACAATATTTATAATTAGTATGCGTGTATAAAATTCAACAAAAAGCTGAATGAAATTTGATCAGTTTCTAATGGAAAGGCTTATTATTATAATTATTGTTCTTTCTATTTTTTTTAAGTCCACAATGTGAGTGGTTAAGTATCATTTAAAATAAGAACTCCTTTAGAAAACATTCATTTTTCAAGCATTGTACCATGAAATGCCTTAGAAGTGGCAAATCCATTCTAAATGCCCCAAAGAATTTACAAATGTGCATTTAGCTGACTTAAAGACCTCGTATGACTGGTTCAATGTCACAGTGCACTTCCCCTTTCTGTGTATTGCAGCCTGCAGTAAAGACACAGAAAGCTCTTCAGCAAACTGCAGAAGATCAGACTCATCTGACACTGCAAAACCTTAAGCTTAGCTTTCAGTGCCTGATAATGTCTTTGGCAAATGTTATTTTCCAGTGTAGTTATACCTGGAGAATCTGTACTGGATATCTTTAACTGCCAAAATGGTAAAAAGGAGTCTGATCCAGGAATACCGCGCAGAAGCTTTCTTTTGAGAGCACTTCTACCTTCTACCTTAGCTACTTGAATCTCGGCTGATAACATTGACATAATAACATTTTCCTGTTGTAGTTTTGAGCCTCTACAGACCACATACATACAGACCAGAACATTCCAGATGTGGGCTACTGAAGGCACCAAACTGTTTTTTTGTTTGTTTGTTTGTTTTTTACGATATGACTGCAGGAGTTGGACCCAAATCTCCAGGGTTAAGTGTGGATGTGCTGGTGCTTAATGCTACCAGCCTCTCCTCTCTCTGCTTTGCCAGGTGCTAGGAGCTTATGCTTTAGGAGATACTTTGCAAAATATAGATGAATGGGGTTGCTATTATCCATCAAAGGCTTCAGGCTGAAGCAGTTGTTCAGAGCATCGCTGACACGTATCCCTGCTGCCGACAGAACAAATCTATATTCATGCCCAGCAGACAAAATCACCATTCGTGCTGAGATTTGTACCATCTTCACAAAGTTCCTTGGGAGATCTGTCGGCTTTGTGCGGTGGGGAAACGGGTCAGAAAATACTGACGATTTTCAAAATGCTTGCCTTGAATTTCAATGTCTCCTCCTTGTCCTGGCTAACAGTGCACTACTGTTGGGACACACTGAGTCCCTCACACCACACATGAAGTGCATCGACTGGCTGAGTGTGTGGGGACTGCAAACTCCCCTGCATGCCCCTCCCTTCCCAAAACACCAGCAATGGGCCATTATCTTTGATTTTGACATCTGAAGAGAGAATGCAAATGCCAGGAAGGAAGTTTTTAGAATCTGTAAAAAAATACTCTATAAAAGACCTTCCAAAGGGAATATTACAACAGGATACAGTAAAGAAAAACAGGAGAAGAATTTGAGGGGGAGAAGCTCACACTATAAATGAAAAATACTTCTGAGAATAAACAAAAACATAAGCACATCCAAGCTTACTTCTGCTTAGCAGAAAATATGTAATTAGTAACTTTTCTGCTTAAAATAAACTAAACACATTAGTGGAATACTTGAACATTTCTAATTTATACCTTCCGGACTGTGCACCGTAGTGCGAGGGACATGAAAGTACACTTTCAATTGATGTTTGGGCCGCCCCCGCTAGACCACCAAGGCAGAAGGTGAAATGCAGAGGTTCCAAGCTGAGTACAAGGACTCCAGTTCTTTGAAAAATTTCCTTTATATCACTAGGGTATCTCCCTAGTATCTCCCCAAGAATCAGGAAAAAATCATCTCTGAAGTCACTGAACTGAAGATTAGGAAATCCCAGTCTTTCTGAGCATCTTGGTAACAGCCAGTCTCTATAAAATTGTCATGACTTATTAAATCTTGACTGGCCTATGGGTATCTATATTGTACACTATAACAACATACGCCATAAAAGCAAACACTGTCCTAATTCCAGCCTCCTCCCCCCTGGTTTCTTTTGTCAGGCACTGTCAGGGCACACTGTGCTGTGCAAGCTACGCAGACAGTCTGCACATCAAAGAATCTGCAAGCTAAGCATCTGAACAAGATCCTTTCTGCACAAGAAAATGCAGAACAACTCAGACTGATGGGTCCGCACCCAGCTTTATGAAAGTCATCCCAGAGAGGGTGACTCTTCGTGAAGACAGGGGACAGTGATTTGTTAAAGAAGGCTAAAAAGCTCTGAACACTTATGGAGCACAGATAATGGTTTCAAAGAAACCGCTGAACAGCTGAAAAATTATCCTAGGGAAGAATGGGATAGAGCACAACAAAGCAGCAAAACTGACTTGGATTCTGTTTTTTCCTCAAATACCAAGGCATCAGGTTTTTGTCAGAATGCTTCCCAGGCTCAAGGACTGTATCACAGACTTGGAGCAGGCATTTGCTGGTCTACATGAAGAGGTGCAGACCTCTTACAAAATAAAATTCACTGTTTTAATCTGAAATTTTAACGAAAAATCATAGAGGAGTAAGTTAAATAGAAAGTATTGAGCTTATGTTTGAAAAGATGATGCAGTCTGAGAGGAGAAATGCACAGCATTTTTTGCTGGCATTTTCATAGGCTGGGTGGAAATTCACTGGCCTGCACCTACAGAAGCTACCTTGGAAAGAAGGTGTTTGTGCCGCGGGAGGTGGTGTAGGGAAGAACAGCCCTTTTAAAGGAAATTTGTCAGCCTGTCTGCTTCTAATTAAGCGACTGGATGATAATCAGCATCATATGTTTAAATACACCTTCTCTTTAATTAATAATTTATCCTTAATCCGATTTTCTGGGGAAACAAAGTTGAGGCGATCACACCTTCCTCTGTCAGTGCCTGCCTCCCTGCACCCTGGTGCATCGTCAAAGCCCTTTGGCTGTTTCCAGTGCCCTACCTTTGACAAAGGATAACAGTTTCAAAGATATTCTGTTCCCATCAGAATAAAGAAAAGAGACCCCATTAAGTGCTCACATGGAGAGGGAGGTTGAGGCATAAATACATCCCTTATTAGATAGCAAAGAATCAACAAAGGGCTTGAAATACTTGAATGCCTCATGGGAAACACTTCCATTGAACTCACGCCTTTCTAAACACCAGGAAATCCAGCTACCAGACACAAATCTGTAAGAAACCAGGCTTCACTGGCTCTGCTGATCAGCCGGCAGCTTTACTTTAGCAAGCAAACCGATCGCTCCAGTTGCAAAATGCCCTTGTTTCGTTGGATGGGGAGCAGGGCAAACAGGCTCTTGGTCAATAACCTAGGCATGAAAAACTTCAGTAAGCAGTTTCCAATTAGCGGCCCTCACCAAAATAAAGCTTGCCCTCTTCCCCCCCCCTTCAGGGCAGGGTTTTTGGAGCCCACAGGAAGGGGCACGCGGTGGCTGGGAATGTGTGAGGCTGGGGCTGCAGTGTGGGGAGGGCTCTCTTGCTCCAGGGGAAGCGCAGTCGTGAACCCAAGAACAACAAGGCAGTATTACACTTAATCCGCTGCCATCTGGCTTCATTTTGACAATCCACAAAATCAGACACAACATTCTTCCCCAAAATCCCTGAAAATCAACACAGAACCAGTGTCAAACCAAGCATCCCCTCCCCTTCCTTCCCCGGCCCCTCCAGTGCCATTTCTGCAGGAGTGTCCTGCCTACAGATGTTCCTGCTGTGGCAGAGCAGCACCCTTTGTCATGTTTATGAGGAAAAGGAGGAGGAAGGGGAAGGAGAGACAGTGAGCAAGAGAGGCTGCAAGCAGCAGCTGTCATCCACGCTTCTCTTCGAGAGCCGCCTCCAAGAGGCCATCTCGGTGCTGCCTGCTTGCTCCCTTCTCTGTGAATTTAAGGGAGAACCAGGACCATCTATCCATTCGTCCTCCCCAGCAGAAACCAAATGGCCATTCCTGAGGGGACAAAGGAACCACAGTCTTTAAAAAAGCTGGGGACACGGTCCTGCTGCAAATCAGCTAGGCAAATCCCCTTATTCCAAGTTCACAGCAGCGTGCTGCAGGAAGCCTTGGTCTGCGACATCTGCATTGTTACTGAGGCACTAAAATAGTCCAAGTGAGCTCAAATGTCCTCTCACAGACGATGACTCAGTAACTACTGATCAGAGCCATTTCTGTCCACAACAAAAGGCAGAAAGGCAACCAAAAATGCTGAAATAATACCCAATGCAAGTTGAGTTGTGATCCTGTTAAAAAATATTATCTACTAAAAATAAAAAAAATAATAATAAAAAAATGCCAAAGACTGGATCACATTTTCACCATAGCCTCCCAGCTTAGGGTAGCAACTCAGCAGGAGGGCTTCCCATGACCTTTCAGACACTGGAGTGCTCAAGATGCCTGGCCTCCATTGCAACACAGACCCCCTGTAGCTACAGTGTGGCTTCTGCCAGCTCCATACAGATGTCTCAGATATTCTGGGACATCTCAGCTAGAGGCCGTGGTCTCTGTTCCATCACCCTCATGCAGTCCATGACCACGTATCTGCTTGTACTCCTCGCATGCTGCCTACAACAGGAGTGAGCTCCTCTAGTTCTGCACGTGGATGTCTTCCTAGCTGCCAAAACAAGTGCTCTAACAACCAAAACATTCACATTAATGAACAATGCTTTGTTCTGCTTCCATAACTAAATGTCAGCACAGAAACAAGACAGGTGCCATTCACACGCCTGCCTTAGGGCTGAGTGCCACAGGGATGTCCTCAGGCTTGATGCGTGGTGTGTGCATCCTGTCCTCCAGAAGGCTCCTTACTGACAGCAGCACGAATGCTAACCAGGCACATCTCCACAGAGTCCTGCATGTGCACATCCATTAATCACGTGTCTTTCTTCATGTTCAGGGTTATGCCAGGGAATGCCACCTTGCCTGGCCTTTGCACATGGGCTAGAAGAGGTGGAGGGAGATGGAAAGAGTAAATTCCCTGTGCTACGGCAGTGCCACCTGCAATGGACACGTAACTTCATAAAAATTTCTCCTGTTGAAACTCCCAAAGGTTTCCAGTTGTAGCCTATGAAAGACCATATTCATATCATGGCCTGAAAGGAGGAAATGGCACACTTGTGCTAAGTATCATGGGCTTGGTTTTACAGCAGAAGTTGTATCTGCACAAGTTTAAGCATTTCGCACTGAAAAGCTGTGCTCTCACACATATCAAGCAAATACACACCTGGGAGGGAGGTAGAAACCTAACCTCCTGTGAAAACATAATACACTGTGAAACCAGAAGCGTAGGCAATATGAAAGAAACACTTACATTGAAGGAGATGGTAAAGAGGCAGTGAGCAAGTAAGACAATTTTATCCCTAATATTTAAAAAGACTTTAGAAAACTTGATTATGACCCAGGTTAGGAGGACTGTGGAACCTGCACTATGATAAATAATGACAATCTGATTTGTAATATGTGATTGTAATCTGTGATTTGTAAGGGCACCAGATTTATAGGGAAGCCAGAGATACAAAAGATAAACATCGTGACTAGACACACTTCAATATGAAATTAAGAATCATATTGCTGCTGTGAAGTTTATGTTTAATTATCTTTCTGTTTCAGGAAAATGTATATTTTACAGGTTTGTTTGGGGTATCTGACCATTTCATGCTGCAGGCTTCTGCCTCCCCTCGCAATGTGCATCCTCCACGTACAAGCTGCTACAGCAGCCTCCTCTCTCCAGATGGAGAGCTAGTGAGCAGCTCCCTGTACAGCCTGCAAAACCCTGAAAGGACAGTGGAGTCTGAACTGCAGGGTTTTACTGACAGCAGCAGGCTCCAGATTGTTCAGTTTCCTTTACCATCACAAAGGACATGCCTGGTACCCTTCTCCTCGAAGTCCTTTCTGCACCATGACTAAGTAGTTACCTTATGGGGGTACTGAATTCCTGGTGGCATTAGAGAGGTTTCTCTCTGAGACTTAGAGTAAATAGATACCTGATGTGATAGAATTGTTGAATTTTTGTGGGCATTTCTAGGCTTGATTGTTGGGTTGGTTGCTTTGTTTGCATTTTTTTTTCTTTTCTTTTATTATTTTTCTGAAAAATAAATTCCAGTTTGTTCCACTTTAATTTAGGGCCTGCCCAACACTTTGCAGGGATCACAATGAGAATTGGCTTGGCTCTTGGCCAGAACTGTCCTCCATAAAATCATCAAGTGAGAGATCTGCATGTCAAATGTTTACAGTGCTACAGTGCTTTCTTTTCAATACAAGCAGGTTGTTTTTTTTCTTTTTTCTATTTTTTTTTCCTTTTCCAGGAGCTTGTGAGGGCTCCCATAAAACGAGATTATCTCCTCCTATGCTCATTTAGCCACACACATCTGGAGCAGCAGCTACCTGTTTCAACATTGTTAACATTGTTGTTGGAAATGTGATTGTAGAAATCTGTCAATCTTTCATATGCAGAAGGAGTAGTTTATGCATTTCTGAGTTTGTTTACTCTGTCTGTGGAGAAAATTAAGGCTGAATATTACAGCAGTTCAAGAACATTTTACAAAAGAATAAAAAGAAAGGAGAGCTCCACTGAAACATGGAGTAAATTCAGGTCACTCCTAAATTATTATTTTTTTCCTTTCCTTTATCTTATTAAACACATACAGCGAGTTTCTTTGTGCCCCAGGTATTACCGCAAGCCTACCAGTGGTGTGTCAGCAGGGATTGGAGGGACCAGTCTGGAGCTCCTGACCTCACACTCGCAGAGGTGGGTACTCTCACTTCCCCTCCCCGCCACCCTCCCCTGTCTTTTCACTTGCTCAACTTGGACCATCTCCAGGTAACTTGAACAAGCAAGCATTTTCAGTTGATAATCGTGGTCACACAACATGAATCTGTAGCATTTCTCATGCCCAAGACTATTTATAATTTCAGAATTTTCTCACCTTACCATAATTTCATTCATTTGATGGAGTATAATTAGACTCCTCTACAAAAAGTCTTAAAATGAAAATATGGGTTTTGTTTTAAGGATGTTGTATTCACTTTGCTTAAGTATTGTCTTTCCCAATGTTGCAAACTGGCAATACTATAGCAATTAAGGTATCTCAGTGGAGCGATATGAAACACTTGAGGAAAATGGATCAGAAACTGTGAAAGACTGAAATATTCATCTCCCGCCATCTGCTACACAGAATATATGTTATTTTACTCTTTTAATGCCTGTAATCTTTCTGTGTATGGCAATTTAAAGCTCTGCTCTGTTTTAAAATAGAAAGGTAAAACTTCTTTTCACACTCCATTTACTGGCCAGCTGGAACTACAATGCCTGTTCCTGCTCATTTATGAGAGTTTCGAGAGGAGAGTGGTGGGCAGCAAACCCATTTAGCTACTTCATGTAAAAAATGTTGATAGGAAACAAGGGGAAAAATGCCTGTAAATGCCTTCTTTAAAAGGCATAATGGCCTTATGAATGAAAACTGCTCTCTTAAACTTCATTTCACAAATACCCTTCTCAAGGCCAGCATTACTTACTGAGAAAAGATCTCAGTGTCCAACCAGAACATGCTGCGTGGCCTCACAGTGTCCCTCACGCCACGGGTGGGAGGTGGCAACTGAGCTGCAGGCTCAAAACCTGGGCTGAAATATCATTAGAATGCAATTAAAGGATATAGCACAACAATCATGGAAAAGGAAAGTGCGTAACAGCAGAAAATAAATCATAGATAATTGAAACATCATTTCAGAAACTATTGAGACTCACATCTTAAAAACACAACAAAGTATTCCTGCTTTTTCTTTTTTTTTTTTTTTAATGGAGGGTTTTGTTTGTTGGTTTGGTTTTCATTTTTAAAGGGCAAGCTTGGTACTTTAACTACTTTACACTTTGTCGCGTTTTTTTTTTTTTTTTTTTCTGTCTGCGTTTATTTCATCTTCCTTTGTCCACTGTTTTTAAATCACTTTTTTCACAGAGTGCTAGTTCATTGTCAAAAAGAGCCAATTTAAGTGGAGAATAAATATTTCTGTCATTTTATCATCACTATTGCCAAAATCCTGTTTAAAATAGTCCCTTTGAGGTTCCAACAAAAAATAAAACCAAAAATACAAAATAAAACCGTTTTCTGACTCAAATGCTAGCTCAAGACAGTAACAGGCTGTGTTTTGGCTGATCTGACAACCAGGATGACAGCTTACCCAGCACTCTTTACCTGTGTAGTGATTGCTGCAATAATCATTTTAGGTTCGTGTTTGTCCTTCTCTCTCTGGTTACAGGAAGATCTGTTCTGTTGTGCTGTGCGTAGCAGCCTGGTTTAACTAAACAATGACTGTCCCTAGCTTTTGCTCAACCTACGCTTCCTCCCTGCCTGCAGCTGCGGCCCAAGGAAGAGGTCCCACACTCTGGATGAGGTCCTGGAGCTGCTGAAACAGGACCACTGGCCAGCGTTACTCCAACAGGAGATGAGAAGATGCTTCCCTAAGAACAGAGAGGGTCAGCAATGTTCCTATCATCCTTCCTCTCATCCAGCTGGTGGAACTTCGATCTCATCTTGGTTGAAGCAGGGCCAGAGGTTGCTGCTTGCTGCCTGGAGAGATAGAGAGCTCCAGCTTAGCAGATTGCAGTCATGTAGAAGTAGGTACATGGGCAGGAGTTGCAGCCATACAACTGGCCACAAAGTCAGTGATGCCTCAGATTGTCTCTTTTAGGTATTGGAGGGAAAATCCCAAACCAAATCTTCAGCTGTACAGGAGCTGCTCATCCCACAGTTGGTATGGGACATGGACAGACCTTCAAGCTCCCTCTCCTTTCTGCAGAAGTAAATCCACACAGAATAAGGACTGCAGCAGCAACCAGAATTTCCTTCATCTGCCAGGCAAAATACAGTTGACAAAACTTCTCTGTCATTTCCTTGATTCAGAGGATAAAGTTAATTAAATGAGAATCTTTTTCTCTAACAAATGTCTGATTTGCTTCAAGCCCAGTCTTTTTGATTTGCCTGTTCACTGCTGTCATGAAACACAGGAAAAATCCACTACAGAATATCTTGGCTTGCCACAGACAGTCTGGTGAAACCAAGCTACCACACGTTCAGAAGGAAAAGTAAAGTGCTCGTGGAACGCGTCCCACAGGCTCATAAAATTGTAGTCATTAACAAAGATAAAAAAAGAGTTTAAGTGTGACAGTTACAACAGGAAAGAAAATGCCAAGAGCAGCCCAGATCTGGAAAAACACGGAAAAAATCTTAAGAGTGGAAAGACCGCAAATGATGTTTCCTTCAACTTTCTGCAGGAAAAAAA